>NC_081562.1:44290970-44381690 GCF_022355385.1 Mustela nigripes | reverse complement strand
AGTGGACATTGGGGAGGGTATGTGATTTGGTGAGTGCTGTGAAGTGTGTAAACCTGGTGATTCACAGACCTGTACCCCTGGGGATAAAAATATATGTTTATAAAAAATAAAAAATTTAAAAAAAAAAAAACAAAACAAAACAAAACAAAACAAAACAAAACAAAAAACCATGAAGCTCAGGAAGTTCAGAATTATGTCTACTTCAAAACTTCCAGAGTCAGAGTTAGGTCTACTATTTCAAAGCCCAAGTTCTTTTTACTACATTATGTCAGAACTGATCCAGCTATTATCTATCCAAAACACAAGACCTCTCAGCCTCAGTTGAAGGACATGTTGATCCATGTTACTGCTAGATATGATCCATGTTACTTACTAGATATTTGTTGTGTATTTGAAAAGGTTGATTACATGGGAACTTATAAAATGTAAGATATGCATAAATTACATATTTCACTTTAAATGAAACCATGTAAATGACTATTAATTTTTCTAAGTCCAAGGCCCTTTCTTTGAGTTCAGGTTAAAAAAAAAAAAAAAAAAAGCTTTATGTTTTCTGTTTTGCCTAAACCATATGGGTAATACATTGTGTAAAATTTCAAATATTTGGTTTTTCAAGATGAAATGAGAATTGAGAATACTTGAGAAAAAAGTTTAAATATTTTCCTTTAAATTTTGTGAATTTCCCCCAATTCATATTGATTGTCTTACTGCATCAAATTTGGCAGCCTAATTTTTTAACAACTATCTTCATTTGAAGTTTTCAAAACCATCAATTTAAATTTAACTGGACCATAAAAGTAATTGCAGTTATATATCACTGGTTCAATTTCACTGGTGTATTTAATATTTAACTTATGTGATGTAATAGGATAATTTTCATAAATAGATGTAGATAAAAAAAGAATGACTCTTGCTAGGCATGCAAATTCAATTACTAGAAGAAAAAAATGCAAAGGTATATAAAAGTGTTAACCATGAGCATTAGTTTACTATGGTTATCAACTGATGTACTTTACCGGGGGAATGATGTCAGTTTATCTAATGAGTCAGTTAAGTAGAGGTCAATTAATTGAAATAAATAGAATATAATAACACAAAAAATGAGTTCATTAACCTAATGCATTTTTAGATATTAATTTTATTCTCCATATTCATTATTAATGCTAAGAGGAATATAACTAATATCATGAAGTTAATGTATATAATAGTTTAAAGAAAGAAGATATTTAGTATATGTTGGATACCTTCTATATGTCTGTCTTTTTTTAGGCATTACCTAATTTTATACTTGTGACAGGTTGAAAAGAAATATCATTATCAGGGTGCCTGGATGACAGTGGGTTAAGCCTGTGCCTTCGGCTCAGGTCCTGATCTCAGGGTCCTGGGATTGAGCCCACGATGGGCTCTCTCCTCAGCAGGGAACCTGCTTCCCTCTCTCTCCCTCTCTCTGACTGCCTCTCTGCCTACTTGTGATCTCTGTCTATCAGAATTTTTAAAAGGATTTAAATGAAATCTTTAAAAAAAAATCATTATCATTAGTTTGAGCAAATGGCGACTCACCAAGGAAAGTCATAGAGCTAGAAAATTCAGAATTGGAGTCTATGTTTCTTTTGGACCAAAAGCACTAAAATTCAGTAGGAGTTCATCTAATATTTACTTTGTTCTAAGTATTTCTCTAGGTGAGTTGATAATAATAATAATAACTGCAAAGATTTTTGCTCAGTGGAGGTTTCTTGTTAGACTAAAATCAGAAATTAAACAAGTTAAAGAAATATAATTTTAGATAGTAATTATACAAAAGAAAAAATACAGTATGATATAATAAGTTTTGAGTAGAATAGGCAATATTACATAAGGTACATTCTTAGATATTTTTTTTAAAGATTTTATTTATTTATTTATTATAGAGAGAGCACAAGCAGGCAGTAGCTGGCAGAGGCAGAGAGAAGCAGGCTCTCTTCTGGACAAGGAGCCCGATGTGGGACTCAATCCCAGGACCCTGGGATCATGATCTGAGCCTAAGGCAGCGGCTTAACCCACTGAGCCACCCAGGCGACCCTTTTCTTAGAATTTTTCAAAAATGTTAAAAACAATGAAAATAATGTTTATGGCATTGAAATCTTTGTTTTGAAAATATTATTAGGGTTATTAAAACATTACAAAATTTCACTACTTAAGTGCATTTTAAAATATTACCCTCAGTTAATAGTATAAAACAAGTGACATCAAATTTCTTAATGTAGTGTAGTCAGATAAACACTATTCTAATTTGTGCCAAAGTTGGAAGATTTATTTTCTGTGATATTGTGATTTATAATAAGAAATATATATTTGGTCTTTGTTTGCATTTCTGGCAGAGCTCCCAAAACCTTTAGTTAGCTTAGACTCTCCTAAATAGTGAGAGATACAAAGGTATCTTTTGTTATATTAATGAGGTGACTTTTGGACACCACCTAAGGAGGTGGAGTTGCCAGGGGAACCAACCACGTGATTGGGGTTATGAACTTTCTGTTCCACTCTTTGACCTCCCAGGAGGCAAGAGGGGAATGGGGCGAGAAGTTGAGTGAATTACCAGTGGCCAAAGATTAAACCAGTTACGGCTATGCAGGGAGGGATCCATTAAAAAAAGAGAGAGAGAGAGAGGAGTTTGAAAACCTTCTGGGTGGTGAACACTTGGAGATGTGGGGAGAATGGTGCACTTGGGGAGGTCATGAAGGCTCTGCACTTTTTCTTATATCTCACCCTTTTCCCATACTTTGCCTTATGCATCTCCTCCATCTGGCTGTTTCTGAATTATATGTTTTCATAGTAAAATGGTAATTTAGTGAGCAAATGGGTTTGCTGTGAGCCACAGAACTCAGCAAAATTAATTGAAACCAAGGAGGGGACTGTGGGATCCTTTGTTTTATAACCAGTTGGTCAGAAGTACATACACGCACACACAATGGAATCGATATCAGAACACCTCAAGATTTTTATATTAAAATCTGTGATAATTTCAGGTTGAAATTATGATTCTGGTAATTAATATTTGCAGAATGTTTTAATGGATAACTAGGAAATTGAGGACTGAACAAATTATTGACCACATTTTTAGGGTACTGTATGGAACTTAAAGTATTTTGCCTAGTGTTAAGCAGGGTCTCCTGTTTGTATTATAGGCCCCTGATGATGAGAAACTTTCACTATTATTATTAAAAATTAAAATCAATCAAAAAGAAGGAACTCCCGTCACATGATGTAATGGGAGAACATTATATTAAGTAAAGTGAGACAGTCATAAAAAGACAAACACTGTATAACTCTTCTTATATGAGATGTCTGAAGCAGTCAATTCTTAGAAACAGAAAGTAGAATGGAGGTTACCAAGATCTGGGAACATGGAGAATGGAGTTTTGTCTAATGAGTATAGAGTTTCAGGTTTGCAAGGTGAAATGTTCTAGATCTCTGTCACAACAATGTGAATATACTTAATACTACTTAAAATGGTTAAGATAGTAAATTTTATGTTATATTAGAAAAATTTGTTATATGTAAAAGTTGTTTATCATAATAATGAAATGAAAGCAAAAAAATTAAAATTACAATCAAAATTATAACTGTGCAAATAAATCTTGGATTTAATTCCATAATAACTAAAGAGAGGTGAGAGATTAACACCCATAACAGAATATATTTTCTTGGCTAAATATTTGGGTAAGATCTATAGTATAATCTATTGGAGTTCAATGACATACTAACAACTGAAATGGATCTTGATTGCCATATTAGAAATTTTATTCATTTTATTTATGTGATACTATTCCAAGAATTAATAACAGAGCTTAAAATTACTGATATTTACTATACTTGTCTGGTATATACCTTTGTTAAGCCAAAAGAAACATATGAGAAGTCTGTTGTGTAGGTCACAGAATCAGTGGGAAGGCTGGTGACTAGGTTCAGGAAGGAGCTTGAAGGACAAGACAAGAGGAGAGAACACTACAGGAGCATGCAGCTTTGAATAGCAATACTTCTTGTTGCTGCTGGTGCTGATGTTGCTTCCACGGCCCTGATAAATCTGGCCTTTTATTATCATACCACCGGAATTTTAGTTTTATTCCAGGAAAAAGCATTGACGAATTTGTCTCTGAGATTATATTCTAACAGTTTTACATTACATTCTGAGCCCTCAGAATCCATCTTGAACTGTATTCCATGGAATGTTGACAAGTTGCTAAAATATAATTATTTTAAAGATATAAGACTTTACCTTTGAAGTTATTAGTTATCATCATTGAAGTATAGTTGATATACAATATTATATTGGTTTGCAAACAGTGATTTGACATTTATACACATTATGAAATGATTACCACAATAAGTCTAGTTACCATCTGCTACAACACAAAGTTATTACAATTTTCTTAACTATATTCCTTATGCTGTAATTTACTTCTCCTTGACTTGTTTACTTTAGAGCATGATGTTTGTATCTCTTAATCCCCTTTATTTATTTTGGTTAATCTCTACTCCCTTCAATGTTTGTATTACTATTTTTTAAAAGTGTTCCTCTGGATGAGTGCTGGAATCTGGAGTTACGACCTACAGACAAAGAATTGTGGAGAATGGGAGATATTTGGAGTAATGGCTTCTCTTTTCAAGGAAACGGCACTAGCCAAGGTTGTCACAGAATCTTCAAGCCAGCAAAATAATCTTTCAGAGAGGAAGGATAAACTAATTTGAGTTTCAAAATACTTCAAGTCTCTTTAATAAAAATTAAAAAAAAATTCAAGTCTCTTTAATCTCTTTTATATCCCATTTTTAATGATCAGTATTTAATTCCCTCTCCACAAATGTCTTACATTTAACATAAGAGATACAATGAGGTTGGGGAATAATTTTATTTTATTTTTTTTTAAGATTTACTTATTTATTTGCCAGAGGGTACGTATGCACACACACAAGAGAGGGGGAGGGCAGAGGGAGAGGCAGAGTGACTCTCAAGCAGACTCCACACTGATCAAGGACAGCTCAATGTGGGGCTTGATCTCACAACCCTGAGTTCATGACCTGAGCTAAATCAAGGGTCAGGTGCTTAACCACTGAGTCACCCACTCACCACAGCCTCCCAATGTTAGTCTCTTTTAGTGAGACTCTTTGAGTCATTTTAAAAGGAACCCAGAAAAAAAAAGGAACCCAGGATGGTCTTCTGTTTCAATCTTTACCTTCAACTGAGAATTTAGGTTTCTGATCCTATTGTTCTTAAAATATGTGATGGAAAAGATGGAAAATGATCATTTTCGTTTCCTCCTACCCTTCGTACATATTAATTGCCATACTGATTAATTACCAAAGACTTTTTTTTCCCATGGGCAGTTTTTGTCAGATCGTTCATTCCCCCTATGTATGGTGCAGAATCACACATCTCTATCTTTAATGCTGATTTGGTTGTTCATTGCCTTCAGTCCCAATGTGTCAGAGACAAAGTCCAGATTTCTCTATGTCCTTAGATGTCTGTTCTTAGGAATCACTTCAATTTCTATACTAGTCACTCAATTACAAATAACAGAAACAAATTAAGCAGAAAAAGACTTTTTTTTTTTTTTTTTTTGAAGGGTTTCATGTCATCCATAGAGCTAGGGAACCAAGCTTGAGTAACAGCCAATGCAGGTGAGGCACAGCCAGTATGGTACCACAGGGACAATGTGGATCCCAAGTTGCTGTGAGCCAGCTGGATGTTGGCTATTGCCCCTGGCACTGC
This sequence comes from Mustela nigripes, assembly GCF_022355385.1. Lineage (NCBI taxonomy): Eukaryota > Metazoa > Chordata > Mammalia > Carnivora > Mustelidae > Mustela > Mustela nigripes. Next base: position 44,375,947 of record NC_081562.1, on the reverse strand, counting down.
TGTCAGTGCAGCCTCAGCTTCTGTTGTATTCATTGTAATGGTCTCACAATTCCATTTCATTGTGTATGCCTTGCAGATCTACTACAAGTGTGCACACTTGGTAATTATAAAAGATACCACTTGATCATGACTTACTAACTTACATACTATGTGCTAGATATTTGCTAACATTTTGATATTCATGTCTCATCTAAATACTATTGTCAAGGTTGAATTGTCTTCCATTTGGATAAGAAGTTTGATTCAGAATTTAAGTAATTTTCAGGAAAAAAAAATAAACCATGTAATTGATACTGGCATAGCTGTGTCTGAACTTCAGTTCCATCAGACTCCTAAATTGATGGTCTCTCATTTTACCTCTTCCACCACTGGCTATCTTCTCTGGTTTATTTTTACTTTTGTTTTTGGAAGTAAACTGGCTTTCCTGGTGTTTTTATACTACAACATAAGATAAATCTTTGTGTTTTCTTTGGCTTCAAACTAGTCCTGCTTGGGTCTATTTTTATGTCTATTATGGATGATACTATATTCTTCCTAGGTGCAAATTTTCAGGAACAAACTGGTTTAAAAAGTAAGCAACAAGCATCATAAAGAACATTATTAGGGAAATTATACAAAGCCCAACTAATTTCTTACACTTGCCTGCTAGGGAGGCTGGGAGATACCACCTGATACTAGTTAGAATGGCCAAAATTAACAGGACAGGAAACAACAAGTGTTGGAGAGGATGTGGAGAAAGGGGAGCCCTCTTACACTGTTGGTGGGAATGCAAGTTGTTGCAGCCACTTTGGAAAACAGTGTGGAGGTTCCTCAAAAAATTAAAAATAGAGCTACCCTATGACCCTGCAATAGTACTACTGGGTATTTACCCCAAAGATACAGATGTAGTAAAAAGAGGGGCCATATGTACCTCAATGGTCATAGCAGCAATGATCTCCATCAGAAAGGATGAATACACAACTTTTATATCAACATGGACAGGACTGGAGGAGATTATGCTGAGCAAAATAAGTCAAGCACAGAAAATCAGTTATCATATGGTTTCACTTAGTTTTGGAGGATAAGAAATAACATGAAGGACATTAGGAGAAGGAAAGGAAAAGTGAATTGGGAGAAATTGAAGAGGGAGACAAAGAATGAGAGACTGAATTCTGAGAAACAAACTGAGGTTTGGGAGGAGAGGGGGTGGGGAGATTAGTGAGCCTGGTGGTGGGTCTTAAGGAGGGCACATACTTCGTGGAGCACTGGGTGTGGTGCATAAATAATGAATCTTGGAACACTGAAAAAATTTAAAAAAATTAAAAAGACCGAAAGGGCTTAAGGGCATGCTTACATATTTTTGGCTAAATTATAAAATTTCCTTTCTAAACACATTGCCCCAAATTTGTCTTCAAAAACAAGGAAAATGGATTAAAACTTACTATAAAAATGATTAATTAATTAATTATTTAAAAAGTAAGCAACGGGCATCATAAAGAACATTATTAGGGAAATTATACAAAACTCAACTAATTTATTCCAATTCCCTGCTAGGGTGCTGGGCAAGGTAGTTGGGTTTTATCCACTCTGCCTTGCTTCCAACCAGGAAATGGTGCAGGATATAAATAAATACAATTTTGGTTCCATGAGAAAAAATAATAAGTTAGTAGGATGAAGAAGATTAAAGCTTGACTATTTGTGAGAGAAGAACTCTAGTACAACTTTCACACAAAATAAAACAAGCCTAGAACTTTAAGTGACCATGTTGTGTAATGAAAATACAGGTGGTGGTCAAACGTACAATGGCTCCCGGGCAAGGCAATGAACCCAGCTCAAAGGTTATAGACTTCATCTGTCCCAAAGGTTTATAACTCCATTTTGTGGAAGTGTAATTTAAGTGAGACAGATGAAACAGAAAGAGAAAAAAGAAGAAAAGAAATGGCCAAGAAGGAAAGTTCAACTAATCTTGCTCTTATTTTAAAAAATAATCTATACACCTTTTATTCCATGACATTTGAAGCATCACCAAATGTGCTTTAGGCACATCTTAGTGTGCCTAAGATGTACTTGTTTTGGAAATTTAACCTCTACTCTAATAAGTTCTGGACCTTTGAAAAAATAATATGATATAAATACCATAGTAACTAAGTAATATCAGGAGCTGTTTGTATTCATACAGACTGTTTGAACATCATCTCTACCACTGACAAGCAGAGTGATCCTGATTGGGCCTCAAATTTAGTTTCTGCATTAAGCCATTGTGTTTGTTAAAAAGAAGTGAGATAATGCATGTAAAATGCTTATATTGGTATACAACATATGGTTGAGATTTCTCAATAAATGTTAGCTGTCATCATCGTCATCATCGTCACTATAACAATGACCAAATTAACAATTTAGGCCAATTGCCAATATCATTATTTAATGACTAATGACTAAAATAGTAGATAGAACAAAGATAGGTTCTATCTGCATTCTTGTTACCAAAGAATTGAAGCATGAAACAAAAATCAAAGTGTTAATCAATACAATGAGAGAAATAAAGTTTCATTATTAACAGAGAATAAAATTACATACCTTAAAATAGAAAGGGTAAGATTTTTTTCATGAAGTAGCCATAAATAAGCCAGTTTATACATTAGTTTTGGGGATCAGTCTTCAATTTTGAAAAATAATTTCTTAATTTGATTAGATCTACAATATACTAAGATTAATTTTGAAAGAAGATATTAATAGCCCCTCAACAAGGGGACAACTATTGGAGGAGATTTTGCTTTATGTGTATTATTTTCTTTTTTAAAATAAGAATTTCCTTGTGAATTTACAATTACTTGGGGGACTCAGAGAGAAGAATAAGAGGAAATTCTAACCTATGAGTAACAAAAACACATAATAGAAATTCATTAACAATAATTTAGTATGACTCTGGACCAGACTAAGGAAAGGCAGTAACCACATTCCAGGTTAAATAAAGATAGTAACAATAGTAATGAATCAACATAAAACATGGAATACCAAAAATAATCTGCAAAGTAAGGGGATAAACTTAGTATACAAAGAAGTTTGGAGAGAGTATTTATAGGTTTAAAAATTACTTTGAAAAAACTGAAGCTATCTTAGGTACACTTACTTTATGTTTTCAAAGAAATTAGAGATGCAATAATAAAGTAAGAAAAAAAAAACCTGTGAGATAACTAAGTAAAGGGAAAGAGAACTTTCTGAGTTAAAGGAGGAAACAACTAGGACCAACTTGTTAGATGTCACAATATATGAAATGAAATATCTCAAGAGAGTCTTGGTATAAAGGAAAAAATTATATTAATATACTAGCAACACATTAGTATTAGTAGTATATAAAATTTTAAGAAGTAAAATAGAGAATACTATACAAGTGGCATATAAGCCCAATTTAAAGAAGAATAATAAAATGAACATTTATATGTTTGTACCAAGATAAATAAATATTGGGGTGCCTAGGTGGTCCAGTGGGTTTAGACTCTGCCTTCGACTCAGGTCATGATCTCAGGGTCCTGGGATTGAGCCCCGCATCAGGCTCTCTGCTCAGCAGGGAGCCTGCCTCCCCATCTATCTCTCTCTGCCTGCCTCTGCCTACTTGTGATCTATGCCTGTCAAATAAATAAATAAAATATTTTTAAAAAAGATAAGCAAATATGAAATAATCAAAGACTCCAACTGTTCATGGACCCTGTTCATGGTTGTATCTGCCTCTCTGTCAGAAGTTATCATTATTCTGAATTTTATGAAAATTATTTACCACTCTTTTTTTTTTACTGTGTTAGCACTACTGTATGTATCTGTAAGACATTTATGATTAAGTTTTGCTTGTTTTTTACATTTCTATAAATGAAATTGCATTCTGTGTGTATTTCAACAACTTACAGTTTTACTCAAACCTGTGATTTTGAAATTCACCCCTGATGATGCACAGAGCATCAATTTGCCCATTTCTCATTTCTTTATGTATTCCACTTCATGAATACACCACAATTTTTTCATCCCTTCTTCTGTTGAATGGAAATTCAGATTGTTTCTAGCTTTCCTTTGTTGTTGCTTCTCTCTCTCGCTCTCAGGCGTGCACACACACACACACACACACACACACTTGAAATTACTGGGTGAAAGAAAGAATAAGAATATATACTTCCTCAATAATGTCATTTATCACCTCTTTCTTGTTCAATGGTCCTAATTCCCCAGCCTATCTCTTACATCATAACTGATTATGCCCATCACCACACAAATATACTGTAATCTTTCCTATTTTGAAAGTAGTTTCTTAAAATCTCACATCCTTACTCCTGAAACCAATATTGCACTGTACATTAAGTAACTAGAATTTTAATACAAATTAAAACGATATAAAATCTCATATCCTTTGGTCCAGATACTGCTCCATTATTTTTGTTTCTTCTATATAGAATCTTCTGGAAAGAATTATATGTACTTACTATTCATTTTTATTTTATTTTTAAAGATTTTTTAATTATTTATTTTAGAGAGACAGAGATAGCAAGAGAAAGCACAAGGAGGGAGGGAAGGGAGAAGAGGGAAAGAGAAGAAGAAGTGGGCTCCTGCTGAGGAGGGAGCCTGATGTGGGGCTCAGTCCCAGAACCCTGGGATCATGACCCGAGCTGAAAGCAGATGCTTAACCAATCGAGTCACCCAGGCACCCTATTCTCTAGTTCTTCTCTGGCCTTATCATTTTAACCTATTCTAGTCAGGCTTTTGCTCTCATTTCTTCAATGAACCTGCTTATGAACATCACCATGACATTAAGGCTAGTGGCCAGTTCTCACTAGCAGCATTTGATACAGTTGATTATCCCCTCATTCATAAAGCATTATCTTTATTATTCTTCCATGTCACAATTTCTTGGCTGCCTATTTTACTTTGCTATTTCTCCATAATATTCAAAATTTTTCCAACTTCTTAAAGTTGTAGCATCCTAGTGTGCTACAGTTCTTGCCTTTTTTTTCTATGTTTGGTCCCTTTTTGTCTTTATATAGGCACATGGTTCTATGTTGTTCGTATGCTAACGATGTCCAACTGTATATCTTTAGTCTAGACTACCTCTCACTGACTTGGAGACCCATATACTGAAATGACTTGATAACATTTCTAGTCAATGTCTAATAGGTATTAGAATGTAATATGTCTAAATTCACTTTTTTTTTTACATACCTTTCTCACCAACTCCTTCCTCATTAAATATATGGTCACTTTACCCTTTGGTTGCTTGACCTTTATGTGTTCCTTGATTTCTCTTTCTTTCAAGCTTCATGTCCTTATTCACTTGTCAACAAATCTCAGTGGTCTACCTTTAAACAGAATATGAATACTTCTTACCACTTCCGTCATTATTGTCCTGGATCAGGCCACCAAACCCCTTCAATCTCTATTTGGGTGTCATATTCTCTGTGAGTTTTCTCTAAATATCTTACGTAAAATTTCAACAACCAGTTGACATCTGAGTAAATATACTAAGTGACATACTGAGTACAACTCAATCGTTGGGTCCGTTATCAAAGGAATGAGACTGAGACAAAGCCTTATTCTATGCCAAGCATTAGAAGTTAGGCTGACCGGCCAGGGGAATGAGGCTGAGACAAAGTGAAAGTTATGTAAAGCTTTATTCTATGCCAAGCATTAGAAGTCAGACTGATCAGCCAGGGCTGCCTCCGAAGAGAGCGACGCCCCTTGGTCTTACAGGCTATTTTTATAGGGCACAATCACAGACATCTGCATATGTGGCTTTGGCTGATTGGATGTCTCTCACCTGTGTGTTTTAGCAATGGTTACCAATGGCCTTGTTTTAGGTATGTGTTTTAGTAATAGTTACCTGGAATTGGCCTTGTTTTAGGTGTGTGTTTCAGTAACAGTTACCTTGTTTTAGGTGTTGTGTTTTAGTAACAGTTACCTGGAACCGAGAGCAGTAACTTTTCTAGACAACAAAATGTCTACCTAGGCAACATGGAGTCACTATGGCTAAGTAGGCCCAGGCAGGCCCAGGGGGTTAACATGTCTTAACGTGGAATCGACCCCAGCACAATAAACATCTGAGTATTCCCTTGCATACTACATTTTTCTCTTGCATTTATCAATAACTACCATGCTATATATTTTGCTTATTCATTTTGTAAATTGTTTCTTCCTTTTTATAATATAAGTTCTGGAGTGCCTGGGTGGCTCAGTTGGTTAAGCATCTGACTCTTGGGTTCAGCTCAGGTCATGATCTCATCAGTTGTGAGATGAAGCCCTGCATGGAGCCTGCCTTAGTATTCCATGCTCAGTGGGGAGTCTACTTCAAGATTTTATCCGTCTGCTCCTCCCCCCACTCACTCTCTCTCTCATTCTCTCTAACTAAACAAGTCTTTAAAAAATACAGAAGTTTCATGGGTAGGGGTTTATGTTGTTTTTGTTTTGGCTAAATATACAGGGTCTAGTATATTGCCAGTTGTATATTAGTGCTAGAAACCTCAATTGAAATAATGAATAACTAAATGAATGAAATTTATAAAAACATGGTCAATTTCATAAATAACTATAACAGTAAAAATTAAAATAACCATAAAATCTCATAGGTTTTACATTAAGGCAAAAATGAACTCAGACTAAACATTATAGAAGGAATGAAATAATATGAATAAAAACATTTCAAATATGTGGTTTTCTGACTCAGCAGCTCTGTCTGGGAATTTGTCTTGAATATGAGTATGTTCACTGCCACAAGGCATATATATACACAAAGAAATATATTTAAATAAACTAAACAGTTTCTATTACAATTATGTAACATATATTTATTAGACACAGGATGATCTCTTTCTCACTCAATAGATTTATTTCTTGAGAGCATTTTTTAGGTTCACAGCAAAATTGAGTGGAAGGTGCAGAGAGTTTTTTTATGCTATCCTTGTCCCATCATGCACTCCCCACTATCAACATCCCAAGTAGTGCATTTACTACAATAGATGAACAGACACTAATGTACCATTATCATTATCACCCCAGGTCCATAGTTTATATTAGGGATCACACTTGGTATTTTATATTCTATCTTAATTTTTAGGAGAAAAAGCATTTCACAAAACAGTATAAAGCATACTATCCCCATTCATTAAAAATATGATTTCTTAGAAAAATTCTCAATCTATGAGACAAAATATTAACTTTGGTTATTTCAAGGCATCAATAATGAAGATGATACTTTTTGCTATTTGTATTTTATACATTGCATGAATAAGGGCATTTCATAGTCTTCTAAACATGTCCTAGCATTTGCTCCTAGATTTCTACTATCATGATTAACCCAACTAAACAAGTGTCATTTTTTAAAGAATGACAAATTCAGAAAATTTACAAAATTATTCAAATTGACTCTAGAACTGTCTCTAAATTAAAACTGTCTCTAAATGTAACAGAATGAGTTAATACTTATTAATTATTCCATTTTTTCCAACATTGTATTGTGAATATAACTTAAATCAGATATTTACAATGAATTAAGATGAATTTTCAAACTGTTATATCATCAAGTGAAAATCTAAAATCACCAATAATCTTAAACTGATTCAATGTCTAGAAAATAGGACTTAAACTGCACTCCGATATATATATATATATATATATATATATATATATATATATATATATTCACTCTCTCTTTTGAATTCAGTGCTGTAAACAGGTTTCTCAGGTCAGTGGAGAGGATAACGGGTTTTTGAAAGATCACCTCTCAAAGGAGAAATGTTTAAGACACTATGCTACCTGGTTTGCCTCAAGGTATCAATCCCCATAAGTTGTAAGAAACTAATCAAAAAAGTCTAAAAGCAATAGTTCCAAACAACTGAACTAATTTTTAAAATCTAAAAGATTGTAAAGTCTCTAATATTTCTTGTTAATGTTGGCATTAATGAGATAGTGGAGAATATGTGTTTGAATACAAAGAAAAAATAATTTAATATAGATATGGTTTTATTTTGTGATTTTAACATTTCTACATGAAACTTCCTTGAAAATTATGAATGATCCTGCTGCCTGACTGAAAAAAAAAAAGAAAAAGATTTTCATGTAATTTTATAAGTTTGTTTCTAGAGGATGAAGTGATGGTCTCATATAAATTCTCAATGCGCTTCTGGCTAGCTTAGAGAAGATGGAACAGAAGGTAAACTGCCCTTAACAAAAGAAGTTCAGGGGCACCTGGGTGGCACAGGCAGTTAAGCATCTGTCTTTTGGTTTCTGCTCAGGTTGTAATCTCATGGGTACTGAGATGAAGCCCCACTTTGGGCTCCACACTCAGAGCAGAGTTCTGTTTCATTCTCTGTCTCCTTGTGCACCTCCCCAATATGTTCTTGCTCTCTTTCTCTAAAATAAATAAATAAATATTTTTTAAAAAAGTTCAATGCAGTATTTTTTTACTGCTTCTGAGTAACTGTTAATCTACCTCAAAATTACTCATTTGATTTTATATTAAGTGTAAAAGATAAACATTTGAAGAATATCTCAGGGTTTTTGGTAGAGGAATGAAATAAATAGTTGTAGAAGTGCCATCATGTTAACAAAATCACTGAGAACTAAAAATTGAAAGACATGAGTTTTAGGAATATTTCTGGTCCACTTGTTTAAATGGACCATTTTCACCAGATTTCTCTGAAGGAAAATTACTGCTTTAATATCATATAATTCTATGATATTTTATTTATCAGAGTTTCATTTAAAAAAACCATATGAATATACATAAGCTTTTTAGATTAGTTTTATGCCCACAAGCCAGTAAATTATGTCTTTGCAAGCTTCCTTGAATTTTTTGGTTGGACATTTGCAGAAAGATGATTTGCTGTCATAATGATTTGGAGATAAATTGTGATGGCTGCATTTAAAAATGAAAATCCTGAGAGATGAGTATTTGTCTCATGATATGTGTGTGTGTGTGTTTATAGCAAAGAATGAGTTAAATTTTGATATTAGCTAGCAAAGCAGCATCTAGAATATCTTAAAATATATCACCCTCAAGACAGATCTAGTTGATACACAATGAAAAGAAGGTGGGTAGATTGCAATAGGATTGATTTGTTATGTCTGTATTTGGTAGCTTCTGTATTTTACATTTCCTGTAAATATGCATAAAACCAATAATTTCAGAACTTTACTTCTATTTTTTTGTTTTACAGACAGAATCATGGTATTTTTTCATGTCCCCTTTAAAATTTTAAGAGCAAAAGTTTTATGTCTCTAATTGTCTGAATCTCTGCTTATCCCAATGGGATAAATAACTAATGAGCTAACTAGAATAAAAGCATAAACTTTACAGTACAATTGTATTATTTGAAAGGTTTCATAGTCATATAAATAATTTAAAAATTAATGGTTGAGGGGCACCTGGGTGGCTCAGTTGGTTCACCAAATGCCTTCAACTCAGGTCATGATTCCGGGGTCCTGGGATTGAGCCTCACATGGTCTCCCTGCTCAGCGGGGAGCCTGCTTCTACTTCTCCCTCTGCCACTGCCCCAGCTTGTGCTCTCCTGCTTTCTGTCAAATAAATAAGTAAAATTTTTAAAAAATAAAAATTGATGGTTGAATAACCATACCATGTAATAATGTGTACAGCAGAGCATGTGTGTCTGCCCATAAAGATATTGCAAAATATCTAGTTATCCAGAAAATATCTAATTATCCAGAAATATACACAGAATGTATATGTGTTAAAACTGTAACTCTAACAGAGCATGTAATTTATTATGCTGAACTTGTAGTATAGATCATTTGCAGTATACTGTGAACTTGCTGAAGTGTAGGGGTCAGTTTTAATTATTTGTTTATTATTCTATTATACCTGATACATAATTGGTTGAGTTACTCTTGTGTTTCAGACCTTCTTTTAGGTACTAAGCATATGAAGGAAAGCATAGAAGAAAAAACTTGTACGAGTTCACTCTTGGAACTTGCAGTCTAGTCACGAAAATATGCAACAATTACTCACTTAAGCAAAGGTTAACCACTGGTCATGACCAATGTTATGACAGCCAACTTTTTCCTATAATAGAAGAGTTTAACGTGATCGTTAAGGTAAACAAAACTTTTCCTGTGGTAGTATTGATTGACCTAAAATCTGAAGGGTATTAGGGGAAAGAAAACATTTTAATCAAAAGAGTCAGCTTGTTCCTTTCCTCCATGTCAGGAAGAATTTGTTTGGCAGAAGAGATTGAAAGAAGTCAGATTTGATTAGAAAGTGGAGACAGGGGCACCGGGGTGGCTCAGTGGGTTAAGCCTCTGCCTTCAACTCAGGTCATGATCTCTGGGTCCTGGGATCGAGCCCCACATTGGGCTCTCTGCTCAGCAGGGAGCCTGCTTCCTCCTCTCTCTCTCTCTCTGCCTGCCTCTCTGACTACTTGTGATCTCTCTATCTGCCAAATAAATAAATAAAATCTTAAAAAAAAAAAGTGGAGACAAATAAAATATCTAGACTTTAAGCACCCATACCATTTTTAATTTAAAGCGAGGCCTAAAGGAATTTGAAAATTCCATTACCAAAAATATTGCCCAAAATTGTGCCTCATCTTCTGTTTGGAAATAGTCCAATATTCTGAAGCAGTGGTTCTCAGTATGTGATCCTCAGACCTGTAGCATTAGCATCATTTGTGAGCTTGTCAAAATGCAAATTCTCAGGCACCATCATCTCAGACTTAAAGAATCAGAAATCCTGGGTGAGGGGCCAAGCAAACTGAATTTCAACGAGCCCTCCATATTGAGCTTGCTAAAGTAAAACAACAACTGAGAATCACTGATCTAGATTTTTTTTAACTGGAAGGAAGTTGATGTATCTAGATATATGAAACTATTATGAGTGGTCACAAATCATAGAGGAGGGAGAGAAAGACTGATGGACATAAACTGACTCCTGCCTGGGAAAAATAACGAAGACTGTAAGGATAGTTTGCTTGCATTAACGTTGCAGGAGATGAAAATAAAATTACTTTTCAGAAAAGAATCAAACCTAGAGAGAAACGCAAAATTAAAACAAAACGATTCATAAATTTTTCACAGAACCCAGGTCTACAAACGCCTGGGGAGTGTTTAAAAATATATAAATATCTAGACTTCACCAGCATTCTCCCCTCCAGAGTTTATTTGTGCAACTCAGCTTTAGTATGACTAATCCTGCAATACACATGCTTATCCACGTGATGGCAGCAGTGTACCAGAAGCCAATGATATCCAGGGAGGAAGAATTGGATTTTTATTTTTTAATTCAAATAACTCTGCTGTTTATTCTGGTTTCGGGTTACTGTTTATTCTAACATTCTGGTAATTTGCAAGTTGATAAAAATTAGAAATTTCAGCAATTCTTCTGCTTTGTTTTTGTTTCTCCAAAACAGTTACTGTTGAAAGAGTTATACCTACACTCACTGGACAATTCAAAAATAAATATTAAACTTGTAATAAACTTTATAAACACCAAAAAACCCTTTTTTTCTTATTTCTTTATTTCCTAGTATATTATTGTAGACTTTTTCTTATTCTAGATTCTGTTAATACAGTTCTAGTTACAGTATTATTGTCAGATTTGCAATTCAATCATCCACAAGTCTTCACATTTTGGCCTGGATCCATTGATCTCTTTAATTTTAAAAGAAGAATGGAATTTTCTATAGTTGCTACCATCTTTTCAGTTGATACCCACAGGATATAGATGTGTGTTTCAGTAAAACATTTCTTGGCACAAGCTTTTAATATCTAGCTCTATGTGTTACCTTATGAATAAATATATATGGCATGCACCAAGTATGGAGGTCTGATGAACTTTGGGTGTTGTAATTAGGCTACACAGCTTTTCCCCAGGCTATAGCTATTTAATTACTTTACATTGTTAGTGATTCTATTTGAAGGTGATTTTTTTTATCCTCTTATAGATACAAAATTAATGAAAAGAAATAAATAAAATTCTGGTATAGAGACAAAATGGTGGTTATGACATTAGTTAGCCCTAAAATTTTCCCCCTTTGGTGACAACCCAGTCGCTGAAAACAAAGAAGTTCACACTGTTACCTCTGTGTGCCAGAGAAGGCTTTGATCAATGTTTTACAATGTGTCATTATCAGGTAACACATTTTTCACAGTAGGTAATTAGCAGGTGATAATGAGAATCAAGACCAATATTTCACATAGGCCCTTAAAAGCTATACTTCCACAGGAAGAAAGAGCTGAGAAATTGAGTTACAAAATGGTTTTCCACATATTGTTTCACTAAATAGAAAAGAAAACTCTTTTTAAAATCAGAAAGCTGGACAAATGTTAGGAAATCAGAATCTGCAAGCAATCAGTAACACTATTGATCATTAACTGTGGATTACCTATTGCATGTGTGTGTGTTGGTTGAACAAATTTTTAAAGTAACATGGGCTATTGTTACATATCACTGACCCTGAACAAATATTTTGGCTCCTTTATAATCAACAACAAAAGTTAAAAGTTACTGAAAACTGAGCATCAGTGAATCTGGGGGACAATACCTGATATAATAATGACATGACTTGTGTTAAGATCTGCCACATTAGTATCTCCATCATCAGATTACCAGACTGGATTACCAGATTGAAATTGTCCAACTAAGTTCACTCTCAGGGTTAAAGCAGGGAGGAAGTATGACATGGTGATTATATTCTAAAGCTCTGGAATGAGAAGTTTCTGGTTTTTATTGATTCCTATATGCTCAAACTGGGTAATTTTTGACAATGTCTTTAAACTTTTTGAGCCTCTGTTGTTTCTTCTGTGACACTAATGGAGTGAATAAAAGTGACTCTTTCACGTAGAGGTGTGAGAAATCCAGGTGAGCATAAAGGTAAAGTCCTTAGTAGAGGCTTAGTAGAGTGAGGGCTCCATAAATTTAGTTCTTCTTATTGTTGCTACTATTCCATTATCATGGTGTGTCTAACACAGCTCTGGTAACATTTACCTAGATGCTGCCCACAAAGTCTTAGAATATTGAGCTGTTATCAACCACTAAGAAGACCTGAAATAGGATATCAAATTAGATAGCTTTCATCTAACTTGGAAAAATGTTTTCAGGAAATGGAATACATGCCAGGCTGGTTTTGATAAAGCGTGGTGGTAGTAAACAGAGATTGAGCAAGAGCTTCAGTGCATGCAGGAACTGTCGCCTCAAGAAGACAAGCTTAGATGAATCCTGGGAATTAAGCACCTCATTCATTATTGCATGATAATATTGGACTGTCAGTAACAGAATGAATCAAAGGAAGAATGCAATGTTTTCTTAAACATAGAATGAAAAATGTAGGGAGCAAACTTGAAATAATGCAGGAGGAAAACTTTGGTAATTAAATTAATACTAATTGAGTGATAAGCATTTGCTTATGTTAGGAGGGGTGACAAAGTGGCATCTCTCCTAAATAACATTGTTACTTAGAGCTTTGATGCATCCATTAAAGACAACAATCCCAATTTAACTTCTAGAGCAATTTTAAAAAGTGTCCAAATATGCATCTGATTCATGTATATATCATGAGACATACATATATATATATATATATATATATATATGTACATATATATATATATATTTGAGTTATGGTATAGTGTTCTTATACGGCGTTTGTGTCCATTTCTTGCAGGATTATACAGATTATTTCATCACTCAACAGCTTGCCTTTTCTCCCCAACATTTTAAAAGCCTATTAACTAAACTATTTCCTTCTAGACAACTCTTATTACCTTAGCTAAAATAGATTATGATACACCCAATGAATTCTAGATAAGATAAAGCAAAGTGACCTTCTGGAAGATTCTATGGTAAATCTGTGAAAGTTATAGCTCTCTATTTTCCTTAATTGACCCACTATAATAGTAATTAAAAGAAAAAGAAATAATTCCATTTTATAACCATTCCAGGATTGCTCACTGCGACTCTACAATTGTTATAGTAACTGGCTACTGAGAAAATGCCAAAGGCATTCATAGAAATCCAGAGTTCATCAAAAGGTTCAGCTTTATTAGTCTTTGCTGTTGAGTAAAATGATGCTTAATGAGAGGGGAAACAGGGCGAAGGAGAAAGGTAGGAAGGCAGTGCTCTGTTTTGGATAACTATGGAAACAGTTGCTAGGAAGCATACACTTCTGTAATTCTTTCCCTGGACACACTCCCCCATCCCCTAACCCTTGTTCCACTTCTGGGATTTATATTGCTATTAATATATTGCTGCAATTGGTCAGTGAACACGGTAGGGTATGTGGGTTAATGATGGCTGATCTTACACTATCTCTGATTCTGAAAACCAGCACATATCATTATGATCATACAGAACCTCTAATGAGAGAAGCAGAAGCTGTCTAGTGAGATGATTGCTTTCCTATGTTCACTTAACTATTTCTATTGCTTTGCATATTCCTTTGACATGACAGGCTATGAAACTTTTTGGAAAAAGAATGCCAAATGTCTTTACACCTAGCACAAAGTCACCTTTTTTTGTAAACTGGAGAATAAAGTTAAATTTATTTTTAAGAATAGTGGAAATATATCCCAGCAAATTATTACAAATTGTACAATGTTTGATGGTTCTCTTTGTGACAGGTTGCTTTTGTGTTTCTTCATTTAAAAGATACTTTTGCAAGGGGAAACACATACTCTGACAATTTTTACAGGCCAATAAACAAATATGTATTATTAATTACTACTGTCAGAAAGTGTCTTGATATTTGATTACTGGCAATGGTTCTTGCTGAACAGATTCTTGGTAATGAGATCCTTGATTCTCTGAAAAGGTAGCCTGACAGATTAACCAACCTGTGATTTATCTAATCAAGGACACTCTCAGGAAGATTTGAGTGTTTTCCTCCCTTTCAATCATAATAATGAGACTAGCCAGCTCAAGATCAAGATAGGCATTTTTTCCTATAAACTCTTAAAAGAAGAATCAAGCCCTACTCACTGGTTCTCCTTACTGCATTGAAATATTTCTCTAGAAACATGAAATTATGGGGAAAAATCTTGGTTTTATGAAATTCAACAAATGTCTAATTGTTAGCATTATTCTGAAATTTGGGAGAGTTAAGAAATTGTATTAGTTTGCTATTGCTGCTGTAACCAAATTACCACAGATTTAGTGGCTCACAACAACATATATTTTTATTATATATTCTCCAGCTTACAAGAAGAAAATCCAGAGACACAGAAAGGCTCTTTTAAGAAATGCTGCAGTACTGAATCTTCCACTGGCAGAGAGGATATGTAGAAACACACACACACACACACACACACACACTACACTGAAGAGTTTCAGAAGAGTTGAACACTGCATATGAAAATGCTTTAATAGTTCTTTAACCAATATATTCACTTATATATCTATTTTAAAGTTTAAAAAATTTTTTAGTAATCTCTATACCAAATGTGAGGCTCAAACTCCTGACTCCAAGATCAAGAGCATCATGCTCTTCTGGCTGAGTCAGCCACATGACCCTCACTTATATATTTTAATGTAAACAAAAACAACATTTATGTCTAGAGAATCACAGTAAATTTAAAAAGTATAAACATTAAGAAAATGTAACATAGTTTCACTAGCAGTATTTTTTCTTTCCTAGTGTGACATAAATAATAGTGTTTCTTATCACTGATGGCATTCGAGCTTCAATAAAACAGTGTATGCTCTTTATTTATCTAGTATTCCTGCTTTTGGAAAAATTATCACCCCAACATCAGGTGGGAAAGTCACTTATATGACCCCATATTTATGACAAGGGTAAGTGTTGAACCAAGTAAGTCAGTCAGAACACTACCATCCCTTCACCAATGGGGATGTCATTCGTGGATTTCCCATTCTTAACACAAAGGTGAGTATGATCCAAGTCAGCTACTTAGAATATTTAAATCCCTGGTCATGACTGATTCTAGATAGGTTGGATAATGAATCAGGGTCAACCAGAGTCTTCTCTAAAATATAATATACTGGTCTTAGAAGAGTTGATTCTACTGGAATCAGGAGAAGCTTGATTAATTTTTGCTGGAACAGATTAAAACTATTTTCTTTGAATATGTGTAGTTAATGAGAATAAGTGTTAAAGAAATGTATACAAAGGCATGTATGGAAGATGGAGAAACAAGAGTTCATATGAAGTCCACGGAGGTCCTGGATCTAACCATGCCTGAAGAAGTGATGATTATGATATCCCTCGATGATTTCATGTTTAATTTTAAATATAATTTACTGTCCTTTTGTTGAATTAAATAGTTATTTCAGTAATTTAGTTGAGATCATATCAAATGGTAGCTAAATTCAGGTTGATTAATTTTTTATATTATTGTCTTCTCTTGTTCATAAATGCAGTATTTAAATTTCATTCTTTGTTTCTATTTGCTGTAATGGTTCATTAAGGCATTTTCCTCCTAACTTGACCTATAGCCCTCCTAACTTTAAAATACATAAATAGGTATTCCAATTAATATATATTTAAAGTCCAAAAAAGAAATCAGAAGAGCCTCATGTTTAAAATGCAAAACAAAAACAAACAAAAAAACCACATGCATCACAAAATGCAGGCATAAAATTTAACTTATTTTTATTAATGGTCTAACATATTTATAGAATACATTTCCCTTACATATTTTGGACAAGAATTTTTTAGATCACCTATTCATAGGATAGGGATTTTACAGTTTTTTAAGAGGGAGGAAATATGAATTTGTGTTTCTTCAGCATTAAAGGTTGATTAAAAGTAATTTTTCTTGTCGATCACTTAAGCCAGAAGTATATGTGAACCGAATTCTTCTCTTACAATTTTGCAAATTTTATAACTGAAAGAAATTTCTATAGATTAGGTTTTGGCTCCAAACATTTAAAATCTTGTTTCTCCTCTACTAAACTACTTATTTCCAGGACCAAGTGCCACGACGGTAGGAGTTTTTCTGGAAGGCAACTTACACCAGAGTGGTTGCCAGTAACGTAGGGAAATAGCTGCAGTTCGTATCAGTAGGTCCTAATAAACGAAACACAGTATGTCCCCAAGCCTGTTGTCCCTCAGCCAAATCCTAAAACGTACATGCTCATTCCAATGTTACCAGTCAGAGGGGTAGAGTGGTAGAGGGAAATAGGATTAATCACTGAGATACTGTCCTCAAGCAATTGAATGAAAATATCTTATTTTGTAAACTTAACAAAAATATAAAACTACGTGAACACATTGCTAAGGCCCCTCCTATGAGGGACTTTTTTTTTTTTTTTTTTTAACGCGGAACTTTAAAAATAGAAACATTACAAAGGAAACCCAACCCTAGCCTTTTCTGGAAAAGAGAAAAAGAGGGGGGAAAATTCCTTCTGTTTTACAATGTTGCACATACTTAGTTTTTAAGATACCAAGGCTGGTTGTAGACAAAGCGCCATCTTGAAAAAGTAGCTCCGGTGATGAAAAGAACAGGCCCAGAGGGTGAAGAAGATTGGGCCCCAGTTTAGTCTGTTCTGCTAATGGGCTCTGCGATGTTGGAAGAGAAACCTAACCACCACAAGGTCTCCCTTTGCTCCTCCAGAAGATGATACTGGAGGTCTAGATAAAGTCTGTGGCAGCCTCTCCAACCAAAATCCATGATGTTTATGCTTCTGTGGACTTCTCCGTGGAGGCCTATCCATGTTATATATCTTTCATATCTAAATGAAGGCTAGACCTTAATATTCCAATTGCTTGTGATCTTTTGTTGCTTAATAACTTGACCACTTGTTTAGCCTTGGTCTTTGTGATGGTGTCAGAAATAGGTTTTTTCCTCTCCTTCACAGCAGTTTTAGAAAATAATTCCTCAAATTCATGACAATCTATGGATGGCTCTTCAATTTTTCCCAAATAAGTGAAGCACTGGTGTCTCTTTTACTATGAAGTTGAATTCTCGTCCAATATAGAGGCTTCCTGGGCGGACAAGGCTCCTCTACTGGCTGCTTCCTACTCCTTCTGTCTTGGTTGAGCCCTAATCCAAACAAGCCAGTTGGCAATGGAGGAGGAAGAAAGCCACACACTTGTGGTGTTGATATGTGTTGCTCCTATGACTCTGAACCTAGACCATACAAGCGAGAGTCCTCAAATTCAATCTTCCTGACTTTCCTAGTAAATTTATCTCTAGGTCTTACATAATAATTTTTAAATATCTCAAGTTTCCTTTTAAGTGGTTTTGTATGTACAGCCTTTTACATCCATGTATAAGAAACTATCTTACTGTCTATAATATTAATAGATATGAGAGAATCATATTCTTGGGATGATTCCTACTGGGTGGTGGCATATTCCTCCACTGCACCTCCCTCTTCACAGTAGTTGCCTCTGGCCATGGTTCCATCTCCGTCACTGTGAACTTTTCACCAGATTGTTGGTGGTCCATGGGTCCACTGAAGAGGCAATCTTCAGCTGTGCTCTTGTGGCTCTTCATTTCAGCATTTTCTCTTTTAAGTCCATAAAGTTCCTATTATTGGGGTAATTAGCACTATATAATTATAATTATTTTACCTTGTTTACTTCCAAAGATGCACAGAGATAAATGATGAACAAAAGTTATTTCTCCTGTTTCTGAGATAGTTTGGCAGGGTAGAGGAACTCTACTTTAGGAGATTTTTCCAGCACTAGTCCAACACCCTGGTATGTCTACTGAACTGTTTAGTCTGCTTCTCTCCAAACTTGAGAGCTATATTGAACACAGTTAGTGCCCTGTCTAGGTCCTCTTGGATCCTTTTTATAGGTTCTGTGCATGCATCCTGAGTCTCTTTGTGCTTTGCTTCTAATAGCTTTGTAAAGGGTTATAATGTTTTCCTACAGAATTCAGTTAGATCAATAGCTATCTCTTTGGAAAGACTAAGAGCTTCAATGCCTAGACTAAAGCACCTATTTTTTTCCTTGTTAAACCCCAAATCATAGAATATACTTTTTCAGACTTGCTCGCTCTTAGCGTATTTCTGAGAATGGATATTCTTATCTCACACACATTCTGGTTTCCATGTTTCTTTTTTTTTGAGACCAACATTAAGTTCTTGAAATATATTAAAAATAGGCTAATGGTCAGGTCACACCCACTGAATTTTTCTCCTTTTCTTTTTTCTATTTTCTGGTCCTCTTATTTTGGGGACTTTGATAGATCAGGTTACCCTTGGAGATACTCAGAAAGATACAAGTGTCTGAGAATTTATTTATATCATTTGAGGCTGATTATAGCCAATGTGGTGCAGGAGTACTGATGCTCAATTTCATGTTTCAAGGGTGGGCGGACTGAAGTACAATTTACAACTCAGTTTCCCCTGCTGAGAAGAGACTGACTTACAGATGATTAGAACTGGAATCATCTGGAATCTCCCTTTTGTTTGGATTCTATTTCTATGTCTTACATTCCCTGCTCCTTTATTGGTTTTTCCTGAGAGCACTCCCTTAATAAATCACTTGAACATTAATCCCCATTTATAGCATATTTTTAGGGAACTTGAACTAAGACAATGTATTTTTTTTTAAAGATTTTATTTATCTATCTGACAGAGATCACAAGTAGGCAGAGAGGCAGGCAGAGAGAGGGAGAGCAGGCTCCCTGGTGAGCAGAGAGCCCAATGTGGGGCTCGATCCCAGGACCCTAGGATCATGACTTGAGCTGAAGGCAGAGGCTTTAACCCACTGAGCCACCCAGGCGCCCCAAGACAATGATATTTTTGAAAATTCACTAGCCTTCTGCCCTTAAGTAACAACAGAATTTACTGTTTCTTTCTATTAGCCTGCAATTCTCTAAAATTTTTGTCATCAAGTTGCATCTGTTTCCTTGTTTGTTGTTATGAACAATAAACACACACACACACACACACAGAGCAACTTCTCTAAAGCCAGGACAGAAAAAGCTGGACATATGGGTATGGATTATCTCTGGTTATTTTCCTATCATTAACTCAATTTTGACTGCAGTGACTTGGAATATTATGGGTACTCAAGAAATGTTAGGAATCAATTAATATAATCTTTTTATATTATTAATTGGGATAATGTAAATATAGCTGCAAAGAGAGAGCCGTCTTTACTGGGAGATTTTCTTTTCCTTTTTTTAATCTTTGATTTTAAATTTTTTATAAACATATAATATATTTTTATCCCCAGGGGTACAGGTCTGTGAATCACCAGGTTTACACACTTCAGAGCACTCACCAAAGCACATACCCTCCCCAATGTCCATAACCCCACCCCCCCTTCTCCCAACCCCCCACCCCCCAGCAACCCTCAGTTTGTTTTGTGAGATTAAGAGTCACTTATGGTTTGTATCCCTCCCAATCCCATCTTGTTTCATTTATTCTTCTCCTACCTACTTAAGCCCCCATGTTGCATCACCACTTCCTCATATCAGGGAGATCATATGACAGTTTTCTTTCTCCACTTGACTTATTTCGCTAAGCATGATATGCTCTAGTTCCATCCACGTTGTCGCAAATGGCAAGATTTCATTTCTTTTGATGGCTGCATAGTATTCCATTGTGTATATATACTACCTCTTCTTTATCCATTCATCTGTTGATGGACATCTAGGTTCTTTCCATAGTTTGGCTATTGTGGACATTGCTGCTATAAACATTCGGGTGCACGTGCCGCTTTGGATCACTATGTTTGTATCTTTAGGGTAAATACCCAGTAGTGCAATTGCTGGGTCATAGGGCAGTTCTATTTTCAACATTGTGAGGAACCTCCATGCTGCTTTCCAGAGTGGTGCACCAGCTTGCATTCCCACCAACAGTGTAGGAGGGTTCCACTTTCTCCACATCCTCGCCAACATCTGTCATTTCCTGACTTGTTAATTTTAGCCATTCTGACTGGTGTGAGGTGATATCTCATTGTGGTTTTGATTTGTATTTCCCTGATGCCGAGTGATATGGAGCACTTTTTCATGTGTCTGTTGGCCATCTGGATGTCTTCTTTGCAGAAATGTCTGTTCATGTCCTCTGCCCATTTCTTGATTGGATTATTTGTTCTTTGGGTGTTGAGTTTGCTAAGTTCTTTATAGATTTTGGACACTAGTCCTTTATCTGATATGTCGTTTGCAAATATCTTCTCCCATTCTGTCAGTTGTCTTTGATTTTGTTAACTGTTTCCTTTGCTTTGCAAAAGCTTTTGATCTTGATAAAATCCCAATAGTTCATTTTTGCCCTTGCTTCTCTTGCCTTTGGCGTTGTTCCTAGGAAGATGTTGCTGCAGCTGAGGTCAAAGAGGTTGCTGCCTGTGTTCTCTCAAGTATTTTGATGGAGTCCTTTCTCACATTGAGGTCCTTCATCCATTTTGAGTCTATTTTCGTGTGTGGTATAAGGAAATGGCCCAATTTCATTTTTCTGCATGTGGCTGTCCAATTTTCCCAACACCATTTATTGAAGAGGCAGAAATTCTTTCCTGTTTTGTCAAAGATTAGTTGACCATAGAGTTGAGGGTCTATTTCTGGGCTTTCTATTCTGGTCCATTGATCTATGTGTCTGTTTTTGTGCCAGTACCATGCTGTCTTGATGATGACAGCTTTGTAATAGAGCTTGAAGTCCAGAATTGTGATGCCACCAACTTTGGCTTTCTTTTTCAATATTCCTTTGGCTATTCGAGATCTTTTCTGGTTCCAAATAAATTTCAGGATTATTTGTTCCATTTCTTTGAAAAATATGGATGGTACTTTAATAGGAAGAGATTTTATTTTTTATTTTCTTTTTTCTATATCTATTGCAGATAAGCAGATGGGTTATATGATGTATAACTCTCAAGTCACAAAATAACAGGACTAATTGATTTGGGGACATTTGATTTTTTTTTCCCATTCTAGGCTGCCAATTGAAAAATCAAGAGTATCACCCACCAATAGCTGACTTGGTTGAGTGGTTTAGGTAGCTATAATTGGCACCTTGGTCCACTATCATGTTACCAGACAAAAAAAGTCTAAACGCAATTGGCTTTATACCATGTTGTAGAAATTCCATGACATATATATGTTTATCTTATTTAAAAGACCCTTGGGTTTGTACATTTTAAACTGAGTGGTTGATAAATAACAAGTGGAAAAGCAAGGTTGAAAGAAAAACATCTGAAGTACACTTTATTTTGCAGTGACATCTAGTAAAATAACATTTATTTGTTTTAAGTATTTACTATTCAGAGGAAAAAAATTGCTAGAAAAGTGAGAGAAGATACAACAAAAATGCTCATGCTTTTTTCTTAGGGGGAACTTGAGCTCCAATTAAGTGATTCTTGATTTTTTTCTCTTCCTCTCTGAATACTTATCTTTGGATGCATCCTATTCTAATAAGCAGACACAAATTTGAAATGTCATTCTCTTTATTTCTCCAACCACTTAATCGACATCTATTTTTAATAGGCATAAAAAATAACTTTTCCCACCATTTTTGATATGGCTTGCCCTCCAACTTCCTCCACAACTTTAAAGAAAATCACTGTTCTAATTTTTTCAGCATCATTTCCATTTTCACACACACAAAAAACCTTTTCATTAAACCCTAGAAAATGTAATGATAGTTCTGTTTTCAGAAGAAAATTCAATGCTTATTATTCTTCAGGAGGAGACAAAGTTTCTCACCAGCTTTGTATCAAGGATACTGATAATTAAAATAGGAGAGATGCCCATATATTTTTTCTTGCTTTTGATAAAACAATCTCTATTGTGATAACTAAAGCTTAAGAAGTAAATTAAAATTCTAATCTATTTATTAATTTCTCAAAATGTGCATAAAGATCTACTAAAGAAAAATAACGTTGCTGAAAAGAAATAACAGCACTGTTCTATAAAAAGGACTGGGGAATTGTTGCTCAACATCATTAGTCACCACAGAAGTGCAAAAGAAATTCACTACACATCTGATGGAATGACTAAAATTTAAAATACTGTCAGTGCCAAGTGTTGGCAAGAATGTGGAACAGCAAAACTCATATATTCCTGGGAGTAGTGTAAAATGGTACAACCACTATAATTTTTTTTTTTGTCAGACTCTTACAAAGTCAAACCTTATGGCTCAGCAATTATAGTCCCAGATATTTGCACAAATAAATAAAAATATTGGCCACAAAAAGTCTTTCACAACAATGTACATAGAAGCCTTACTTATAGTAGCTCAAAATTAGAAACAATCTGAATGTGTATTAATAGAATTAAAAGCACTAATAAAGGTCAAAACTACTGATAAAAGGGCACCTGGGTGGCTTAGTGGGTTGAAGACTCTGCCTTCAGCTCAGGTCACGATCTCAGGGTCCTGGGATTGAGCCTCACATCTGGCTTTCTGCTCAGCAGGGAGCTGCTTCTCCCTCATCTCTGCCTACTTGTGATCTCTCCCTTTATCTCTGTGTCAAATAAATAAATAAAATCTTAAAAAAAAACTACTGATACAACATCAGCAAGGTTGATAGATCTCAAAACACATGATTAGTGAAAGGAGATTGACCAGAAAGCATACATACTGAGTGATTCCACTTACACGAAGATTTAGAATAATTAAGACTAGTGGATGATGATAATCAGAATACTTGTTACCTTTGGAGAGATATTTACTGGAAATAGTCATTAGGAAACCTTTAGGGAGGATAAAAAAGTCTTATATCTTGAGCCAGATGGTGGTTACACCAATGTACACACTTGTCAAAAGTCATAAAATTGTATGTAAATATTATATGTATGTAAATACTCTTTAATTTTTTTTTAAAAGTAGTAGAGATTAAAAAAAGAAGAAAGAATAATTAAAAAAATTGTGGGCAGGTGCTGTGCTAAGCATTTTATATGTGTTAACAATTTCATCCTTTAACAGTACTTTGAAATATGTGTTTATCTAATATATAAAGGCATATATCAGGTGAATTAATTTATTTGACCAATTTATATAAAGCAAATGGAAAAGCCAGTATTCAATCTGAGTTTATGATTTTAAAGCAATTGCTTTTTCCATTATAATCATGGACTAACTAATTGTATCTTGTATTAAAGTAAAACTGGAAGTAGTTTAAAAGAATATGAAAAGATTATAAAAGACATAAAAATATGAATAAACACAAACATAGGATAAGCTAAAACCAAGTATTGAGAAAATGGAAAATAGACAGTCAATAAAAAACCTATTAGAAAAGGAAATTAATTCACTGTTGTATTTGAGAAACTAAAATAGGAATAAATAAAGTTTACAACATCAAAGCAAATGCATTGTAACAGAGAACACCAGACAGAAAATACCAAAAAGAAAGATATGATTACGCACAGGAATCTCAGTCCAGGCTGCAACTCACTTTTGTGATTTTGGTTAAGTCATTTAACCTTTGCCTTATTTTTTTTCCCACATGTAAAAGTAGAAATTCTAATAATGACTTTCCTTATAAGACTGTGGGGAGGATTAATTAGCTAATGTTCTCAGGAGCTTTGAAGATTAAAAGCCTCTAATAAGTGCTAAGTATAAAATACAAAACCAAAGAGACACAATCAGAAAATACACAAGTCAGAGAGATGAAAGGAGAAAAATAAGCTTATAAAAGAGATGGAAGTCAAAGTTTGGGAAGATACAAAAGGGGGGCAGGATTTATGAGTTTGGAAAAATTTAACCCTATACAAACATACATGAAATCAAATATATTAAAATGATGCTTATATGTATTAATTCATTAAGAATATGACATTCTGAAAATATATATCAATGTTGTTTGTGCTGCAAAAGAAACTGTTAATATTTTCTTTGCAAGGTCACAGGATGTGCTATATATTTATCATATCTATCATTTCCAAAGCTATATCCTTCATTCTTGTCAAATCTGCTGTTAGGTGTCACATGCCTATCCCATGTAAAACCTTTGTTCCCAGATTCTACTTATACCTACATCTACTCTCAATGTGTGAGATTCACAAAGTCAACCTAAAATAAGATGGATGGGACTCAGTGATCACAAAGGGCTTCAGTGAACTGTGAAACAGGGAAATGAGCCAGTCACCAGAAAGAAAAGATTGGATGGAATAAGAAACTCTAAAGCTAGTTGCTATAGTGAGCTTTACTCTATAATCTCCTAAAACCAAATGAGAATTTCAAGGGGAGAAAAATATCGTGACTTAATCAGATGGTAGTTTTAAAAAAAGTTTTGGGTTTTGCATGAAGGATTTAGTTTAAATATGCACTTGGAGAGACCGTATTTTTTTCACTGTTTATTTTTTCCTGCTTTGTTGAAGATTATTTGACCATAGATTTGAGGGTCCATGCCTGGGCTCTCTACTCTGTTCCGCTGGTCTATGTGTCTGTTTTTGTGCCAGTACCATGCTGCCTTGGTGATCACAGCTTTGTAGCAAAGCTTGAAATCAGGCAATGTGATGCCCTGGTTTTGTTTTTCTTTTTCAACATTTCCTTAGCAATTCAGGGTCTCCTCAGGTTCCATACAAATTTTAGGATTTTTTGTCCCAGCTCTTTGGAAAATGCCTGTGGGATTTTGATTAGGATGGCATTGAAAGTCTAGATGGCTCTAGGCAGTATAGACATTTTGACAATGTTTATTATTCTGATCCATGAGCATGGAATGCTCCTCCATCTGTGTCTTCTTTAGTTTCTTTCATGAGTGTTCTGTAGTTCCTTGAGTACAGATCCTTTACCTCTTTGGTTGAATTTATTCCCAGGTATCTTATGGTTCTTGGTGCTATAGTAAATGGAATTAATCCTCTAATTTACCTTTCTATATTTTCATTGTTAGTGTATAAGAAAGAAACTTATTTCTGTACATTGATTTTGTATCCTGCCACATTACTGAATTGTTATATGAGTTCTAGTAGTTTGGGGGAGAAGCCTTTTGGGTTTTCCATATAAAGTATCATGCCATCAGTGAAGAGAGAGATTTTGATTTCTTCTTTTCCAATTTGAATAATTTTATTTCTTTTTGTTGTCTTATTGCTGTTGCTAGGACTTCTAATACTATGTTGAACAACAGTGGCAAGAGTGGACATCCTTGTTGTGTCCCTGATCTCAAAGGGAAGGCTGTCA
The DNA here is from genome assembly GCF_022355385.1 of Mustela nigripes. Classification (NCBI taxonomy): domain Eukaryota; kingdom Metazoa; phylum Chordata; class Mammalia; order Carnivora; family Mustelidae; genus Mustela; species Mustela nigripes. The sequence goes on along the minus strand of NC_081562.1, from coordinate 44,349,960 downwards.
GCTTTTCCCCATTGAGGATGATATTCACTATGGGTGTTTCATAAACAGATTTTATGAAATTGAGGAATGCTCCCTCTATCCTGATACTTTTTATACATTTTAATCAGGAATAGATGCTTATATGGTCAAATGTTATTTCTGCATCAACTGAGAAGACCATGTGGTTCTTCTCTCTTCTCTTATTGATTTGTTCTATCACCTTGATTGATTTGTGAATGTTGAACCACCCTTGCATCCCATGGATAAATCCCGCCTGGTCATGGTGGATAATCTTTTAGTGTACTGTTGGAACCTATTAGGTAGATCTTGTTGAGAATCTTGGCATCCATATTTATCAGGGATATTGGTCTGAAATTCTTTTTGGTGGGGTCCTTGCCTGGTTTGGAGAACAGGGTAATGCTGGATTCATAAAAAGAGTCTGGACATTTTCCTTCTGTTTCTATCTTTTGAAACATCTTCAGGAGAATAGGTATTATTTATTCTTTGAATGTTTGGTAGAATTCTCCAGGGAATTCATCAGGTCCTGGGCTCTTGTTTTTTGGGGGTTTTTTGATCACTGCTCTAATCTCATTGGTAGATATTGGTCTATTTAGGTTGTCAGTGTCTTTCTGTTTCAGTTTTGGAAGTTTATAGGTTTCCAGGATTGCATCCATTTCATCTTGGTTGCTTAACTTATTGGCATATAACTGTTGACAATAATTTCTGATGATTATTTCTATTTCCTTGGTGTTAGTCATGATCTATCCCTTTTCATTCATAATTTTAAAATATACAGTGGAAAAAAGACAGTCTCTTTGATAAATGGTGCTGAGAAAGTTGGACAACTATGTGTAGAAGAATGAAACCCAACCATTCTCTTACACCATACACAAAGGTAAACTCAAAATGGATAAAAGACCTCAATGTGAGGCAGGATTCTATCAAAATCCAAGAGAAGAACATAGGCAGTAACCTCTTTGACATTGGCCACAACTTCTTCCAGAATATGTCTCCAAAAGCAAGGGAAACAAAAGCAAAAATGAACTCTTGGGACTTCCTCAAGATCAAAACCTTCTCTGCACAGCAAAGAAACAGTCAACAAAACAAAGAGGCAACCCACGGAATGGAAGATATTTGCAAATGACACTACAGACAAAGGGCTGATAACCAAGATCTATAAAGAACTCCCCAAACTCAACACACACAAAACAGATAACCATGTCAAAAAATGGGCAGAAGATACGAGCAGACACTCCAAAGAAGACCTACAAATGGCTAACAGACACATGAAAAAATGTTCATCATCATTAGCCACCAGGGAGGTTCAAATCAAAACTACATTGAGATACAACCTTACACCAGTTAGAAGGGCCAAAATCAACAAGACAGTAAAGATGTGGAGAAAGGGGAACCATCTTACACTGTTAGTGGGAATGCAAGTTGGTACAGCCACTTTGGAAAACAGTGTGGAGATTCATTAAGAAATTAAAAATAGGGCGCCTGGGTGGCTCAGTGGGTTAAAGCCTCTGCCTTCAGCTCTGGTCATGGTCCCAGAGTCCTGGGATCAAGCCCCGCATCAGGCTTTCTGCTCTTCAGGGAGCCTGCTTCCTCCCCTCTCTCTCTGACAGCCTCTCTGCCTACTTGTGACCTCTCTCTCTGTCAAATAAATAAATAAAATCTTAAAAAAAATTAAAAATAGAGCTTCCCTATGACCCTGCCATTACACTACTGGGTATTTACCTTAAAGATACAGATGTAGTGAAAAGAAGGGCCATCTGTACCCCTATGTTCATAGCAGCAATGGTCACAGTTGCCAAACTGTGGAAAGAACCAAGATGCTTTTCAATGGATGAATGGATAAAGATGTGGTCCATATATACACTGGAGTATTATGCCTCCATCAGAAAGGATGAACACCCAACTTTTGTATCAACATGGACGGGACTGAAAGAGATTATGCTGAGTGAAATAAGTCAAGCAGAGAGAGTCAATTATCATATGGTTTCACTTACTTATGGAGCATAAGTAATAACACGAAGGACATTGGGAGATGGAGAGAAGTGAGTTGGGTGAAATCAGAGGGTGAGACAAACCATGAGAGACTGTGGACTCTGAGAGACAAACCGAGGGTTTTGGAGGGGGATTGAGGGTTGGGTGAGCCTGATGGTGGGTATTGTGGAGGGCATGTATTGTATGGAGCACTGGGTGTGGTGCACAAACAATGAATTTTGGAACACTGAAAAATTTAATTTAATTTAATTTTAAAAATATGCACTTGGAATAGAATTAGAATATTTTTCAGGTGGTATCTCATGAACTATGGGTACTATGTAGGTTTTAAGTAGAACCATAATATATAATGACAGCACATGGACACTGGCCAATTAGAACAGATGTTGGTAATAAACAACTGAATTGGTACTTGCCCAGTAGCCATTAATCCTGAGTAAAACCAGTGATGAGCAAGATAGTGAGGCTGGCTTAGTCCAAAGAGAAAGATTGTCATCTTTCTCTTTCAATTACCTTTTCTCTTAACTTTCACTTATCTGGTCCCTGACTAGTGTTCTATTACTTGCAAGCTTCCTACTAGCCTTTACGGTCCACTCATTGCATCATTATTCTCATTTTAACTCTATGATCTGCATTACCTTTTGTTATCCTTATCAAAATTATAATTTCTTCTTGTGTAAGATTACTTTAAGGAAAAAAAATGTGATCTGATAACCTAACTTACACTAAGAGATTATAAAGGTGAGCAGCCCAAAGATAATCCCCTCCTTTCATGAACAGACAGGAACAGACATTTCTGCAAAGAAGACATCCAGATGGCCAACAGACACATGAAAAAGTGCTCCATATCACTCGGCATCAGGGAAATACAAATCAAAACCACAATGAGATATCACCTCACACCAGTCAGAATGGCTAAAATCAACAAGTCAGGAAATGACAGATGCTGGCGAGGATGCAGAGAAAGGGGAACCCTCCTACACTGTTGGTGGGAATGCAAGCTGGTGCAGCCACTCTGGAAAACACCATGGAGGTTCCTCAAAATGTTGAAAATAGAACTGCCCTATGACCCAGCAATTGCACTATTGGGTATTTACCCTAAAGATACAAACGTAGTGATCCAAAGGGGCATGTGCACCCGAATGTTTATAGCAGCAATGTCCACAATAGCCAAACTATGGAAAGAACCTAGATGTCCATCAACAGATGAATGGATCAAGAAGATGTGGTATATATACACAATGGAATACTATGCAGCCATCAAAAGAAATGAAATCTTGCCATTTGCGACAACATGGATGGAACTAGAGCGTATCATTCTTAGCGAAATAAGTCAAGCAGAGAAAGACAACTATCATATGATCTCCCTGATATGAGGAAGTGGTGATGCAACATGGGGGCTTAACGGGGTAGGAGAAGAATAAATGAAACAAGATGGGATTGGGAGGGAGACAAATCATAAGTGACTCTTAATCTCACAAAACAAACTGAGGGTTGCTGGGGGGAGGGGGTTTGGGAGAAGGAGGTGGGATTATGGACATTGGGGAGGGTATGTGCTTTGGTGAGTGCTCTGAAGTGTGTAAACCTGGTGATTCACAGACCTGTACCCCTGGGGATAAAAATATATGTTTATAAAAAATAAAAAATTAAAAACAAATTAAAAACAAAAAAACCAAATTACACTGAAATGTCTTGAATGCCTCTGAAGTACTTTGAGATGACTCAGTGGGACCCTTTCCTAAACGCAAACTAGGAACTTTGGAAGCTAAAATTTTTAGCAGGTATTTGGGGGTAGTAGATTAACGTAGAAGCCCTCAAATCAAACAATTTATACATCTATGTGTATGTTTCTCTTTAGAATGATATATAACACAAGTATCATAAGGATGTAACTTATTTGATACCAATGCTTAGCCCACCATTTCCTGAACCTTCCCTGATCCCCACCTCTCTGGAAATTCATTATTTATTTACTTTCTTATCTTCTGGACTATGAATTATAGTATCCTGTCTAATTCATCTTTGTATACCATGGTAATAAGTACAGCATTTCTGTCAGATTAGATTACTGTTACTATATTACCAATATAGTACTAGGCACTTGGTAAATGTTTTTTGAATGTTTGAATGATGCAATGAATGAAGGATGGTGGGTGAAGTAAGTATGGCCATTATTCAGGAAACTATCCCTTGATGCTGCTAAAGACAAATTACAATGTTAAATTATCTCCCAGTTCTTTTTCCAGCTTGAACACTTTCTAAGACTGTCCTTGCATGCTAAAACTCAACTTCCCAGATAGGAATTAAAAGTGATTCAGGATTTGGATTCCAGTACACTCTTCACCTTTACTGATTATTGTATATACTTAGGTGCCCAGGGAAGACATAATAGCCAAACTGGATTTTGACCATTTCTTCAAACACGTCATCAAATTTCTCATCCTTCACAGTATTTTGAATACAGTTACTACACTCTCCTCACATACCGGCCTGAACATAGAATGTTTAGCCGTGCTCCTGTGAAACATTTTTCTTCCCCTCTTAATGCACCTTTCACATCTATTTCATGTTATGTGTGGTTTATTTCTATTGAAGGCAAGGATCATGTTATACCCACCTTTGTGTACTCTATTTCATATAGTGCAGTACCTGTGATGTGGCCTCTTCTGAGGGATAATGGCGGACTCAGCTCAGTAATGTCAGTCATCAGACTTCAAGGAACTAAGGAAACTGACCCAAGTCCTGCTTTGTATGAATGATTGCATTCAGAATTGCTCTGAGATCAACAGTCTCTTTAAGTTACTTTAAAGCCAAGAAGTAATATAAAGCTGGTAAGCCTATAGTAAATTTGGAAGAGAAGTATATCATAAATTATTTTTATAAGTGAGAAAACTATAAGTATCTTCAAAAGCCAACTGAAATATCTGAAAGAAATATTTAAAAGATAGTTTTGAACAAGATATAACTATGCCAAGGGATTCTGTGTATGATTAAACAGAAACAAACACTCAATTAATATACTTACCTAAACAGCTAGTTTCTTCCTGAAAGGAAAATGGCACTTAATTAATTTGGCTGAATAAGACTCCTAACTGTGAATTCTCAGCTATGCTGCTTATGGGGTCACGTCCAAGACCAACTCAAAATACAGAATTTACTGAAGAAAAGAACTGGAAAAACCATTATGAAAGACCTTATAATTAGAGGCAATTATTTAATAGTTATTGTCTTGTTTTAAATGTATTATTAGAGATGCCTACCTAGACAGGAACTGTTATTAAAGCAATGGATTAAATGTAAGAAGCTAGTTTAGATTCTATTGGTTTGAAAGGAACCTGTTAACTCCAGACTCTCTCTGGCCCCATCCCACATTCCCCTGTTAGCAGGTGCAAAGTGGGTCACCCTTGAATCTTATCCTTTCTATCTTATATAAAATGAAGAGTTGAGTTGATAAAAATATATAAAAGGAAAGAAAAACTTCTAGCCGTGGCCAGGAGCTATTGAAATCATTTTTTTTCTCTTGAATATAACATTTTAGAAAGCTTCAGAAGAATATTTTCAATAGTGATAGCAAATGCCTTGCTTTGACATTAGATCAGAGGTACCCAACTTTAGTGGTCAAAGTCATAGAGTATCTAGATAAAATTCAAAGTATTAAGGGGCACTAAATACAAAAGCAGGTAAATTTCATTGACTACTTTTACATTGGACCTGCATGTTAGTGCTTTTCTACTAAAGGGGCTTGGGTCAACTATGTCTTTAAATTAAACTTGTGCTTGGATAGGCTTTGGAAAGTACTATAAATAACTATACAGAGACAAATTAACTTATGAATATCACCAGATAGTTTCTTTTGACTCTGTCTTATGTGCCAGATAAACATATTTGTTTGGCATACAGTAAGGAATTGATGACATTTAAGGAAAGCCTGATCTGTAGTACAAAAGCCAGAAGGCTGTTTGTATAAAGGAAAGCTTTAGGGCTACAGAAATATGTATCAACAAACAAAGAAGAAAATACTTTGCATATCTTGTAAATATCATCTGAGGCAACAAATACTAATGCATTTATCTACTAAGTTGCCTAAGTGTTGCTTTTCTATATTACCACTTCACTGAAGCAACTAGAAGACTTAAGGTGCTTATAGAAATAAGTAAGAGAAAATAAAAGCCTTGGAGAGCATAAAAGGGTTCCAAAATTGAAGGAAACACTTTCAAGAGAGACTTTTGTTTGTTTTAGGAGAGCAAAAGAAGTTAGTCACAACTTCAATTACAGTTTTTTCAATACTTGGAAATTGTAACCATCTAAACAGGAGATATGATATACTGCTTACCTAAGGCTACTTTCTCCCTACTGGGCTTACCTCTAAATAATCAACTCACCATAGTGGAAATCTGATCTAGATTTAGATAGCATTCTCATTTCCTTCACACAGTCATGGTAGAGGTACAAGATGACAAACTATGATTTGGCAACTATTTCTTATTTGTGGTTATGGTTTGATTTTGAAATCATGTACAATCCACATCACTATGGGATCCTATCCTACAAACACAGATAAACATTGTGAAATATTACGTATGAGATATTAACTACCATTCATGTATGTGCTACTTAAAATCCATTAAACATGAGAAAATCATTAGGTATTACTTTGGCTTAAATGTAAACAAAATTGTTTTTAAATGCATCTATGTCTAAGGTATTTAATCAACATGATTTTATATTGAGTACTGACTATTGCAGGCACTGTTCTAGAAGATAATCTTTTATGAACATTGTGTCATACTAATATGCTTTAAAACAAAATCATTGTTTTTTTTGTTTTTTGTTTTTTTTTTTTTGGTCCCCAACAAATTCTGTTACAATGGATTTAACATATGTCATTTAACAACTTTCCTGTCTTGGACAGTTAGGTAGGAGTTTTCTAAATTTATCATATTGTAAAAGGCATTTGAGTATTCTCAGAGGAAAAAAAAAAAACATGCCATTTTTTCTTGTTTTCCTTGGAGGTGCTACAAGGGGAGGTTCGTAAAACTGAATTTGCAATAGCAAATGTACATTTTAAGTGTTCATGGGTATTATAAAATTTCCATTCATAATCTCTTATCTCTTATTCAGCCCAATGACTGATGATGTTACATTCTACCTGTGTCTGGTGAAGGATCTCTCTGGGGGAAAAAAAAAGAAATTAAACAGTTAAAAAGAGATAACAGGCCCCAAATGGAGTCTTGTGCCTGAAGCAACGCATTCTTTGCGAGTACATTTTTTCCTGCCCCCTTATCACCTTAAAAACCCTTCCTTTTCTAAAGCTGGGCAGAGCTCCTTCCCATTTGTTAGATGGGAGACTGCTTGATTCAGGAATCCAGGAATAATGTCATTTTGATCTCTAAATTTACTCAGGTATTTTTTGTTAACAGTACAGATTTTCAGTTCTACCCTCACCCAACTTAGTAAAATGGTCTACCCGCAAACAATCTGCTGAGTTAGGTTGATAAATAATTTGGGTTCTAGTTTGACCATTTTATCCTCAGTGTTCCTTCTTTCCTATCTACTACCTGGGGTATCAGTCTCATTCCCCAGGTATGTGACAGTCTTCTCTACTAGAAGTTAAAATCCTTTTTTTTCCCCTGAGTGTTTTATTCACATTTATTTTCTTTTCAGCTCCTAGCACAAAGTTTTGAAAATACTAAATATTCAGCAAACGTTTCCTAAATAAAAATTAGCTTTGGAAATACATACCCAAATATACAAACTTATACTAATATATGTGTTTATATACATATACATATACATATACATATACATATACATATACATATGTAAAATGACATAAAAGATTGTATATATACAACTATTTATATATGATTTAAGAAAAGTCTAGAATATTTCCTTTCTGAGTCACATGGTAATATTTTAAGCAGATATTGAGTTTCAGATCTCAGAAGCCTGAACAGAAATGACATTTTGTTTTAGGGGATTCTTTTTGTATTTGCAAAGACAACCAATCTTATCTGCAAAAGAGCCAAGTTTGGATAAAGAGAAATGTAAAACCTTAGAGTATTTCATTAGATTAAATAAGTTAGATCAAAATGATCTCACTGGAAGTATAAGGCAAACTTGTTTCTGCCAAACACCCAACAGAATTTTTTGCCTCCTCATAAAGTTTTCTGGCTCTGCACACCTGGATAGAACCTGATAGTAACTTCCTGGCATCATCTTCTGGGCTGGCTCGGAGTAGAGTTGTGATTTTTCTAGTATTACAGCTGATGGTTGACAGCTAATCCTAATGGAAAAGCAATGCCACATTTGCTAATCCTAACAGAGAAGCTAAACCATTTTCACTTTCAATCTAAAAATCCAAAATCAGATGGGTTTTTAAAAAGGAGATGCCACTCTAAATTCTATTCCAGTAAATACAAGATTGTGTATGTTTATCTATATACCTAAATATTTCAAGTCTCTTGCTGCATTTAAAAATGTATTTGAAGTCACTTCCCCCCATGTTATAAAAAAGATAACCATTTTACAACTCCAATTAAAGGCCCCACAAAATTTATCACAAACTATTAAAGAAATGGTGGGAATTTCTTTACCACAGACTAACCACTTCTTAAAATTTTTTTATTCTCTTTTTTCTTGTTTTTTAGACTAAATTGTGGTGTTTGTAATTCACAGAATAAATCTGAGTTCATATATTGCTTTCAAAATTTTGTTTCTGAAGCAAGGTAGTGTAAGGAATCATATAGCTAATTTATAGAATTATTAATAAAAAGTTATTGATAACTAAGATTTGTACAATATTTTACACTCCAAAAATATTTTTTTCCTACATCTCTTAGAACAATCCACAAACAAGGAATATTGTATTGGAATATACATTTTGGTATTGCAGATGAAATCACCTGCATGTGAGGAAGTTGGGCCAATGGGCAGATGTCATAGAAATGACTCATACTAGAACACTAGACTAATTGTTAAATTTTCAAAAATTTGACCACTTGATTGGTAGCATAAAATGGTCCATGGAAGGAGTAATTATATCATGGAAATTGGCAAAATAGATCCACTCTACTCCACTCCACCCCCATCCATACTATTTTAAACATTTACCAGTACATCACTGGGCCAGGCCACATTTTATGATCTTTGCTATTAAAAAAACCCTTACTTTACTTCTCTTTTTACTTTTTCTTAGATTTAAAATGGAAGCCATAATAATCTGTTTATAAAATAATAACTCCCAGAATAAATAGAGTTAAGATTAAAGTCCTAGATTATCTATTTAAAAATATCATTTCTATCACATTTTTATTTCTTATACTAATGGAGAATACATTTTAAAGGTTTTGGGTTACTAGATAGAGACTATGTGTTTATACGGAATATCTACTTTCCTGGATTAGTTTGTTTCTCCTTTACATTATACAGAAACACAATTAGAAAAAACTAACAATGTTAAAAATAATTTCTATTAAATATTTGATCGAGGACATACAACCTTGGTTCCAGATATGATCTTTCAGGGTTTGAATTTCTAAGCTCATTTGTAAATTAAAAAAAAAATTGAAATAATTAGACATAAGCCTTTTTGATAGCAAAAATTCTGTGATTCTTTTGGTCAAATAGATATTTTACCTGTATATATTTTCAATATTCTTTTTCTTTAAAGATTTTATTTATTTATTTGTGAAAGAGAGATTGATGGGGAGAGGGAATGAGCAGAGAGGAGGAGCAGGTGGAGAAAGAGAGAGAAGCAGACTTCCCACCAACAGGGAGCCCCTACATGGGGGCTAGATTCCATAACACAGAAATCATGACCTGAGCCAAATGCAGACACCCAACTGACTGAGTCACCCAGGTGCTCTTATATTCAATATTCTTATGCATTTTATTTGCTCTATTAATGATGCTTATATCTTGCTTATGAATTGTCATGGGGAAGATACTGGTTTAGGCATATTATACAAAGTTAGAAGTCTAGCAAAAACTCTCATAATATATGCAGATAATACTTTCTCCTACCAGTTATTTATGGAAAATGTGCTTTTTGGGGTAAGGTTTTCTTATAGCCACCATCCTAAAACTGAAGCAATTGGTTCACGAGATATTTAAAATTAAGTACCCAAATGAGAAAATTTTATCAAATGGTAAAAACAAATTCTGGTTAATCTAAAATATTTTATAATAACTAGAAATATTATTATCTTTCAATGTAAAATCTATGGAACTGTATCAAACTTAGAGCTACCACAAACTTTCTACTTTAAGTAAAACTGGTCTTAAATCACAGTAACAAGAACAAAGACTCCAATATTAATAATGAAAAGTGGAAAAACAATAATTTAATGAGTGCTTATAATATGTAGAAAATTTTAACAAATACCTCACATTTTCTCATTATTTATCACAACAAACCTGTAAGTATGTAATATTTGTCATTACTAAAATAAGAATTACTTCTATTAGTATTACCAACATTCCATTCGTGGGAAAATGAGACTTTGAAAGCTTAAGCAGTTTGTACATAGCTAATAAGCATGGGGTTTTCTTTCCTCTTTTTCTTTCTTTCTTTTTTTTTTTTTTTTTAAGATTTTATTTATTTATTTGAGAGAGCCAGAGAGAAGACACAAGCAGGGAGAGCAGCAGAGGGAGAGATAGGAGCAGGCTCCCTGCCGAACAGGGGACCTACTCATGGCTGAATCCCAGGACCCTGGGATCATGATTTGAGCCAAAGGTTAGACACTTAACCAACTGAGCCACCCAGCTGCCCCGAATGTTAGATTTTAAAGGAATTGTCCAAATTTCAGAGAATCATCAAAAATCACCTTCTACTATATGTGCAAGTATAAACAATAATGTAGACAAGATAGAGTTAAATGGATACAATACTCATGGGAATCTCTAGAGCAGCATAACAAGGGAAATGGTGGAATTCAATTAAGGTATTTATTTCAAAAGAAAAGCTGAGATTATGTGTTTTATAAAATATATGTGGCCCAGTTTTTTCCTACACTCAAAAATATACAAATATTAAAGAACTAAATAATGGAGATATATTCCATGTTCATGGACAGGAAGTCTCAACATTGTCAGGATGTCAGTTTTTCCTGAGATGATTTATAGAGTCAGTGCAATCTCAATCAAAATTCCGGCAAGTTATTGAGTGGATATTGACAAATGGATTCTAAAGTCTGTATATGGAGAGACAAAAGATTCAGAATAGCCAGCACAACGTTTAACGAGAACAAAGTCAGAGGTGTGACACTACCTGACTTTCAATAAAGCTACTGTAATCAAGAAAGTATGATATTGGCAGTAGAAATGACAAATAGATTCATGGCACAGATTAGAGAGCCTAGATATAGACCACATAAAAATGGTCAATGCACCTTTGATGAATACACTGGAGTAAAGATGTCTTTTCAACAAATGCTGCTCGAACAACTGTACATCCACAAGCAAAACAAACAAAAAAAAATGAATCTTGACACAGACCTTAACCTCTTACAAAAATTAACTCAAAAAGGATCATGGACCTAAATGTAAAATACAAAGCCATAAAAGTGTTTTCTGCTGGTCTCAGCCTTTCCACATTGACACTATGTTGGGTACGGGGATAATTTTTTAGAGCAACACTAAAAGCACAAACCATGAAATAACTGATCAGATGAACTTTATTAAAATTAAATACTTCTGCTCTATGAAAGACACTGACAAGACAATGGGAAAACAAGCTACAGAGTGGGAGAAAATATTCACCCAAAAAGCATATCTGATAAAGGACTTTTATCCAAAATATACAAAAAAAATTCATAAAACCCAACATTAAGAAAATAGTTTGATTAAAGAAATGGACAAAATAGCAGAAGATATCTCACAAAGGAGACATGCAGTGGGCAAATAAACAAATGGAAAGATGTGCCACATCATATATTATCAGGGAAATTGAAATTAAAACGACAATGAAATACCACTGCACACCTATCAAATGACCAAAATCTGGAATATTGACAAAACCAAATCCTGACAGTCATGTGAAACAGTAAGGACCTTCACTCATTGCTGGTGGAAATGCAAAATGGTACAGCCACTGTGGAAGACAGTTTGGCAATTTCTTAAAAAATGAAACATACTCTTACCATTCAATTCATTAATCACACTCCTTAGTATTTACCCAAAGGAAATGAAAACTTATGTCCATGGAAAAACCTGCACAAGATGTTTGTAGAAGCTTTTATCATACTTGCCAAAACTTGGAAGCAATCAAGATGGGCTCCAAGTAGTTGAACGAATGAACTGTGGTACATCCAGACAACGGAATAGTATTCAACAGGAAATTAGCTATTGAGCCATAAAAAGACAGGGAGGAGACTTAAATGAATATTATTAAGTGAAAAAAAGCCAATATGAAAAGGCTACATATTGTATAATTCCAACTATATGTATTTCGGAAAAAGGTAAAACTAGGGAGAGAGGAGAAAGATTAGTGGTTGTCAATGACTGGTGGTAGGAGGGAGAAATAGCAGAGCACAGACAATTTTTAGGGCAGTGAAAGTATGAAAAATTATACTGTAACAATGGATAAATGTACAAATATACATTTGTCCAAACCCATAGAATGCACAATGCCAGTATGAACCATCATGCAAACTATGAACTTTGGATGATTATGATGTCAATGTAAGTTTCTCACTTGGAGCAGAGGTACTACTTTGATGAAGGATATGAGGCTATCTATGGATGTAGAGAGGTTGGGCGTATATAGAAAAAAATCTCTGTTCATTTCCTCAGTTTTGTTGTGAACCTAAAACTTTTCTAAAGAAATGAATTATCCATTTTATAGTTTTAATAGTTTTTCAGCTTGATTTATAACTTTTTCACATTTAGACTTACCATTTGTGAAACTCCATTTTCACTTTTGTTCTGGGACGCACAGATGTTTGGAATAGGCTTGCCATGAGTATTGGTAAGGATGTTTTTCTTTCTCTCCACGTTTTCCTTAAATATAGGCCTATGGGAAGAAATAAGGCAAGTATTATTGTATTGAATCTACTTGTTCAATAAGTTGAAAAACTCCCTGCTGATTCTCTCACATAGCTCTACTATGTGGAGTTCATTTCTGCTGTCTGTGTCATCAGAAGCTCACAGCACAAATGATGAAAATACAGCATGAGCAAGTGTCCCAACTGCCTCATGAGCTACAATCTAGTATCACAAACATGTTTAACTTCTGCTATCTGGAATTATAATTTACGCTATACAAATACCGATTTCAAACGTAGACAATCTATTATATGTCTGCTTCAGTTTGGGGTGGTCATACTTTCAGAAAATAAAAGCAGGCAATAATTCAGGTGATGATCCTTGTTTCTTAGATTCAGAGCATTTCACACATTTTGTTTGTTGATGATAGCATTGGTTCACACTTTGTATCTACTTCTAGGCATTGTTTTCTCACACAATGGTAGGGTTTAGACATAAGTGTATTACTAACATTACCATCCTTTGCTATTGCTTTAGTTTCACAACTATAATGTTCACTGAAAAAACTCTGGTGTAGAAGTCTAATATTTTGGGAAAAGAAAATCCCTCAACAAGGTGAAAAGTATTAACATTAATATTTTAAATAGTAAATATTTAAATATTAATAAAAATTGGGGGTTGAAATTGGTCCTCTATTAGGAAATAACCTCAGTGTCACAGTGTATGTTAAATTTAAAATATATAACGTTACATTTTAAATATTGTTTAAAGATATTAATGCTGGGGCACCTGGGTGGCTCAGTGAGTTAAAGCCTCTGCCTTCGGCTCAGGTCATGATCTCAGGGTCCTGGGATCAAGCCCCGCATCGGGCTCTCTGCTCAGCAGGAAGCCTGCTTCCTCCTCTATCTCTCTACCTGCCTCTCTGCCTACTTGTGATCTCTGTCTGTCAAATAAATAAATATTTAAAGATCTTTAAAAAATAAAAAAATAAAGATATTAATGCTATATATAACATCTAGTGGAATTCACAGTTAGTGTGACTATGTGACCTCAGATCTCTTGTTGGCTTGTGTGGAAATCTGATGACCATAGACTAACGTCATGGCTGAATGCTGAGAATTGCAGGGATTTTTAATGAACAAGTGAGACAGAATTCAGGAGCCTCAGTGCAAATATTTATAAAGAACTAGGTTATTAATTGTTCATGTGGACCTGCTTTCTTTGTTCTCTGTATCAAGCACAAACTGTGCGAGCCCACAGATCTATGAAGAGGCTGATCAACCACGTTGAAATAGAACAAAATGCCATTAGATGATCCAAGAAATAAGTCATGGAACTAGTACAGAAACTGTTTGCCCCTAGTTTAGGCAAGGAGGTCACTGTTGTTAGTAATTCCACATCAAAGGGCAAGCAAACTCTGTTAATAAAAAAGTACCCCTGTGGATAAACAGAGAAGTTCCTATTAAATGAAGATTGGGGAGATGAGTCAGTCAGACTGGGTGAGAATGTAGGACCATCTTGCTGCTTAAATATAGCATTGCCTACATGTGGAATGCACTGCCAATTTCACATGAGATTGTAGTATTTGAATTTCAAAAAAAATCATATTATGGGACATTATTTTGTTTTGAAAAATATTTAGAATAACAAATTTTGAAGTCTTATGAGTATATCATGGTTTTTAAAATATTTTAAATACTAAGAAATTTTCTAATTATCATTTGTATAACTTTTTTCTGATGATCTCAGAGCAATCAAATTATGCAAGGCCTTCATCAATTTATGAATTTTTACCACAGTGTAGGAACAAAAAGGTCCTTGTGAAATTAGGTAACAATTATATTGGAAACAGTGAATTAAATTTAAAGGCATATGTATTCATGTTTGATTAAACTAAATGATGTATTACTTTCGATGTTGAAACCCACAGAAAATTGATTCAACTAGATTAAAAAATGTGCACAGGCTCTAAAGTTAATAACACTTCAAAGCTGAAAAGTTATATACTTTAAATGATATAGGTTGTTTCTGCAATATGCCATTAAACTTTTAATTTTAGAACTATGCACAAACTTTAAAATGATCTCTAATTTGGATCCATAGCAAAAATTAGGAGAAGATGATTGTTTTGTAAATATGGTAGAAAAGGATACAGTACTGTTCTGAGGTGCAAATTTCTTTTTTAATCTAAAACTTGAATTTAGAGAGTGAAAAAAAAGTTGTCAGGAACTATTTTTTTACTCCAACAGCTATATGTGATATTAAGTCATCTGAAGTCTCTTTCAACCTTTCAAAATTAAAAAAAAAAATTAATTCCCACATTAAATACTAATCTTATTAGAAATGTAGAATTGAGCAGTTCTATTTTCAACATTTTGAGGAACCTCCATGCTGTTTTCCAGAGGGGCTGCACCAGCTTGCATTCCCACCAACAGTGTAGGAGGGTCCCCCTTTCTCCGCATCCTCACCAGCATCTGTCATTTGCTGACTTGTTTATTTTAGCCATTCTGACTGGTGTGAGGTGATATCTCCTTGTGGTTTTTACCCTAAAGTTACAAACGTAGTAATCCAAAGGGGCACATGCACCCGAATGTTTATAACAGCGATGTCCACAATAGCCAAACTATGGAAAGAATCTAGATGTCCATCAACAGATGAATGGATCAAGAAGATGTGGTATATATACACAATGGAATACTATGCAGCCATCAAAAGAAATGAAATCTTGCCATTTGCGACAACATGGATGGAACTAGAGCGTATCATGCTTAGCGAAATAAGTCACGCAGAGAAAGACAACTATCATATGACCTCCCTGATATGAGGAAGTGGTGATGCAACATGGGGGCTTAAGTGGGTAGAAGAAGAATAAATGAAACAAGATGGGATTGGGAGGGAGACAAACCATAAGTGACTCTTAATCTCACAAAACAAACTGAGGGTTTCTGGGGGGAGGGGGTTTGGGAGAAGGGGGTGGGATTATGGACATTGGGGAGGGTATGTGCTTTGGTGAGTGCTGTGAAGTGTGTAAACCTGGTGATTCACAGACCTGTACCCCTGGGGATAAAAATATATGTTTATAAAAAAATAAAAAATTAAAGAGTATAAAAAAAAAAGAAATGTAGAATTGAGACAGATATTTTTGTTTAAAGAATTTATTTACTTTAGAGATAGAGAAAGAACACAAGCAGGGGGAGCAGCAAAGGGAAAGGGAGAAGCAGGCTCCCTGCTCAGGGGATCAGTGGGATCATGACCTGAGCTGAAGGGAGATGCTTAACTAACTGAGCCTCCCAGGTACCCCAGAATCAAGACAGATTTAATAAAAATAATTCTTGGATATAAAATCCGATTTTTCCCCTTTAGCCCCTCCTGAAAGGATGACTCAGAGTAGGTGACTCACTTAGTGTGGTATGCAATACCATCGCTGCTGCCAGGCCCCAGAAGCACTGCACTGTAGATCATGTCACTGCTCAATTTTATGTTCTGATCAGCCCAACCTGATGCTTTTCCCTTTTCATCAAAACATATTTATATTTTTTCAAATATTACATATTTATTTTTTATTTTTACATATTTTACATATATTTATATTTATTTTATTTTTTACATATTTTATTTACCTTTTATCTATTCATTTAAATTTATTTCCCTCTCTTCTATGTTTCCTTTCCTTTTAAAAAAAAAACATTTAATTTATTTATTTGACACATAGAAGAAGATCACAAGTAGGCAGAGAGGCAGGCAGAGAGAGAAGAGGAAGCAGGCTCCCTGCTGAGCAGAGAGCCCTCTGCTGGGCTCAATCCAAGGACCCTGGGATCATGACCTGAGCCAAAGGCAGAGGCTTTAAACCACTGAGCCACCCAGGTGCCCCATCCTTTTTTTGTAATTTATGTAACACTACTGTTCCTCTTGCTGTATGTTTCCAAGAAGAAAGTCATTTACTTACTGTCATATTATCATTTTCATAGAAACAAACAGTTCCCGTTGGTGATGGCTGATCATGTATTTGTTTATAAGTTCACTCCTTCAATATTTTTATTTGGTTAGCTTAGGATATTTACCTTTTTCAGAGGTATCCTTTCGAGTAAGACTTCACGTCTTCACATCTTATAATGATATGAAATAGCTCAAAAAAACAATCAAAGGAGATGGATAGTGCCATTCTCACAGATCAAATTTATCACTAGAGTTGTTATGAGATTAATATAAATACATAAAACATGTGGTCATTTGAATATAAACTACAGCTAATTCCTTATGATGCAAAAATGTGTTAAATGCTTTATTTAATTTGATTAAGAGGGGAAATAGCTTAATAATATGGTAATTTTATTTATTTTTTTGGAGTACTTTTTGTTTATTTTTCCTTATCATAATACAAAGAGAAAATAACATACCTCTTCTTAACATTTGCTCTTCCTTGCAATCTCTGAAATTCCTACTGTGAGCCAGAATGCTGACACAATTAGCATGCACTCTTTTGTCTTACACGGTCTCACATTTTTTTTAAAGAAACATTAATATATATATATATATTTTTTATAAACATATATTTTTATCCCCAGGGGTATAGGTCTGTGAATCGCCAGGTTTACACACTTCACAGCACTCACCAAAGCACATACCCTCCCCAATGTCCATAACCCCACCCCCCTTCTCCCAACCCCCCTCCCCCCAGAAACCCTCAGTTTGTTTTGTGAGATTAAGTGACTCTTAATCTCACAAAATAATATGGTAATTTTAAAAAATGACCTATGGGATGATAATGGTGATTAGGCCAAAGCTGAGGATGCAGAACTGATCTAAGTTATATGTTCATTTTCTGGATGAAACCATTAAGTAAATAATGTAACTACCATATGTTATTTTACCAGGGAAAAGACTGGAGTGACATTTTAATATTTAATTCTAACATGATACAGTCTTGTTTATAAAAACTTTTATTTTGATCTCAAGTAATATTTGATTTAATAAGTGAGTTAACTGTGCAGGTTAATATACATATTGCACAAGGGCAGGCTAATGTAATTAAAAATTAGCACAGGCAAAAATTATCATTAAAGATTTACAGCAAAGATTATTTCTGTATTTACCATGTCTAATATTGGTTCTTCAAAGACATGTTTCATATCCATGTTCTTTTGTAACTTAACTCTTTCTTGGTAATTATTTGAATTCAAGGATAAGTTTGATTTTAACAAAAAGGTTCTAAGTCAACATTTACTGAAGCCATAGTGGTTAACTTTCATATCATTATTTAAAGTTTTAGAAAAAAGAAGTTAAGGTGTTTTTGAGAGATTCATTTGTAACTATCGGCATCTTATTCTATTAACTTGATGACCAGATTATTCTTTTTCATAAGGAAAGGCTACATAAATCTCTCTCTCTCTCTTTCATTCTCTCTCAGATGATTTTTCTCATCAAAAGTTTCAGAATTGTTCATTGTTTTGCCAAAGTATTTATATTTTAAAAAAGTAGGCATAGTTTTCTTCTGAAAGCTATAACAAGGCAGAATTAATTGAAAGTAATTTTGTTTAGTCATCTGTTGAGAAAAGTAGATATGGTCATACTATTATTTGACAATCTTTAAATTAATAGTCATATACCGTTGTGACTAAATGAATATTTTAAAATATCTATTATAGTTATATTCAATCTTATCAAAAATGTTCAGTTACTATATGCTTATCATTGACACTATACTGTCACATAAAAAACAATAAAATGTGTTTCTCATGTTCACTATTAACTTATTTTTAATAAAATGGTAAAGTTGCTTTAAAGTTTTAGGATACAAAATGGCAACTAGTGTTTTTGGATTTTTTTGGTTTTGGGTTTTTTTTTTTTTTGGCACGGTGTTTTGTGGGATTTTTGGTTTTTGTTCTTATTTTTACTTTTGCTCTTGGTTGTTTGTGTTAATAGCTCACAAGCAGGGGATCAGATTTATTAGTTGTCGAGTGAGACCCAAGGTGTGCATTTTACCAAGCACTTCATGTGGTTCTGATGAAGCTAATTTCTATAGAGCTTGTGACAAAATAAGTTTCAAACAATAGAACATGACTTTTGGGATCAAAAAGCAAACAAAACCCTATTTGTGTTCTCTGGTATCACTCTCAGATTATGGGCTTTAATAAAATAATAAATAAGTTAAAAAAAAAAAAACAGATAGGAGTCCTCCATTGCCTTTGCAAATCATCAATACTCATAAGTTATCTCTTCCCATGCCATTTATTTGCTTCACTCTGCTTTCCCTAAGGTAATACATTATATAACACTGGGCAACTGTTAGCAGCAGCTTTAAGTTCCCCACCCCTGTCTCTCAATTCAGGAATATTTGCCAAATGAAACAACAGATTTGATTATAAGGCTGTACCCTAAATCATATTTTTAAATCTTGGCTAAGTTTGATCAGGAAAGGCTCTGAGTGAAAATCTTATCTCCTGCTGTTTAGGATATAGAAACATCGACTTTTCCATCTCTCCCAGTCTCCTGATTCTCAGTAATTTAGATTGCAGACCACAGGCAGAGAGACCCTCACTTCCACCTTTGCTTGCAAACTGGCAGATTCTTGCCTGGGCTTATCTCTTTCTTACAGAATTTTGCTAAAAGTAGCAGGAACAGTCAGAACTCTGTTTTTCCATCCTCTTCCCCTACAAACTACAAATTCAAAGGCATTTGGTGTGACTTCCAGTTATAACAGGTCATAGTTTATGAAATATTTCTCCTTAAGACAAGTGTCACCAGAATTCCAACATAGAACATATTCTTTCTTCTGCTTGCTATCCACATACTGAAATGATATGTATTTTTAATTTTTGTTGCTACAAAGCCCCACTTCTAGGTATCAATTTCTGTATTAGTATTCAAGCTATACTGCTGGGACAAGGGATCCCAGATATGTGGATTGAGTGACACTAGAGTCTACCTCACACAAAACTACAGAAGTGAATTTCCCAGGGCTGGTGAAATTGACCTCCTCCAAAAAGTCATATTGAGGCATCCAGATTCCTTTCATCTTTCTCTGTCATCTCCAGGTGTTCTGTCTTTGAGCATATCATCATTGTTAATGAGCGTCTATATCCACTTTTGAGACCAGAAGAAAGTGAATGAGTAAATCCATGGTTTGTGGCTTTACATTTAAGGTGCTGATCTAAAAGTTCCTCATTTAATTTCCTTGTATATACTACTGGCTCCAAGTGAGTACATGGATGCATCTACACTAAAAGAACTAATAAATATATTTTGCAGGGTTATTGTGTTGTAACTAAACCTTTGGAGTCCCATTATTAAATAGAATAAAGGAGAAATAAAAGTAAGAGCACAGTAAGTGCTCAATGTCACAAAATGGTACAAAATTGTAAAGGATAACAAGAAAATTGAATGAAAATGTGCATTTGCTATGTACATGCTAGTTATTTTTTTTAATTATACTAACCATTATTGCTGAAATACCCTTTTCACCTGAAGAAACTACAGCTTGGCTTTAGTATTTCCTGTTCTATAAAATAAAAGCCTTCTTCTGATTGGCTTTCCAGCTCTCCAGTGACTGCTCCAGTTACTTTTCTATCTTCATCTGTGAAGTCATTTTACAAAGCTCTTAGTAACACTCATTCATTCCTCCCTTTGTGGTTTTTCTGTAAAGATTTTATTTATTTATTTATTTGACAGAGAGAGAGATCACAAGTAGGCAGAGAGGCAGGCTCCCGGCTGAGCAGAGAGCCCAATGCAGCCTCAATCTCAGGATCCTGAGATCATGAACTGAGCCGAACAAAGGCAGAAGCCTAACACACTGAGTAACCCAGGCACCCCTTCCTTCGTGTTTTTAATCATGGAATTTTTTCTCTAGAATCTCCACTCATTTATCTTCATCATCTTCAAAACCTGATTTGAAATTTTCCTTCTCCATAAAGTACCTGCTTAACCTTGCATAACTTGCCATTTCTTACATCATCACCTTCTGCTATGTTAATTTGCACTTATAAAGATGTTACTTACCTTTTGTAATTTTAACACATTCCACATTTATGGGCCATCTTCCAACTAATGTATAAAGTTCTCCAAAACAGGACAAAAATGTGTTTCTTATCCACACACTATAATAATAGAGTATAAATGTTCCTTGCTAAAAAAGCATCCTTCTTATGAGAAAAATGTTTGGAAAAAAGCAGTGTTTGAAGATGAGAATGCCCTCTCTATAGCTCCTATTTAACAAGCAATGTAATCTTGGATGAGTAACCTGATATCTTCTTTGTTATTATTGTTGCATGTCAAATATGAAATTTACAGCTTTACCAGCAGAGTTCTTTAGGACTAAGCTTGGTGACTATAGCATATGATTTGTTCAGTTTTATTATTTAGAATATCTAATATTTAGGATATTAATAATATACTTTTTCTATGTAAAAGTTCATATTGTTTACAACAATTTTACATGATTTTTTATTATAATATCAGGCAACATTGGTATTCATATCAATATTACTATCAGCATATTAACTTCTAGTGATAATGCTCAACTGCATTCTCTATGGACCTCTAAGGTCATATAAAAAAGAAAATTCACATATTAGACCTATTAAAAATAAATTTACTATTTATTTTATTAAATTTTAAAAAATCTGATTAAACCAATAGATCATGTACTGTACCTAAGGCCCAACAATCTCAGAATTTGTAAAACCAAAAGTGAACCAATTCCATACACAGTTTATCTTGACTCAGCACTTTTATGAAGAAGAATTAATGTAAAATAATATGTTAGGGTTGTTTGATCTCTAATGTCCCTTCCAGCAATAACACTTCATGATTCATAATTCAAAATATTAAAGCTTCTTTATATTTCCAAATGTTAGTGTAATATATTCACATTATCATTTTTCTAGTAGATTAATTTAAGCCTATTATATCAAGAACTATACATGAACTTTTAATTCACTATTTCTGATGTTATACACAAAGCTTCTCATAGATATCAAAGTCATACAATTTTGGATCCTAGCAAGGCCTTCTTGAAATATTAAAAATAGCTAGCCATTCTAAAAATAAGACTAGGCACTTATGTTGGCTTCACATAATAGGGATTTTATTTTCTACTTTAATGCCCTGAATGCAGTTCTGTATGCACAATAGCATTTGTATAATGAAATAATACCAAGAGATATTAATATTCGTCTTTTCCTTCTACATATTTATTTCTCAGTTGATCAGAAACCAAATTTATGAGTCTTTTTACATATTCTCAGAGTTTCTACATTCTCCTACCAAACTTGTTGACTAATCCCAATTAAAGGAAATTTCAAACATCTCAAATTTGTATCTGTACAAAATGAGACAGATACAAACAAAAGAAACTGTTTTAGTCAATTCATCTCAAGACACTCACATCAGATGGTTAAATAGTTGCTAATAGTAATCCACCCAGCACTAACCTAACTTATGGGATTTTGTCTATTCTTTATTGCCAGCCTTGTCCTTCATGTGCCTTTTGGCCTACATATTTTTATTAAGTTAGCCAGAATTGGAGTTGTGACCTATAATGAAAGAACCCAAACTAATCTAATATTATTTTTATAACTTTCAAATAGGAGGATAAAAAATAGCTGGGGATGCCCTACAGCAAAGTAGCAGGTGAAACTGAACAGGCAGATTAAAATTTTTCAAAACCTCTATGAAGGTTTAATTTATTTTCATCCTAAATTTAATTAAAGATATAAGCCCCCGTTATGGGATAGGATAAAGGTAACACTCTCTGGGGGAAGATAATATTGAAAATACCAGTGAGTTGGACTGCATAGAGATAGGAGTATATGACCATATGATAATGAAAACAGATCCTAAGTTAATCCTGATAAGAAAGAGTTAGCAGACAGGTTATTTAAACTAACAATGATTAATGTATTTAAGAAGCTAGGGAAATAAGTGGTAGAAAGTTTAAAAAGTTTAAACTTTCTTAAAGTTTAAAGTAAGTTTAAAGTTTAAAAGTTTAAAAATAAGTAGGAGAAAGTTTAAAAATGGAAATATTAATAGAGAACATGAGTCTAAAAAATCAAATGGAAATTCTAGATCTGCGCAATATAGTCACTAAAATTACTAAAAGCAAACTATATATGAGACACGACTAGATTTGTATGAGGAAAGATAACAGTACATGTGCTAAATCTGAAAATCTGGGGGAATTATATATACATTAAATTGTTTGAGTCATGTGGGAAACAGTGAAAATATACATCCTTTATCTCATAATGAAAAGAGGCCTGAAGGAAAGGGAAAGAGAAAATGGAGCAGAAATAATATTCGAAGACTTGAATGTCTGAAAATTGTCCAAAACTGTTGAAAGATATGAACCTTCAGATTCAAGAAGAAACTACAGACAATGTGCAGAAAAAGAAAGATTGATACCCTGCCAGTGAAAAAAAAGACTTTACTTTCAAAGGAGCAAATACAGTACTGGTAGATGATTTGTCAAATTAATGATGACAGCTAGAAAACAGAGAGATTGTATTGTTACAGAAAGAAAATACTTGCTACACTTGAATTCTACTTCCAGTGGTAACATACAAAAGTGAAGAGAAGCCTTCTGTTTCTGACTAGGATGCAGAGAGTTGCAAAAGAAGCCATCCATCGTTCTCTAACACAAACTAGCTAACACAAACTAGCATCACAGTTCTCTTGAATATATTAGAAAGCTGAGAACAATAAGAAAGCCATATAAACTATGATGCAGATTGTGCAAACTTTTTTTTTCTTATTCTTTTTTTCAAAGATTTTATTTATTTATTTGACGAGAGAGAAAACACAAGCAGGGGGAATAGCGGCAGAGGGAGAGGGAGAAGGAGGCTTCCCACTGAGCCGAGAGCCCAATGTAGAACTTGATTCCAGGACCCTGGGATCAAGACCTGAGCTGAGGGCAGACAGTTAACCCACTGAGCCACCCAGGTGTCCCTGGGAAAACTCTTTTTAGGAGTAAGAAATCATTCTTGGTGAAGCAGCAGGAAGAGGGAAAGATTACCATAAGATGGGACAGGGAAAAAAACTGTCAGGCCATCATCATTTATTGGTAGAATGAGGCCTCATTAATGTGTTGAAATTCCAAGGACTTCTAGTCACAGAGCAAGACTACATTAATTGCCATTTCTTACCCTCATCCCTTCACTGAATACTGGGGAATAACATACTGAAAGTGGGATGAAAGACAAGGTAGAAAGCCGACAGAAAACTCACTCTGAGGAATTCTGAGCAGTAACCAAATGCGAGGCAGCTGGTGGCATGGTAATAATGCTGAGACATAAGAATCAAAACTATTGTTTTTCTCTGTAAATTTTCTCTGTAAAAGATGTTTTATTTTTATATTGTTTATGAATTTCATTGGTAAAGATAACCATTAAAAATAATTTCTAAGCACTTTCTTGAACCTGAAAGCACACCATGTCCTTGTATAAGGTTAACACATTTGGTAAGCCATTCTATTTTCCTCTTGAACTTGGTATACAACCAAAACTATTGTTTTACTGTTCAGAGTTTTAGGTAGATTTAAATTTCATTGGATTAGATTGTTTTGTTTTGTTTTATTTTTTTGTTAAATGAGCCTTCATTTTTCATTTTGAAAACTGCAATAGCAATTTGTACGGAATGTTAAGATACAGCTTTGTCGATGTTGAGGGCATGTGAATACATCTATTTCTTTTCATTCTATTCACTTGTCAAATCTCGACTACCAATTTTTTTTAATTGTTACGATTCTTTATGAAAAATTCTTTCCATTTAGATTGAAGTGAGGAGTTTATAACAATCCTTAAGATCCCTGTGCAGTTTCTTATTCATTCATTTATCCATTTGAATCAACAGGGATTTGTTTGAATGTGTGCTGTTGTATAAGCCTTTGTTCTAGAATGAGGAGCCCTGCTGGGCACATTGCCCTCTTAAGTCAGTGGAAAAAATAGACTAAATTTCCAAAGGATCAAAAGATGTTCGAATGATGAGCTAAAACATTCCATAGAGACAATAAGAAGATTTATGCTTTTATTTGATTATTGGATCATCTTCTACTTCATCATTCTCACATCTTTTAAGGTGAAAGCAAAATATGAATAGGCTAAAAAGCAAAGTTGAACATATAGAGTTGTGTGTATGAATGTCATCTCATCTTCACAATATCTACCCATGAGATAGATAATATTACCTCCATTTTCTGGTTGAGTAAACTTAAACTCATGGTTAAATAACTAGCTCAATCTCACGGAGAAATCCTAGTTTCTCTGACAGCAGAGCCCTTGCTCTATGTTATAGTATGCCCTTGCCTTTCCTACTCTAAAGTGACTAATTTCACCTGAGACTGCTGGGTTATTTTTAGTCAAATTAAGTGAGTTTGCTTACTAAGCGGTATGTAATGCATGGGTCACAAATTGAGAAGAATTTATAGTAAATATGGACTGTGTCTTGCCAGCCTCAAAGGCTTACTACATGCATTTGCCCAAAGTGAACATATACCTGAT
The DNA here is from genome assembly GCF_022355385.1 of Mustela nigripes. Taxonomy (NCBI): domain Eukaryota; kingdom Metazoa; phylum Chordata; class Mammalia; order Carnivora; family Mustelidae; genus Mustela; species Mustela nigripes. The sequence goes on along the minus strand of NC_081562.1, from coordinate 44,324,494 downwards.
TCTAACACTGGTGTACATAATAATGATAGAGTTACAAGTGAGTTGTCAGAGGTCTCTTGGATTGGTAGGGAATTAATTCATTTTACATTCTGAAATAACAGACACTCGTTACTCCTAATAATGACACTTGAGAATTCATTAAAGTAACAAGTCCATATTGATTGACAGTGTTGCATACTGAACGCAGCTCTCTCTGTGTGACCCTTTCATTTGTTCTCTTCTTTGCTCTCTTATCTTTGCCTCAGTGGAACTCTATTTCTATATGTCTGTCATTTGAAGATGAAAAAGAAGAGTTTTATACCATATACATTTTCTCCTTAAGAAGAAAAGTTTAGGGTGGAAACACTGTCAATGTTGCTAATATTTTATTTTTATTTATTTTGTTTCTCTTGGATTCTGGATTTGATATTCAGACCAAATTAGAGTTCAGTGAATGATTTGGCTGTAGCACGGGTGGTCCACAAATGTCAGCAGGGATGTGTTGGGGGATACATGTTTTTAACAGCACCACTGATTTAGCCATGGTAACTGATATTTCAGGAGTTGGGAAAACATAGATCAACTTGGATATAGCTATAATACTTGGTTCTTTAAAAGCTGGCATTAAGACTTATTAATTTAAATGAAAAACAAACAAACAAATAAACAAACCCTTTTCTTCACCTCAATAAATACTTCCAGTTTCTGTTGTAACTTGATTCCAGTCAAATTTGTGATCTTATGTTCCTTATCTCTGATAATTCATTCAAGAACATCTTTTCCACCGGTAACTTTGTTTAATCAGTAATGAATAACATCAAATCTGAGAGGTATGCATTTACTATATGTTAGGACATCTATTTGAAAATCTCATCTTTTAAAGCCAAAGTTGGAATATTTTTGTACATCCCAGTCCTCTGGAGGTTCTATGTCTACACTATGCTGACTAAGTAACATTCTGCCAAGCAAACCTAATTTCCTTCCTACCAAAGTAACTCCAAATATTTGTATTATTCCTTTCACATTTTTGTATCAAGTCAGTCCAAACAAAGCAAAAAAGGCAATCAGGATTTTGCTCAATTTTATGCCTTAGAACAAAAATGTTTTATTGTAATTTCTATACTATTGAAATAACTGTTGTAATATAACTGCATTTGGAGTAGCATAATGGTATAGTTCATACTGTCTGGGTTCTTTTTTTTTTTTTTTTAAGATTTTATTTATTTATTTGAGAATGTGAGAGAGAGACACCATAGGAAGGGGGAATGTCAGAGGGAGAAGCAGACTCCCCACTGTGCAGCAAGCCTGATCAGGGCTCCATCTTGGAACTCTGGGATCCTGACCTGACTCAAAGTCAACCTTTTAACAAACTGTGCCACCTGGGAGCTCCATACTGTGTGGGTTCTAATTGTAGTGTTGCCAGTTTCAGCTATGTGACCCTGAGCAAGATAATGAATCCTCTGTCTCACTTTCTTCATATGTAATATAGATATTAATTGCATCTATCTCTGTTGTGGGGATGAAATGTGTTAATACACATATAGAGGCACAGGACTTAGAAGACTCTTGGCATGTATTTAGAGTTCAATAAATGTTAGCCATTTTTATTGCTATTGCTGCTGCTCTTGTCATTATTTGGGCACTTAGTATCTATGTGTCATGAGTTCATAAAAGGAATTCCTTCAACTATATAGAAAGATCACTTGGGTCATCTAGAAAAACACTATCTACCCCTCTGTAGAGATGGGACAGATCTTTACAAAAAAATTCCTTTTCTTGTCTACATGTGAATTTTCAAGTCATAATATAATTCTTATCTTTTCTGTACATTTTTCTTTATGCCATTTAAATGTGCACAAGGAAGTACTAAAGTCATATATGCATGTGAGATTTTAGTCTATGTATTTAAGCAATTTCAAGTATACTTGAGAAAAATTTCAAAATCATTTTTTGGCAAATTTTGTTGTCCTTGGCTCAACCAGGGCTTGAAGGTCTTGAAGAATGCTGATTTTTATTAGTGATAAAGAATATATTTTCTCTTTGATATGTTGGGATAAAGAAAAAAATATGTGTTTGGTACTAACATTTATAACTCCCAGCATTTTCTGGTTTCCAATTCTTACCTAAATATGATAAATCTTCTAATCTAAATCTTCTCAAAAAGGCTTAGATGGAATTTAAATAGCTTCCTTCAGGGTTGGATGGGCCATACGCCAAAACCAAAACCAAACAAACAGTAAAAAACAGCTCACTGGGGGAGAAGTGTGGCCAATTGGTGGATATTTTATCTATTTAGCAATAAAATAAACTATGTGACAATATAATCTAAATCTCTAAAAAAAAAAAATCTCTGAGCTTTTCAAACATTTTTTAGGGGTGTTCAGAGAAAAGTAAAGGAGTATACAACTTCTATGTTTCCCCTCCCTTTTCATAGTCAAACATCCCTACTGCACGAAATATTTAGAAAGCTATTTAAATGTATTTAGTTTTCCCTCTTACCAAATGATTTTGTGACATCCTTTGAGATAACCTGAGATAGTCATGGTCTTTCTTAAGCATTGTTGACAATCACCAGGTAGTGATGATTTAATTAAGGAAGGAAATCAAGCTTATTTTTGGAATCTTTAAATCAAGAAAAAGATCTCCCTTTGTTCTAGGGACCAAGTTTGAGAATGGAGAAAAATTCTAGCTAGTTTTGAAATTATTTCTAAAAATACCCCAGTATGACCCAGGCACACTCTTTTTGTATTGCTGTTTCCACCTCCCAAAGAGATATCTTCTTGGCTCAGTTTCATCACCATATACTAAGAAGAAGAAATATTGAAAAACTCATGAAACAAGACAAAGAGAAAGAGAGGTGGTTAACTTTGTATCATGTAGAAGCTTCCTAAGTTTTTTCTTTCCTTTTTTTTTTTTTTTTTTTTTTAATCTGTAAGTACTCATTTTGATAAGGATTCCTTCACTTTGGAAATTTTTAGATTAAATGTTGCTTTAGTTTGTGATTCCCAGCAGTATACCATGAAAAGAAGATTTGAGGGAAAGTGGCTTATTTGAAAAGTGCAAGAAACCCTGAAGGAATGTGATAAGTGAGACAAGGAAGGGAAGGTAACAAATAAAGACAGTATTATCACATAAGCAACCACTATGGGTGACTGGAGCTTAGATCTGCAGAAATATTTGGGAAATGGTATGAAATACAGATCTAAGAGTTATTCCATGAGAAGCAAGTGGGCTGGAGTCTTTAACTCCCATTAGTCATTGATCCATTGCTGCCTCTTGGGGCATGAGAGAAAATATTAATTCCCTGATACCCTTAACCTGCCAGAGTTTTGCCACAATGGTTTTCTTCCCCTCCTGAGAAAGCCTGCTGGCAAAGACTTCAGATACTGTTAGTTTCAAGTCGAACACTAGGCATTAAAGTGATTTGGGAGGGTATCATTTGCATTTTTTACAAATGACCTCTTCTGTGTTTTTTTTAAATAAAAGTTATTCTATTTCTAGCTGTTCTTTCTATGCTTGCATATCACACTTGGGATTTCATTATCTCACTATTTATAACTGGTTATTTATTTGTACGCTTCTATTGTTCACCAGTGAAACGCCAGTGCCTTGCCTACTAGTTGCTCAGTAAATATTTATATTTTGGAATAAATAAAAGAAGAATGTCTTCAGAATCAAGAATCATATTTTATAATCTTCCATTATTGATTTTTTTCCTACTTACCTCATGTTAGTCCAGACCATTTGATATGATTATTCTAATATTTTAAACATACTGTATAGTCCCCTGTATTTAGTAGCTTTTTTTAAGTCACTATGTTTTCCTACCTATTACCATTTAATTATAGGTTTTAACAAAAGAAATAAAATTCCATCCACAGGTCTTGAAATACCCAGATTTAGAGGATAAGTTCATTAAACCCCAAAAGTGAGGTAGTGTAATTACACAAGTAAATATGCATTTCTAGGTAAATGCACTTTACAGGGATGCTTTGACATTTAAGAAGTTGGCAACACAGAGGAAAGGGAGTAAGTTGTCCTGGAGATTTTTTTTTTTTTTTTTAACTTGAGCAGAGGGAAGGGCAGAAGGAGGGGGAAAGAATGAGAGACAAGAGAGAGAGAGAGAGAGAGAAGCAGACTCCCCACTGAGAGGGAAACCCAGATGTGGAGCTTCATGCTAGGACCTGAAGATCATGACCTGAACCAAGGGCAGACACTTAACTGACTGAATGACCCAGGTGCCCCTGTCCTTGAGATTTTAAATGAACAAGAAGTCTCTGTGCCAATTTGATAGTGATCTAGGAATATACTTTCAGTAGAAATGCTGGCCAGTAGAGCTGTGGGTGAGTTTACATGGAAGACTAAGAGTCTCTTCCATGAACTTTTTGCTGCCAGGATTTATATTTTACAAATATATTTTAAATGTAATTGATGCTTGAATAATTACTTTTCAATAGTCTTATTTCTTCTGTTCTTGAACTTTTTATTCTCTATTGGTGCAATGCCTATATTCTAAAACATATAACCTGTGGTTATAACTTGGAGCTGCCATCCAAAAATGTAGTGCTGAACAACTGTAAGTAAAGGCATATTCTGGGGTGCCTGGCTGGGTCAGTCAGTTAAATATCTGCCTTTGGCTTGGGTCATGATTCCGGAAGTCCCAGGATGGAGCCTGACATCAGGCTCCCTGTTCAGTGGGTAGCCTGCTTCTCCTTCTGCCCTTCCCCTCTTCATGCTCTCTCTTTCTCACTTACTCCCTTTCTCAAATAAATAAATCTTAAAAAAAAAAAAAAAAGTAAAGGCATAGTCTAAGATATCCCAAAGTATCCATTTATACTTAGAGCAAATATATCTAAAACCTTAAATAAGTTGGATGTTCATGGTGTATATATATATATATATATATATATATGCCTGTCTGTCCATCTGTCTATGTATGTATGTATGTCTGTATCTATATCAGTGCAGGAGATGAAGAAGTGTTTGAGGAGCGTTGCCTTACTCCTGGAGAAGCAGGGATGATCTCTTCATTGCTTCCTCTTCTCCTATATCCAGTAAGGGTAAGCCATGTCCCTACTTACAATACTTGAAATTTGCCAACCCTACAAGTTGATAAAAGAGGCATGAATTCTTTGTTAAATACAAAAGGCCACGATTTCTAAGCCCAGAAGAGTAGAGCTTCTAAGTTGAAGTGATATATGAAAAAGGAAACTATTAGAAAATGATCTCTTCAAATGATTTCCAGACACTAGTTACTAGTCATTTAACACTTTAATTTAGCAAGCAGGAGGTAGCAAACAGGAACAATAATGACCAACTCTTGCTGTCATTACTATTTAATCGATGTCATTGTAAACATTTTATGTAAATTTTCTCATTAAATCCTAACAAGCACCCAGGAACAGACCTCATTCACATTTTAAGAAGGTAATATTTAGAAACTTAAATAACTTGCCCAAGGTCACGTAGTTCAGTGTCGAGCTAGGACTCCAATTCAGGAGGTCACATTCCAAAAATCATACTTTTGGTAAAATTTTGTGTATAATTTAAAGAGGAGGAAGATAAGAGATATCTTAAAATAAATTATAAATATCTTGGGCTTCACATTGTCCCAAAAATGGAATTAAGGACTCTAGTAAAACTGACCTAAGCCCACACCTTATGGACACTGAGAAGTTATCAGTAAGTGATAAGGACTTACTTGAAAGTTCTAAATTTATGAGTGAAAATCCTGAAGGCTTTGAGAAATTAGGGTGACATTGTTTATATACTATTAATAATCTTGGTAACTTCTTACTAATTGGGCAGATAGAAGAGAATGGAAAAGACTAGACTAGCATGTCCTCAGCTTCCTAAGAAATAAGTACTATCAGCATGTATGTGTAATACCATGCTTTTGGTAGTTTAGTTCATCTGCTCACAATCTGTTCTGTAATTATTGGTAAGCAAGTGAAAGAGGGATGGGGTAAAAAAGTGGGAGAAGCCCATAAAAACACTACCACATGCAGAACTCCCCTAGAGTCTGTCATTAAGCAATATTGAGGAGAAGAATTTTACTGGACTTCAAAAAATGTCTTTTAAGGCAATGAGTTAATTTCTGACTATCAGGAGATCCTAGATCCCTTCATATAGTGAGAGATACCTATAAAGTGATGAATGAAAAGGTAAAGAGGAAGCGGGCGGTCTCAGGTGAATCTCAGATAAATGGTTAAACTTCAAAGCTTCACAGCAATGAGTTTTACTGCAGGTCACACTTATTAGGCAAAATTAATTTGGGGGTTCAGACTATAGATCAACAGATGAACCCCATGTGCCAGAGGAGGTCAAAATTCCCAGGTAAGAAAATCACTTATAGCAATAGTTCTCAATGAGAGGTGGGGTATCTATTTTGTTACTGGGAGATATTTGGCAGTATCTGGGGAAGTTTTTGGATGTTACAATGAAGAAGTTGCTACAGTATCTATTAGAGAGTGGCTATAGAAGCTTCAAATATCCTACAATGCATAGGACATCCCCTGACAATAAAAATGAGCTGGCCCAAATGCCAATAGGTCAAAGTTGATAAACACACACCTATCAATAAAGACTTATTTGAAACATTTTGTCCATGAAGGCTTAAAGTCAGGAAGCAAAAATCTATTGAGAAGGGACAGCATCTATTGAGATGGTGAAGGCTTGTGCCTCTGTATTATTATGACTGTACAAAGATAATTATTAAGTATTGAGAAAGGAGTTTTGATTATTGGGAATCCTGGATAAGTTAATTGAACACTGGATTTTTTTTTTTTAATGAGCTATAGTACCAAAAATAATAAAAGTTCCGAATCTTGTATCAATCAGTTTAGGCAAATAAGTATAATAAGAGATAAACTGTGAGTATATAGATATACTATGCAAATTATTCAAAATTATACTGTAAAACAATGTTTATATAGTTTTCTTGAAAAAAGTATTTTCAGTACTAATGATGAATAAGGTATAAGACTGGAACAGAGATATTCTTTATAAATATTATTTCTCTCCATGTTTTGCAATAAAGTTTTAAATATAAAAAATCCCAATGAATTGTATTGCTGCAAGGCATTCTTGCTTCTATCTCACAAAACCACAATAGGATTTAACAATTGTGGTTTTCCACATAGGCCTGAAAAAGAATAATCACATGATTTCTCCAAAATTAAAGACTATTACTAAAAATGCCTCTAACTTTTTTCATAAGAAAAATAATTTCACTGTTTATTTGGAGAATGCACTCAGCACCAGACTTTTCACTGAGTGATAATCACAGCAAAGCTTCTAATTCTGATTCATACAGCTGATTTCCTAGTCAAATGTCAAATGTCTTTTTTTTTCTGAGACTTATACATCAAGAAGCATTATTAAGCATATTTTAGTAAATGTGCAACAGCTACTACTGTTTGTAGTAGAATGCATTTGAAGGTAGAAAGGCTCTAGATTAGGCATTCTGAATCTGGGGTCTGAGAATGGAGGTTTGTATCTTTAAGTTCTCTAAAATTGAATGTCAGATTCTGTGTTAGAGTACCTTTTTTCCTTATGTGGAAATAGTTGATAGTTTTTATAGGATTGTGAGAGGGTCTATAGGCTAGATACTTAACACTAATACCTTGGAGGAAGGTTAGAAAGGGCTTAGATCAGTCAGAAAGTCTGGTTCTCTCTTTTCTATTTGGAAACATAAAATTAAAATTGTCATATTCCCTATTGGAACAGAGAATAAGAAAAGTGAATATTCCTTTTTACTGTAGGTTCAAAAGGAATTTCCATCTTTTCAAAAAACTCATATTTTTATAATACTCTGGATTTTTTTAAAAAAACCCAAATCAACAAAATACCACAATCTTTAAATATCTCTGTGCCGCTTCTAAAGATCTGAGAATACACATACACATACACACCCTGAACTTAATGAGTCCAATTTTAAAAATATTATAAAACAACATTTTTAGGTACAAACTGTGACATCTAAACACCGCAGCTCTAATCAGTTACTATTAACCTGTTGTTAGTCTCTATCTCTGCAGCAGATTTATAGAAAGTTAATAAAAAATATATTGATGTTATAATATTCTTTTGATTTTTATTTAAGAATGTCTAATTTCTTTCATTTAAGGCATTCTCAGAGCAATCTGTTTGGATTTATATTATGTTAATTACAAACATTCTGTATTTCCTTATAATTAATGGTAAACATGTCTCTTTATTCCATATGAGGTTATCTTCCTGAAATCAAATATATTTTCTTATTCATGTTTTTTTTTTCTTCTTTGTTAAAGTAGCTTTCAAAATGAAAGAGCTTTGAAAATGCTAGAATTTGTATATTCTAATAGCACTTCAGATTTGGTCATAGTCATTCTTGAAAAAAAACATAAACCAAAAAGATATCACTTTATCAGATAACAAAAAGGAACTACTCTGTTAAAGGTCCAAATCTGTAATCCAGATGGAAGGATAAATCTGATCCTCCAATACCTTGAATACAAATACAAAGTGAGGTAGAGTTTCCAGTGAAGGTCTTCCACCACTAGGTTACTTAGAGTTTAGCTCAAACATGAAGACACATGTGGGAGAAAGTAATATTTTGACAAGTATCTGATTAATAATCAAATAAATAGCTTTGTTACTTGGAAAACTTATACTTCATGTGATCCAGACAGGTTATACTTGGAAAAGTGATAAATCCTATTCCATTTTTCTCTTTTCTTGCTTTCTCTCTTTTCACAGGAGAACTGTAAGGGCAGCAAATACAAGCACCAACATATCTAGATATTGCAGACCAGTAAATTAAAGACACTTATTTAGCCAATTTTGCTTCTTCCTTTTTTTTTTTTAAGATTTTATTTATTTATTTTTTTGACAGAGAGAGATCACAAGTAGGCAGAGAGGCAGGCAGAGAGAGAGGGGAAAGCAGGCTCCCTGCTGAGCAGAGAGCCTGATGCGGGGCTCGATCCCAGGACCCTGAGATCATGACCTGAGCTGAAAGCAGAGGCTTAACCCACTGAGACACCCAGGTGCCCCACCAATTTTGTTTCTAAAAGACATATATTTTAATTGTAACGCATAATATCGAAATTTTATAGACCTAAAGCCAAATTGATGTAAAATTTCTTTCTCATGTGCAAAACCTTACTGGGGTAAAAATTCACTGTTCAAAATGTCAGTGTACCAACTGCAGATTTATGGAACATCTTGAACTTGGCTAGGGATGACTAAATTAAAAAAAAAAACAATGTATATAATTATTTGATAACTATTCCATAGCCTTCTCAGGCAGTGCAACTTATTAGCAGGTACTACATTACCCTAGCCAGCTGTCAATACCTGCTGTCACCACTGCACATGCAAAATATACACAGAAATACAACCAATATATCCCCTGATATCCTTCACTGTGATATTTTAAAGTTAGATGGTATAAACCTTATCTTCATTCTGATTCATTATTATACGATGAAGATATACAAGATGCATGCTTTTTTAAAGTTGACTTTTCTAATCATTGTTACTACTGATGAAATCTGGTAAAAGTTACTTTAAGATTTGGTCATTGATATCCAAGTAAAAACCATTGATAAGTTTTCTGCAAGTTAAATTATGGGGAAAATCACCATGAAGTTGCATTTATTTTCAGTGTTGTTTCCTCTTTTTACTTACACACCTTTCTTTGATGCTATGCTATTTATAAGGCCACAGGGCAACTCTTTTCACCTTTCTCTTTTGTAAATTTCCATACCAAGTATCTATTGGATAGATATACTAAGAAATAATTAAATTTAAAACTTATAAATTCTTTGCCCCTCTAGCAAGTTAAGGTACAAAAAAAAAATTTTTTTTCAAGATCTTAAATTCCCAGAATTCATTTCTATAAAATTGACTCACATATCGTTAAAGTTGTTTATTTTCCCCAAGCTATTTTCATCTTAGATCTCCCATGAGGTGTTTCTCTTTCAGTTTCCTTTTCAATTGGCACATGTACAACCTTTCCAAATTCCTTACTCAACAGTTCAAGCAAATATTATGTTTATTCTTACTGAATTGATCAAATTTCCTCCAACCATATCCTTAAATTCATGTCTACCATAAGAATAGATTTGAAAGTGTTATTCCTGGAAGTGGTAGCTTCATATCAAAGTCAATTTCTTTATACAAATTCTGGCTTAGGGCAGTTTCCTCCTGTGTAACTGGTCACACACACAGCAATGAAGTTCAACAATAATACTTGAACAGAATGAATTTGAGGGAACAATCTTCTTAACAAATAATCCATTCTACTTCCAAGGTCAAGTTTTTTCAGCGTCAGACCTTTTCTCTGAGGAACTTTATTATATCAGACAGTTTCCAATAGGAACAAAAATAGTCTTTTAAGTATTTTGAGCTCTATCTCATTTCCTCTCTGATAATCAGATATTAGAGATTTATGTAATCTAGAAGAAATTTGAAACTATGGTTTCCTTTTTGTTGCTTTGTCTCTTGTTCTTGAAAAATAAGTAGACTCTCAAATGACAATTTACTTCCTTCTAGGTTAAAAAAAAAATAATAACAAGCAAACTGTATATTCTGATCCTTCCCTACCCATTGGGGTTTCAGGTTCTGAAATACAGTGTTTGAAATGAGAAAGTTTTTAAAATCCTTTCTTTCATTTTGGTCAGGTAAAAATGTCATCTTACATTAAATGATTGGCTTGATTTGTTCTCTAGGCATAACTGCATGGATTTAGCTTTTTTTTCCAGCCAAGGAACATGGATGGATTTAATATCTCCTATACATAAGCCAACTTAAAAATTTTCTTTTACTTCTCTTAAAAAAAAAAAAAAAAAAAACCTCTTAGGTAAATAATAACCCCCTATTTCTTGAGACCAAGATATTTAAATAATTTGGCAAAGACTCAAACTGTACATTTTTAAAAAGATTTTATTTATTTATTTGACAGAGAGAGAGATCACAAGTAGGCAGAGCAGCAGGCAAAGACAGAGGGGAAGCAGACTCCCTGCTGAGCAGAGAGCCTGATGCCAGGCTTGATCCCCTACTTTAGCCAAAGGCAGAGGCTTTAACCCACTGAGCCACCCAGGTGGCCCTCAAACTATACATTTATATATTTGCAATAAAGCTTTTAAATATAGGTTAATTGCAATTGCCTTGTTGTAAGGTCTGTAATCATGTTGCAGATGTAACTCTGTGGCTTGAACTAATATAAAAAGTTACATGGATTAAAAAAACTAAGTATATATCAGCACCATCAGTGACTGGGCTTGGAGAAGGTGATGGGTTGAGGTGTTCTGAGTCATGGAAGAGATGAGATATAAATAATAATGTTAAATATATTAGTGCCTCTGGAAATACTAAATCTGAGAATCATATTAATGCTACAAAGATGTTAGATTATGTTATACATACCTGGATAAAATTTTGTATATTTTGTTCAAATAATACTGCTTATGTCATGAGATAACAAGGTAATGGTGTTGTATTTGATGTTAAGTACAAGGTACTTCTTGACATCATTTAACATTAAAAATTCTTTTGAATACAAATATGGGTTTATAATTTTGGCAGCATATGCCAATTTATACAGCATTTGTGTTAAGTTGATTTTTTTCGTATTAGCAAGAAAATACTTTTTTTTGGTTTTTATTCATAAGGTTGTTTTCAACACATAATTTCCATTTTCTGATATGGGGTCAGATTACTGTGGTCACTTGTTCTGGAGTTGTCCTTATGTTGTTTTACCATGGAAGATCCTTTACATTATTTAATTATACATGTAAATTATTTTACCTCAAAATACCTTTATATTCTTTAGTTTGTTAAAATATTGCACATGCTCACATGTTTACAGAACTCCAATATCTAGGTATTCAATAATGTCTATAAATTGATTAGGTATTATTTTACTTATAAAATTACTATTTTAATGCAGTGGTACCCTATTGAGGTATAACAATATGTTATACCATATTGTTATATTGTTATATTTCTACATGATTGTACTGATTTTTAGTAGAATTTCCATAAAAGTAAAGCTCCATTGGAAGCTTTGTAAATTGTGATATGAGGAGGCTAGGTATCCCCTCCCACAGAAAATAAGCGAAAACAGTAAAAACCGTCCTCTCAAATTATAATGATTTCAGACTACTAAAATTCAACCAAACGCAGACAAGTTGAGAAACAATTATTCTTCAAAACTCCAACAATATCAGGTGAGATTGGTGACAAATCTGCAGCCTTCTTGTTGGGCTCCCCCAACAGCTTGATCAGAGATAGCTCTAGTTTTATCTGTGGCTGAGAGCAAACCCCAGAAACTATAGAAGACTCAATTGAAGGCTGAGGGACAATGAATACTAGCAAAAGCATGTTTTTATTATTGTTGCTGCTGTTGGTGAAAAGTAGCTGGCTCAGTTATAAATATTAGGAAAACTTAGTTTCTCAATCCTAAAGTTATAGGCTAAGTGTATAGTAAGAGGAAGTGTGATCAGAGCTTAACAGGGAGGTTCTAGAAATGACACAGAAATAGAAATGCTTATATGAGTTATCCAAATATTTCTGGATAATTTCTATATCCAAATATCACTTTGCAAGTGTGAAGAGATCTGAGAGAACCCTGAAAAAAATAGAAGCCTAGTGAGGTATGAGAAATGGCTTTGATTTTAAAGGTATTTTTCTAGTCATACATAGCTTGGTTTGCTAAAGGTAGAAGCATTATAGTCTTGAGGTTTCTGAGCACAACATCTACTTGAATCATTGGCTGATAACTAAATTCTGAACATATCAGTGTAAGACCTTTTGCTCATCTCCAAAAAAAAAAAAAAAAAAAAAAAATAGGTTGAGCAGAGATAAGTAGAGTGGTACACCATGAGGAAGTCTGGTTCTATCATTTAATTTCTGACAAGATAATAAAACAAAGAGCAAGAATGCTCAGACGAATGGAACAGAATCCAGAGTTCCTATAATGTACCATTGGAAACATCCAGGTTTAGGTAAAATTCCTGGATATACAGAGGAAAGTGTGATACTTCTTCAGGGGAAAACAATAACAACAAAAAACAACTTTGAAACACCTAAAATGGTCTCATCTTGCGTATGTCATATGTTGGAATTATTTAATGAAGACTTCAAGGCTACTAATGAGTAAGTCAAATAATTAAAGAAAATATGTTCAAGGGGTGCCTGAGTGGCTCAGTGGGTTAAAGCCTCTGCCTTCAGCTCAGGTTATGATCCTAGGGTGCTGGGATCGAGCCCCACATCGGGCTTTCTGCTCAACAGGGAGCCTGCTTCTCCCACCCCCTCTGCCTGCCTCTCTACCTACTTGTGATCTCTGTCAAATAAATAAATAAATATTTTAGAAAAAGAAAATATATTCAAACATATAAAGAAAAATATGGTAATGATGAGATTACAAAAAAGGACTCTCAAATTGAAATAGAAAGTATAAAAAAAAGACAAAGTGGAAATTTCAGAGAAAAAAGTTACAATAACTAAAATGAAAATTCAATGGATAAACTCATTCACAGACTTGAAGTGGAAGATGAAAATATATTAACTAATGACAAATAAAAATTACCCGTTCCAAATAACAGAACAAAGATTTAAAAACAAATAAATAGTGCCTCAAAAATCTTTGGAACAATATCAGGTATTTCAGCATATGTGAAATGAGTGTCTCAGAAGGAGAGGAAAGATAGAAAGGAGAAGGAAATCAAGAAATGGCCAAAAATTATTACTCTTTTTAATGAAAAACTGAAACTCACAGACCCACACTCAGATGTATAATGGTCAAAGGGCTCAAAATCAAAGACAACGAGAAAGTCCTCCCAGTTGTAAGAAAAACATGATTGATATCATACAAGGAAAAATGACGACATCAATGTCTGACTTCTCAACAGAAATAACAGAGGAATTGATAGGCACTGGAATGAAATATTCAGTGCACTGATTGTTAAGGAAGAAATAAAACTTATCTTTCTTGGGAGATAAAATACATACAAAATAATTTTGTATGTAGAAGATCATAATGAATCTACAAAAAAAGTTTATTAGAACAAATAAACAAATTTAGGAAGGTTGCAGGATACAAGATAAATACCCCTAAATCAAATGCACTTCTGCATATTAGCAAAATAAATTTGACAATGAACTTTAGAAATTCCATTCAAAATAATGCTGAAATAGAATAAAATATTTAGGAATATATTTGATGAAAGTAGAGAAAGACCCATACACTGAGAAGTATAACACATTGATGATAGACTATAAATAAGACAAATAAATGGATATACCATTTTTATGATCTGGAAGACCCAAAATACTAAAAAGTACATTTTTCCCAAATTCATCCATAGATTTAATGCAAACTCTATCGAATTCCAGTAGCTTTTTTTTTTCTTGGTAGAAATTTATAAGCTGAGCTTAAAACTTATAAAGACATGTAAAGAATTTTAAAACAACCAATTTGGCAAAAGGAAAAAAAAAAATCATTGCTGGAGGACATATATACTCCCTGAGTTCCCAGTTTCCTATATAAGCTCAAGTAGTCAAAAGAAATTAGGACTGGCACAAGAATAGACATATAGTTTAATGGAATGGAATGAAAAGTCCAAAAATGGACCTCACACATATGGAGAGTTAGTTTTGAACAAAAGTGCCATGGTAATTAAATGAGGAAAGAATATTCTTTTCAATAAATGGTACAAAAATATTGGTATATCTACTTGTAAACAAAAAATGGACATCAATCTCTCCCTCACACCATGCAAGAAATCAAGTTAAAATAAATCATTAATAGGGGCACCTGGGTGGCTCAGTGGGTTAAGCCGCTGCCTTCGGCTCAGGTCATGATCTCAGGGTCCTGGGGTCGAGTCCCGCATCGGGCTCTCTGCTCCGCAGGGAGCCTGCTTTCCTCTCTCTCTCTGTCTGCCTCTCCGTCTACTTGTGATTTCTCTCTATCAAATAAATAAATAAAATCTTTTTTAAAAAAATAAATAAATAAATCATTAATATAAATATAGGAACTAGAACTATGAAATTTATAGAAGGAACCACAGAGGAAAATAACTTTTGTGACCTTGCAATAGGCAAAGATTTCTTATATATGACACAAAAAAGCACACACAAAAAAAGAAAAATGAATAAAATTAAACCTTTACTTATCAAAAGACATCCCTAAATATAAAAAGATAAGGAGCAGACTGGAAGAAATATTGGCAAAACCTATATCTTATGTAACCAAAGTATTCAAAGAACACTAGAAACCCCCAAAAAAAGAATTCGAAATTTCAATTAAGATGGAAAAACATTTTAATTGACAGCCCCATCCTGCAAAAGACTGGCATAGTATACATAGTATGCAGACTGGCATAGTAGTCTGTCAGTAAGAATGCAGAGAAACTAGAACATGAATGATTCCCTGGTGGAAATATAAAATGACATAGCACTTGGAAAAGCAATTTGCTAATCTTTTAATGTTAAATTTACATTTACCGTGTTAAATAAAAAAAAAAAAAAAAAAAATCTTAAAAAGGGGCGCCTGGGTGGCTCAGTGGTTAAGCCGCTGCCTTCAGCTCAGGTCATGATCTCAGGGTCCTGGGATCGAGTCCCGCATCGGGCTTTCTGCTCAGCAGGGAGCCTGCTTCCTTCCTCTCTCTCTGCCTGCCTCTCTGCCTACTTGTGATTTCTCTCTGTCAAATAAAAAAAAAAAAAAAAAAAAAATCTTAAAAAAAAAAATAATAAAAAAAATAATAATCTATAAAAGGCTTCTATAAAATTTACAACTCAAATAATATTTATGGCAAAAGAGTGAATACATTACCCCTAAGATTAAAAAAAAAAAAATTAACATATCAACTCTCACTATTTCCATTCAATAATGATTGCCATTCAAATGCTCCTCATTATGAAAATACGGTTATCTACATAGGAAATCCATAAAAATCAATAAAATAGTAAACCAATAAATAGTTTTAACAAATTCTCAGAATAAAATATGACTATATAAAAAACTCTATTTTTATAAGTGATTAACAATCAAACTTTAAATTATAAAATATTATCAAAATATCATCTGCAATAACATAATATGAAATACAAAATATTTGACAAACATGTACATGACATGCATAGCAAAAACAAAACAAAACAAAGAAACATTGTTCAGATGTTCAGAGAAATTAACAAGATGCAAATATATGTAGAATTATATTATGCTCATAGATGTGAAAGATCAATATTAAGATATTTTCCCCAAATTGATCTTCAAGTTCAACACAATCCTGACCAATATCCCAAAAAGGTTTTTTCCTCTTGAGAACTTTGTAGGCTAATTCTAAAATTTATATAGAAATGCAAATAAACAAAAATGACCAAAATAAATTTGAAAAAATAATTGAGGGTACTTACACTATCATATATTCACATTTACTGTAATGCTACTCTAATCAAGACTGTGGGATTGGTATAAAGATAGACAAACAGATCATATGAAACAGAGAGACTAGAAATAAACCCACATATATATGGTCAATTAAACTCTCCAAAAGTTGTCAAGCCAGTCACTAAGGAATTTATCTTTGAAAAAATTGGCACTAGAGTAACTGAATAACTCTACAAAAACAGGAATGTCATCCATTAGCTATCACTAGATTAAAAAACACAACTTGAAATGGAACATATATCTCAATGTAAGTGTAAAATTATAAAACCTTTCAAGGAAAATGTGGACAAAACATCTTAGTAAAATTGAGCATGGCAAAGATCTTTTAGGTAGGACAAAAATACCGCAAGAAGAAATATGGTAAATACATGTGTCTAAAATTTAAAATGTTTGCTCTACAGAATTAAAAGGAAACTAAATGAAAGAAAATATTTAGAAAATAAATATCATACAAATTATTGACTTTAGAATATACATATATAATATATACACATATATGTGTGTGTGTGTGTGTGTGTGTGTATATATATATATATATATATATATATATATATATATACTTTAAACCTTTTTTAAAAAATTAAAAAAGTGGGCACCTGGGTGGCTCAGTGGGTTAAAGCCTCTACTTTTGGCTCAGGTCATGATCCCAGGATCCTGGGATCAAGCCCCGCATCAGGCTCTCTGCTCAGCAGAGAGTCTGCTTCCTCCTCTCTCTCTGCCTGCCTCTCTGACTACTTGTGATTTCTGTCTGTCAAATAAATTTAAAAAAATTATAAAAAATTACAAAAGTGAAAAACAGACAAAGGATTTGAATGATTACTTCCCCAAAGGAGCCGTAAGAATGGCAAGCCTTTGAAATGGTGCTTAACATCACTGATCATTAGAGAAATTTAAGATAGAATAAAGTACAGAGTACCAAACATTAAGTAGAATGGTAACTGTTCATACCAAGTGTTGCCAAGGATATGAAAGAACTCAAATTAATATACTTCTAGTGAGAACGAAAAATATAAAATAATTTAGTAGTTTTCAAAAATTAAACTCATACTTCTCCATACACAGACATTTCATTTCTATGTATCCAAGAGAACTGAAAACCTATGCTCATACAAAGACTTTCACACACTAGCTTTAACTAGATTAGTTAAAAACTGGAAACAACCCTCCTGGTCATCAACAGATAAATGAGTAAACAAATTGTGATATACTCATTAAATGAAATCCTACTCAGCAATAAAAAGGAATTACTTAACAGCAACAATATGGATAAATTTTTAAAAATTTTTTATTAAGTAAAAGATACCAGACAAAAATAACACATTTGGAATGGATTCAACTTAAATGAAATTCTAGAAAATGCTAATCAAGCTACAGTGATAGAAATTAGAACAATGTCTGCCTAGGGACAAAGGAATTGGGGAAGGAGGAATGGACAACAAAGAGGCATGAGGAAACTTGTGGGTGATCTGTATATTCATTGGCTTGATCGTGGGGATGCTTTGTTGGATGTGGGTATATATATAAAAATAAAACACTGCATATGCACAATAGGTTTAATGTACAGCAACAAGGATATAATAACTCTGTGAAGCAGAGAGAGGATGGGGAGGACAAAGAGGATAAAGAGGATGATGAGGAACTCTCATAGCATCAATAAGCGTGGAATCACTGTCTGGCTCTATCCAGTTAAACAGGAAACAACTTTGTCCATATAGGCTTTTTGACATAGATAGGCTAAGACTCATTCACAAACCACACTAGCTAATGTTACCAAAATGCTCCTAAAATGTCCACCTGTCTGAAATATTAATTTATGTACAAGGCATGGTCAGTTACAAATGGCTGATTAAATATTAACAGTAATGTGGGTGTGGTTTGGGAACAGGGAAGGGCTAGAAACTAAAATATGTATGCTATGCGGTTTTATAAAGCATGTCTATCTGTATCTTTATATTTCATCCTACTAAAAAGTCTTTAAATTAAAATAATTATAATTGCTATTGTTAATATCTGGGGGGCAAGAAGAAATATGACAGTTAAAAAAATGTCTTGACCAGTATTATCTAACTTTGGCTTTTGTCTTCTGATTCTTTGTTTCATCATAAAATTCTGTGTATATGCATTAGGAATACAGACATCAACAATAGTCAACACAAATTGTAGTCATAGTAAATAGAGAATGGGTAAATGAGGAAATAAGAAAAGGATATTACCTATTGCCTCCTGGAGAAAGTGAGTGTTGAACAAAATCTTGAGGGAATAAGCTAGGATAGATGTGTTAATAGAAGTCATAGAGGCTGTATCACTAAAGATCATTAAATAGAATCTAATTGAGTATGTGAGGAACAGAAATCATTTTATTAGTGTGAGAATCCTGTGAGCAAAGTCCTAGGAAGAGGAGGAAAGTTTTTGTAAAGGTGCTTAGTAAGAAGTTTGGCCAAATTAAAGGGAACAACTAAGTGGGGAGAGTCAAACATCACCTCAGAGACATGTGGAAAGGAAACAGAAGGGGAAAGAAAACATGCATTACCCTTTAAAAAGAGTTAGGAGTTAATGCCTAGATTATTGAAACTAAATGATACATGTAATATTTTGTAGTAATTGTTGTTACAATAGTGGATAATTTTGTTACCTCCCCAGGTCTCAATTTCTTTAAGGAAAAATGGAGTAGTAACAATATTTGGTTTTAAGAATTAAAGTTGTGGGGTGACTGAGTGGCATAGACAATTAAGCATCCAATTCTGATTTCCACCCAAGTCATGATCTCAGTGTCCTGGGATCAAGCCCCTCAACAAGCTCCACAGCCAGTGTGGAATCTACTTAAGATTCTCACCCTCTACCTTTACCCCTCCACCTGCTCATTTTCCCTCTTTCTAAAATAAATAAACAAAATCTTTAAAAAAAAAAGTTGTCCTTACGCACAGTGTTTATAAAGTAGTGACAAGAACAATAGTGAGGATCATATAACGGCTTACATTAACAAATAGGAAATAAAATGGATTTCTGCAATACCTAGTAAAAATGATTGCACACAATAAGTTGTCATTAAATTTTTTGACACATCAATACTGTAGTTGATCTTTCTTTTAGTTAAGGTGCTTATATAGTAAATAGTGGCTTCTCTAAAGTTAATTCATTTATCGGTTCCTTTTAGCTCTAAAGGGGTTATTGACATCTATCATTGTATGGAAGCACATATTATTGCTGCCAGACTGGGTTCAAAGCAAAATATAATTTTTCACTAAAGGATCTATAATTTAATATTATCTAAGGTATAAAAGCTAGTTGTGCATAGCAGTGACTTTAAAGGTATTTTATAATTTAATTGGCCTTTTCTTCTCTCTCTCTCTCTCTCTCTTTTTAATTCATTGCAGATTAAAGTAAGCATTATGGTTTCGATGGAACAAAAGAGTTATCTTCAAAACATGTCAAAATGGCCTGGGAAGCTGGTAATAAAAAGCTGCTAATAAAGACTTACTAATAAGGAGCACAAAGGTACCTCAAAATAACTTTACCATGAGCTTTTCCATCCCCCAATCCAACATACAAACATCAAAGAGAAAAAACAAAGATCAGAATTGCATATTGATTATGACCTTCTTTTTTGTTGTGGGGATATTTTGTTATGCACCATTTGAGAAGCTTAATATGTATAAAAGAAGGAACATCGCTTAAGAGTAATGAAATGTGAGTCCTATTATTAATAGAATGGTTCTAACCTACTTCACAGGCTGTTAAGAACTGAAGTAATGCTTTCATTCTTGCCTACCTTCCTTCCCTCCATCCTTCCTTCCTTCCCTCCATCCTTCCTTACTTCTCTCTTTTCCCCAACAGAAACCTGAATTGATAGAACTCATGATGTGGGAATGCATTCCAACTAAAACCGCATCTGCAATAGGGTTATTGATAAATCTTTCTAGATGAGGCCCAAATGTGAAACCACAACACTGAATTGACTAGTTGGTTGGTATTAGTTATATTGTGGCCCAGTGACTATTTTCCTCCAATTTTCATTAAAGAAAATCACACATGTATCCATTCTCAGTTGTGTATCTTGGGGGTGAACTTCCATCCATGACTTTTGACAAGATTTGATCAAGTTTACATGAACAAAACCTCTTAGAAGCAAACCATCATATACTTCAACTTCTGTGACTAGAAAATCCTCATATGATAAATAACAGTCAATTAAAAATAACTTTTGCTTGAAATTTAGGGAAAGGATTTTTCCTCTTACTATTGGAAAAGACGTTAAGAGGTTTTGAGGTCTGAGGCTTCTGCAACCGTAAAAGAATCTGTACAAGTATAAGTCAACTTGGATGAATGCCAGGAAGAAATTTCCCTTAACCAGTACCACCTTTCAAACTTTTGAGACTTTGCAAGAGGAAGATGTTGCTATTTGGCAAAATAACTTACTGCATAAAAAAATAACTATCTTTAACCATTCACTTCCTTAAGAGTAAAAGAAAAAAGTTACCTGTGATTTTTGGATGCTAAATTGTAAGACCCATATTTTTTCTTTGTATTGAAAGGCAAATATATCATCAATCTAATTATAGATATTACTGAAGTTTAACAATTCTATTGTGATTAGCAAACTTGTTTCTCTTATGATTTTCTGTTATTTTATTTTTTTAATATTAACCCATTCTAAGAACATCAGCATAAGAGCATCTCTCTGAGTGTGTTGTGAACATTAAGAGCTAGGTATATAGAATACAACAAATATGTTGTAAGTTAAGAAACCAGCTGTCATCTATTTGTGCTATTTTACATTTCAAATCTCAGGTCACTAAATTTGAATGAGTGAGCACCATTAAAATATAAGTTGGTTATTTTAAACCTAGTTTTTGGAGGAATTTGACAGTGAATTCAGGTAAATATATGTCACATAGTAGTTGAATGTATTACAACTGAACTCTGAATACTTTCCTGAAATGATGTGATCCTTAATATATGTTTCCTGTGGTTTATCAGAATCTAAATACCTGTGGTAAAAAATCAGAATTAAAAAATGTAATAAGTGAATGATAAAGCAATGCCTACTTACCCTACTTTTAAAATAAATTAGTGAATTACAACTCCAGAAATTACAAAGTATGTTGTATTGGAATAACCAGTCCAAAGATAATCACTATAAACTCTAGAATAAGGGAACCATTTTACAAGGTATCAGAGAGCTATCCAAAGCAGGAAGAAACTTTATGTTATCTATATACTTCATAACGTAACTTAACTGGATGAGATCTAAGTACACCTAGCATTTCTCTGAAGATATTCCTCAGGTTATGAATGGAGAGGTGACAAGTCAAGTGGAAGGATACAGTCCTATAACCTTGTCTCACAAGATGAAATTTTAGGTAACCAGAGTGTCTATAAATTAAGGAGATAAATCTCAGAAATGATGAAATTCTATAGGGCCTGTCCCCAGATATGTCCATAAACTCCTTTAAAACTGTGGCTTACCCCTAAAGTGAGCACCCATGTGGGACATTCCAAAGAGCCATGTGTTAAAAATATCTATATACATACACACATACAAAATCTGAAATACTGAAAGGCTAAGAACAGATTTCAGCTTTTGGCCAAAGGAACAGAGATAGCATTTGGCATTTGAGTCCTATTGAATTATAGGTGTTTACTAAAAACCTTGAATTTTCCAGAGTTTGTCCTAATAGAGTCTAAAACCAACTCTCTCAAAGTACAAAATGAATTACCATTAACTTAACTATCTGCTTAAATAAAAACAAACCATCATCAGTCCAGGAACTCTACAAAGTGTTATTTATAATGTCTAAAATACAATAGAAATGTATAAAATGTACTTATAAGAAAATATGACCAGTTGTTCAGGAAAAAAAAAAAAGGAACAGAGTAAGGGATAACCCAGATATAAAAATAGTAGGCAATGTCTTTAAAGAAAATATTACAAATTTATGTTTAAGGACTTAAATGAAAAATTGGTTAAATTAACTGACTATAAATGTAGAAAATGAACAGCAGACCACCCAATGGAAATTATGGATTGAAAATTACAAATCTGATATGAGAAATAAAATTACTGGATAGGATTAATAGCAGAAATAAGAGGGCAGAAAGATGGGTTTTTAAGATAGATGAATAGAAAGTATATAATGTCAAGAACTAGAGGAAAATCACTTAAAAATGAAGAGAATCTCAGTGACTTGTGAAGCAGTGGCAAATATTTTAAGATAAGTTGACTTCAACACAAGAAATACAGAAGTAGGGGGGAGGAGCAAGATGCTGAAGTAGGAGGAGACCTATATATCATTGGGTCCCAGGAATTCAGCTAGAAAGTTATCAAACCATTCTGGACACCTACACACTCAACAGGAGATCTAAGAGAAGAAGAGCAACAATTCTAGCAACAGAAAATCAACCACTTTCTGGAAGGTAGGATGTGCACAGAAGTGACTCTGAGGCAAAATATAGGATGATAGACCACAGGGGGCGGGCCGGATCTTGGCAAGTAGTAGAGTAACGGAGCACAAAATTGGAATATTTGGAAATGGGTTCCACTGAGGACATTTCTTTAGAGGCTAAGTGGGAGTGAGGGTGTGGGGGGTGAGCCCTCCCAGGAAGAATGCGATCTTAGAACCCGCAGGGTCACAAAAAGACCAAGAGTGCCTAAGTGTGGCAGAGCTCCCAGGTATAGGAGTGGGGAAGCCAGTTGTAGAGATGGAGCTGAGAAGTGGCCTTTCAGTTTGTGGTTACCTTAAACCATGATCCCAGGCACAGTTGTTCTTCAAGCAGGGTCCATACAAGTGGTAAATCTGGGGAGACCCTCTCCTTCCTTCTCTGGGAGGGGCAGTGCAGGAGTGCGCTGCAGGAATCTGATGGGTTTGGAGACTCCAAATGGGCTTTGTGCCAGAGATAGAAACACTTGGTAGCATGCAGGGTGAGCATGGAGTGCAGCCAGAAACCAGGGAGACAGGAGTGATTAACTATTTTTCTCTGAGGCACACCAAGGAGTGGGCCCCAAGATCTTGAGTCCTCTGCTGGAGACTGGGATGCTGCCATCTTCATTCTCCTTCTCCAAAGCTATATGGAAAACATTCAGGGGAAAAAAAAAAAAAAGATACCAAGAGCAAACCCGAACAGACTACTGAGCCTGGCCCCTGGCAAGGGTGGTGCAATTCTGCATTGGGAAAAGACATTTGAGAATCATGATAATAGGTCCCTCTTCCAGATGACTAGCAAGAACATCCAACCAAGACCAAGTTTACTGATCAATGAAAACTGTGGAACTCCAGAGCTAGAGGAAGCCAATACATAGAATTCATGGATTTTTTTTTTCCATGATTCCTTAGTCATTGAAAGTTAAATATTATAAATTTGATTTTTTAATTCTATTACTTAAAATTTTTCTTCTTTCCTTTTTCAATGTTTTTAACTGTTTTATGTTATCAGTACCTTTAAAAAATAATTTTTTTTCTTTTTTTCCCCTTCCTTTCTTCTCCCCTTGGTTTTGGGTGTCTTCTGATTTGGTTAGTGTATATTTTCCAGGAGTCATTGCTACCCTTTTAGTATTTTGTTCTCCCATTGATTTATTCTTATCTGGATAAAATGACAAGGCTGGAAAACCTCAAAGAAAAAGAAAAAAAAAAAGAAAGAAAACAAGAGGCAATATCAATGACTAGGGACCCAATCAATATGGACATTAGTAATATGTCAGAACTAGAGCTCAGAATGATTATAAG
This sequence comes from Mustela nigripes, assembly GCF_022355385.1. NCBI lineage: Eukaryota > Metazoa > Chordata > Mammalia > Carnivora > Mustelidae > Mustela > Mustela nigripes. Next base: position 44,300,356 of record NC_081562.1, on the reverse strand, counting down.
GTGCTAGCTGGGCTCAAAAAAAGCATTGGAGTTACCAGAGAATTTCTTTCTGATGAAATAAAATCCCTTTCTGAAGGAATCAAAGAAAAAAATCTAACCAAGTTGAAATTGTAAAAAGCTATTAATGATGTGCAATAAAAAAATGGAGGCTCTTACTGCTAGGACAAATGAGGCAGAAGAGAGAATTTCTGATATAGAGGACCAAATGATGGAGAATAAAGAAGCAGAGAAAAAGAGACAAACAACTACTGGACAATGAGGGGGGAATTTGAGAGATAAGTGATATCATAAGATGAAATAATATTAGAATAATTGGGATCCCAGAAGAAAAAAGAGAGGGGCAAAAGATAAATTGGAGCAAATTATAGCAGAGAATTTTCCTAATTTGGTGGAAGGTACAAGCATCAAAGTTTAGGAGGCACAAAACCCCCTCAAAATCAATACAAATAGGTCCACACCCCATCATTTAATAGTAAAGCTTACAAGTCTCAGGGACAAAGAGAAAATCCTGAAAGCAGATCAGGAAAAGAGGTCTGTAACATGCAATGGTAGAAATATTAGATTGGCAGCAGACCTATACACAGGGACCTGGCAGGCCAGAAAGGACTGGCATGATATATTCAGAGCACTAAATACAAATATGCAGCAAAGAAAATGATATCCAACTAGGCTGTCACTGAAAATAAAAGGAGAGATAAAAAGCTTCTAGGACAAACAAAAACTAAAATTTGCAAACACCAAACCAGCCATCCAGGAAAAACTGAAAAGGGTCCTCTAAGCAAAGAGAGTACCTAAAAGTAGTAGAACAGAAAGGAGCAGAGACAATATACAGTAACAGTCACCTTGCAGGCAGTATAATGGCACTAAATTAATATCTTTCAATAGTTACTCTGACTGTAAATGGGCTAAATGCCCCAACCAAAAGACAAAGGGTATCATAATGGATTAAAAAAACAAGATCCAGGGCGCCTGGGTGGCTCAGTGGTTTAAGCTGCTGCCTTAAGCTCAGGTCATGATCTCAGGGTCCTGGGATCAAGTCCCGCATCAGGCTCTCTGCTCAGCAGGGAGCCTGCTTCCTCCTCCTCTCTCTCTCTCTGTCTGCCTCTCTGCCTACTTGTGATCTCTCTCTGTCAAATAAATGAATAAAATCTTAAAAAAAAAAAAAAACACAAGACCCATTGATATGCTGTCTGGAAAAAACTCATTTTAGACCCAAAGACATCTCCAGATTTAAAGTGAGGGCATGGAAAAGCATTTACCATGCTGATGGACATCAAAAGAAAGTGGGGGTGGCAATCCTTATATCGGATCAATTAGATTTTAAGCCAAAGACTATATCATATTTAAAGGGTCTGTCCAACAAGAAGATCTAACAATTTTAAGTATTTATGTCCCTAAAAGGGGAGCAGCCAATTATATAAGCCAATTAATAACAAAATCAAGAAACACATCAACAATAATAAATAATAGTAGGGAACTTTAACTTCCCTCTCACTAAAATGGACAGATCATCTAAGCAAAAGAGCAACAAGGAAATAAAGGCTTTACATGACACACTGGGCTAGATGGACATCACAGATATATTTAGAACATTCCATCTCAAAGCAATAGCATACACATTCTTCTCTAGTGCACATGGAACATTCTCCAGAATAGATCACATCATAGCCAAAAACCAGGTCACAACTGGTGCTAAAAGACTGGGACATTCCGTGTATATTTTCAGACTACAATGCTTTGAAACTAGAACTCAACAACAAGAGGAAAGATGGAGAGAAGTCAAATATATGCAGACTAAGAGCATCCTACTAAAGAATGAATGAGTTAACCAGGAAATTAAAGAAGAATTTTAAAAATTAGGAAAAGCAAGCAAAAATGAAATACAACTGTTCAAAATCTTTGGAACACAGCAAAGGCAGTCCTGAGAGGAAAGTACATAGCAATACAAGCCATTCTCAAGAAACAAGAAAGGTCAAATACACAATTTAACCCTACACCTGAAGGAGTTGGAGAAAGAACAGCAAAGAAAGTCTAAACCCCGCAGGAGAAGAGAAATAATAAAGAACAGAGCAGAAATCAATAAAAACAAACAAACAAACAAATAAACAAAAAACCCAGTAGAACAAATCAACAAGACTAAGAACTTGTTCTTTGAAGGAGTTAATAAGATTGATAACCCTCTGACCAGACTTACAAAAAGAAAAGATAAAGCACCCAAACTAATAAAAATCATGAATGAAAGAGGAGAGATCACAACCAACACCAATGAAATACAAACTATTATAAGAACGTATTATGAGCAACTATACACCAGCAAATTTGACAATCTGGAAGATATGGATCCATTCCTAGAGACATATAAACTACCAAAACTGAACCAGAAAGAAATAGAAAACCTGAAAATACCATAACCAGTAGGGAGATTGAAGCAGTCATCAAAAATCTCCCAACAAACAAAGCCAAGGGCCAGAAGTCTTCCCAGGGGAATTCTACCAAACATTTAAAGAAAAATGAATACCTATTCTCTTGAAACTGTTCCATAAATAGAAATGGAAAGAAAACTTCCAAACTCATTTTATGAGGCCAACATTACCTTGATCCCAAAACCAGATAAAGACCCACCAAAAAGAGAATTACAGACCAATATTCTTGATGAACACAGATGGAAACATTCTCATCAAAATACTAGCCAATATGATCCAACAGTACATTAAGAGGATTATTCACCATGACCAAGTGGGATTTATTCCAGAGGTGCAAGGTTAGTTCAACATCCGCAAATCGATCAATGTGATACAACACATTAAAAAAAGAAAGAACAAGAACCATATGATACTCTCAGTAGATGCTGAAAAATCATTTGACAATGAACAGCGTTCTTTCTTGATCACAACTCTTTAAAATGGGGATAGGGGGTACATACCTCAATATTATCAGAGCCATCTACAAAAAACCCACAGGGAATATCATTCTCAATGGAGAAAAACTGAGAGCTTTTCTGCTAAGGTCAGGAACATGACTGGGATGTTCGCTATGACCACTGCTATTCAGCATAGTACTAGAAGTCCTAGCCTCAGCAGTCAGACAACAAAAAGAAATTAAAGGCATCCAAATCAGCAAAGAAGAAGTCAAACTATTACTCTTTGCAAATGATATGATAGTTTACGGGGAAAACCCAAAAGACTCCACTCCAAATCTGCTAGAACTTATAAAGGAATTCAGTAAAGTGTCAGGATATAAAATCAATGCACAGAAATCAGTTGCATTTCTATACACCAACAAAAGGACAGAAGAAAGAGAAATTAAGGAGTCAATCCCATTTATAATTACACCCAAAACCATAAAATACCTAGGAATAAACCTAACCAAAAAGGCAAAGAATATATACTCAGAAAACTATAAAGTACTAATGAAAGAAATTGAGGAAGACACAAAGAAATGGAAAAATATCCCATGCTCCTGGATTGGAAGAACAAATATTGTGAAAATGTCTATGCTACCTAAAGCAATCTACACATTTAATGCAATCCTTATCAAAATACCTTCCATTTTTTTCAAAGAAATGGAACAAATAATCCTAAATTTATATGGAACCAGAAAAGACCTCGAATAGCCATAGGAATGTTGAAAAAGAAATCCAAAGTTAGTGACATGACAATTCCAGACTTCAAGCTCTATTACAAAGCTGTAACCATCAAGACAGTATAGTACTGGCACAAAAACAGACCCGTAGATCAATGGGACAGAACAGAGAGCTCAGATATGGACCCTCAACTCTGTGGTTAACTAATTTTAGACAAAGCAGGAAAGAATGTCCAGTGGAAAAAAGACAGTCTCTTCAACCAATGGTGTTGGGAAAATTGGACAGCCACATGCAGAAAAATGAAACTGGACAATTTCCTTACACCACACACAAAAATAGATTCAGAATGGATGAAATACCTCATTGTGAGACAAGAATCCATCAAAATCCTGGAGGAGAAGACAGGAAGCAACCTCTTTTATCTCAGCCTCAACACTTCTTCCTATAAACATCGCCAAGGGCAAGGGAAGCAAGGGCACAAATTAACTATCTGGACTTCATCAAGATCAAAACTTTTGCACAGCAAAGGAAACAGTCAACAAAACCAAAAGACAACTGACAGAATGGGAGAAGATATTTACAAACGACATATCAGATAAAGGGCTAGTGTCCAAAATCTATAAAGAATTAATCAAACTCAACACCCAAAGAACAAATAACCCAACCAAGAAATTGACAGAGGACATAAACAGACATTTCTGCAAAGAAGGCATCCAGATGGCCCTCAGACACATGAAAAAGTTCTCCATATCACTTGGCATCAGGGAAATACAAATCAAAACCTCAGTGAGATACCACCTCACACCAGCAAGAATGGCTAAAATTAACAAGTCAGGAAATGACAGATGCTAGAGAGGATACCAACGCTGTTGGTGGGAATGCAAGCTGGTGCGGCCACTCCGGAAAACAACATGGGGCTTCCTCAAAAAGTTGAAAATGGAGCTATCCTGTGACCCAACAAGCACACTACTGGGTAATTACCCTAAAGATACAAATGTATTGATCTGAAAGGGGCACGTGCACCCAAATGTTTATAGCAGCAATGTCCACAATAAGCAAACTATGGAAATAACCTAGATGTCCATCAACAGATGAATGGATAAAGAAGAAATTTTATATCTATGTATCTATATAGATATATAGATATATATAGTGGAATATTATGCAGCCATCAAGAGAAATAAAATCTTGCCTTTGCAATGACGTGGATGGAACTAGAGGGTATTATGTTGAGTGAAATAAGTCAATCAGGGAAAGAAAATTATCATATGGTCTCTCTGATATGAGGAATTTGAGAGGCAAAGTGAAGGGTTTGGAGGGTAGGGAAGGAAAAAATGAAACAAAATGACACTGGGGAGGGAGACAAACCATAAGAGACTCTTAATCTCACAAAACAAACTTAGGGTTCCTGGGGGTGGGGGTTGGGAGAGGGTAGTTTGGTTATGGATACTGGGAAGGGTATGTGCTATGGTGAGTGCTGTGAAGTGTGTAAGCCTAAAGATTCAGAGACCTTTACCCTTGGGACAAATAATACATTATATGTTAATAAAAAAAAAGCTATACCCATTAAAACAGCTGAAATGTAAAATAAATAAATAAATAAGATAAAATGAAAATAATCTCATGAAGACAAATCAGCATCTGATAAGAAACAAAACAAAACAAAACAAGAAGATATGTATCTCTTAACAGATTGATAAGAAAACTTTTCAGTAACTGTGGATAGAAGGCAAGCTCTTCACTAAGATGAAGACCATTTTAATTGTGAAATATTGAACATCTTTTCATTAAATCTCCCAAATAAGGAAAAGAAAACTCCTCTCACAATTTCTCTTCAGCATTGTATTAAATGTGTTCATCAGTACAATAAGGGATAAAAGACATAGTATAAATAAAGATTAAAAAGAAAGAAATTAATTTTTTTTCCAGATAACACAATTGCTATGTAAAAATCTAAATTAATTTATAGAACTACTACTAGAATAAGTGAATTTAGCAAAATCACAGTACAATGTATTACAATAATTTGTATTTTTTAGAGAGAGCATGCACATACTTGAGCTGGTGGAGGAGAGGGAGGGGCAGAGGGAGAAAATGAGGGAAGATCTTAAGCAGACTCTACATTCAGCATGAAGTCAGATGCAGAACTCTAAGCTCATGACCTGAGCCAAAATCAAGATTCAGATGCTTAACCAACTGAACCACACAAGTACCCCATAATTATTTGTATTTTATACACTATATCAATGAGAAAAGAACTTAAATCCCATCAATACACACATCAAAATCCATTATATACAGATAAATTTAGCAAAATATATATAAAACCTCTACATGGGAAACTAAGAGATTACTATAAGGGATCAAAGATGACCTAAATAAATGAGACGTGTCATGTCATCAATTAAACAACTTAATGTTGTTAAAATTCTAATTGATCTAAAAAGATTAAGTATATTTAAGGTTAAAATTCCAACATGATTTTTTGTAATAATTATGAGTTGATATTAAAATGTATATAGATAGTTAAAATATCTTGAGTAGCCATAAATAATTTTGAGTAAAAAAGAAATTTCAAGACTCACACTACATGATTTCAAAACTTAATATTCTTTACTATGAAGTTACAGTGATCAAGAAAATGTATTTATGGATTAGTGTTGGAAAAATCAATTAATGGAACAAATAAAAAGAACAGGTACACATATAAGGTCAACTGGTTTTTGACAAAGACACCAAGCCAATGCAACAGAGAAAGAAGAATATTTTCAAAACTTGTTTTATATCTGCTGGATACTCATATGGGAAAAAAGAGCTTCAACACCTACATTGTTTGACACAAAAATATTTATAAGATGAAATATAGACAACACACAACACAAATTAAGAAAGCCACTAGATGAAAACACAGAAGTACATCTTAACAACCTTGATGTAAGAGGATTTCTTAGAACCAAAACACATGAAAGAAATAAAAGAAAGAAAAAAGAATGTATGAAAGAAAAAAATATATATTCATCAAATTTAGAATTTCTCATCAAAATACACCTTTTTTTCTTGAAAAAGGACACAGAGAAAATATTTACAATACATGCATTTGATAAAGGACTCATATCAACAATATGAAGAATTCACACAAGGCATTAACTAAACAACAAGTTAATTTTAAAATAATTAGGCAAGAGACGCTTCATAAGTTAAGACAATCAGATGGCTAAAAAGCACATGGAAGATGTTTGACAGCATCCATCATCAAATTAAAACCACAATGAGATCATTTCAAATCTTCTAGAATTGCTAAAACTTGAAAGATTGACAACACTAAATGTTAGTGAGGAAGTAGAGCTATGGGAACTCTAATGTTGCTGGTGGGAGTGTGAAATGGTACACAGTCTTTGCAAATCTGGCAGTTTTTTTTAAAATTTAAGTATATACCTAACCATGATCCATGAATTCTACTTTTAGCTACTTACATAAAAGAAATGAGAATAAGAATATATCCACTAGAGACTGTACAAAAAATGTTTATCGTCATTTCATTAAAAAATAACTAAAATTTACAAATAACTCAATTACTGTTGTAAGAAGCCTGGGCAAACAAATTGTGGTATATTCCTGCAGTGGCCCACTACTCAGCAGTTAAAAGAATAGGATACTGACATATGCAGAAATATGGGGGGAAATCTGAAAAATATGTATTTTTCATATGTATTTTCTGAAATACATATTTCAGAGGAAGCCAGGTGAAAAACAGAATAATACCTAAGATTCCATTCATATGAAATTTAAGAATAGGTAAAATTAAATTATGGCTTTTAAGTAAAAAACAAGTTGCTTTGAAGGTGGTGGGTGGCTGGATAGGTGACCAGTGGTGTGCACACATATGTTTTATTTATTTATTTATTTATTTAATTTTAAAGATTTTATTTATTTATTTGTCAGAGAGAGAGAGAGTGAGAGCGAGCACAGGCAGACAGAGTGGAAGGCAGAGGCAGAGGGAGAAGCAGGCTCCCTGTGGAGCAAGGAGCCCGATGTGGGACTCGATCCCAGGACGCTGGGATCATGACGTGAGCCGAAGGCAGCTGCTTAACCAACTGAGCCACCCAGGCGTCCCCACACATATGTTTTAGAAACTCTCTGTAGGGAGGAAAAAGTCTTAATTTTAAAAATTGTGATTTCCATGTTATAAATACTGACCTTGCCCATTTCTATATACCATCATGAAGTTATTGAACACAGAGTCAGGAATGAACAGTAATGCACCACAATATAGTATTTTTACACACAGAAGCAATAAACAAATAACCTCAAGAGCATGACAGTAAAATGCAGTAAAGTAATTAAAATCGGAATTTTTAAATTAAATTTTCTTTTAAATAAATTAGCTGTAAGTGCATATAATTTGCTTTGTGATGATGCTGTTGTTAAATAGCTCACAAAAGTTTATGAAATATTATCAATCTTGACTTGAAAATTTTTTGAAGCCATCTTCAGTACACACTTGGAAGGGGAACATTTCTAGGCAATGGTAATATTCCATATCTTAGCAGGGATGATGGTTACATGGATGTGTATATTTATCGAAATTCATTAGTTTTTCCACTTAAGGCCCGTTCATTTTACATTATGTAAATTTTATTTGAAAATCACATGTGACCAATAATGTATTTTAAGATAGAGTTACTTTAGGATCATAAACTCTTACTTTTTCTCAAGTCTGTTGAGTGAATTTTATCTGCTTATTTCTAAATCAGTTAATTTTTCTGGATTAGAGGTATAATTTTAAAAACATTTTTATATTTTTAAAAGATATACCAAAATTCACCATTTTAACCATTTTCATATGCACAAATGCATTAATCAGTCACAATGTTATACAACCACCACAACTATTTCCAAAATTTTTTCATCATTCCAAACTCTGTTCCAATAATTCTCCATTCCCTCCTCTTCTTGACTCCTCATAATCCTAATATAGTTTCTGTATCCAAAATTTGCCTCTTCTAGATACTTCCTAAACATAATCCAATAAAAGTGATTCATTTACGCAACAAATATTCTTTTTACATCCTACTATATGCCAACATTTTTAACATTGCTGTAATTACAGAAAGGAACAAAATATTTAAATACGTTTGCCTTCAGAGACGTACATTCTTCCTATGGTATCTTTGATGATAGATATATTCTTAGTCTCACTAGCGCTCTCTCACACTAGAATTTTAGTGACATGTGATTTCTAATGAGAACATACTAGAACTTGAAAAGATGACTAGAAATAAACCCTTTTGTTTCATGTTCCAAATAGCTATCTTGTAGGAAATGAAGAATAAAACATGAACAGAAACAGTAAGCCTAAATTTGTCCATCACCTTGGTCATTTGCTTTTCAACTTGAGTTCCAGAAAAGACATAAATAAATTGATTTTATCATATCAGGTTCTTTATATAAGAGGTATAATATTATGATTAGTTCATTATAGAGAATCCTATTTTTAGCTGAGACTGTTTCCTGAAATTGTGGATTCTTAACAAAGCTAATAAAACCTTTCCAAACAAACAAAAGCCCAGGGCCAGATGGCTTCCCGGGGGAATTCTACCAAACATTTAAAGAAGAACTAATTCCTATTCTCCTGAAAATGTTCCAAAAAATAGAAATGGAAGGAAAACATCCAAACTCATTTTATGAGGCCAGCATCACCTTGATCCCCAAACCAGACAAGGATCCCATCAAAAAAGAGAACTACAGACCAATATCCTTGATGAACACAGATGCAAAAATCCTCACCAAAATACTAGCCAAT
>NC_081562.1:44258956-44280970 GCF_022355385.1 Mustela nigripes | reverse complement strand
GTTCTGAATATATCTGTGATGTCCATCTGGTCCAGTGTGTCATTTAAGGCCTTTATTTCTAATTGATCTGATATAAGGATTGCCACTCCTGCTTTCTTCTGATGTCCATTAGCATGGTAAATTATTTTCCACCCCCTCACTTTAAATCTGGAGGTGTCTTCGGGCTTAAAGTGAGTTTCTTGGAGGCAACATATAGATGGGTTTTGTTTTTTTATCCATTCTGATACCCTGTGTCTTTTGAGTGGGGCATTTAGCCCATTAACTTTCAGGGTAACTATTGAGAGATATGAATTTAGTGCCATTGTATTGCCTGTAAGATGACTGTTACTTTATATTGTCTCTGTTCCTTTCTGATCTACCACTTGTAGGCTCTCTCTTTGCTTAGAGAACCCCTTTTAATATTTCCTGTAGAGCTGGTTTGGTGTGTGCAAATTCTTCCAGTTTTTGTTTGTCCTGGAAGATTTTAATCTCCTTCTATTTTCAGTGATAGCCTAGCTGTATATAGTATTCTTGGCTGCATGTTTTTCTCGTTTAGTACTCTGAATATATCATGCCAGCTCTTTCTGGCCTGCCAGGTCTCTGTGGATAAGTCTGCTGCTAATCTAATATTTTTACCATTGTATGTTACAGACTTCTTTTCCCGGGCTGCTTTCAGGATTTTCTCTTTGTCATTAAGACTTGTAAATTTTACTATTAGGTGATGGGGTGTGGTCCTATTCTTATTTATTTTGAAGGGCGTTCTCTGCACCTCCTGAATTTTGATGCTTGTTCCCTTTGTCATATTGGGGATATTCTCCCCAATAATTCTCTCCAGTATACCTTCTGCTCCCCTCTCTCTTTCTTCTTCTTCTGGAATCCCAATTATTCTAATGTTGTTTCATCTTATGGTGTCACTTATCTCTCAAATTCTCCTCTCGTATTCCAGTAGTTGTTTGTCCCTCTTTTGCTCAGCTTCTTTTTTTTCTGTCACTTGGTCTTCTATATCACTAATTCTTTCTTCTGCCTCATTTATCCTAGCAGTGAGAGCCTCCATTTTTTACTGCACCTCATTAATAGCTTTTTTGATTTCAACTTGGTTAGATTTTAGTTCTTTTATTTCTCCAGAAAGGGCTTTTATATATTCCAAGAGGGTTTCTCTAATATCTTCCATGCCTTTTTCTAGCCTGGCTAGAACCTTGAGATCGTCATTCTGAACTCTAGATCTGACATATTACCAATGTCTGTATTGATTAGGTCCCTAGCCTTCGGTACTGCCTCATGTTCTTTTTTTTTTGTGGTGAATTTTTCCGCCTTGTCATTTTGTCCAGATAAGAGTATATGAAGGAGCAAGTAAATACTAAAAGGGTGGCAACAACCCCAGGAAAATATCCTTTAACCAAATCAGAAGAGATCCAAAATAGTGAGGGGGGAGAAAGGGGATAAAAAGAGGTTCAGAAAGAAAGAAAGAAAAACCAAAACCAAACCAAACCAAAACAAAACAAAACAAAAAGAATTTAAAAAAGAAAACGAATAAAGAAAAGTATAAAAAAGAAATACATATATATATATGTATATATATACATATATATAGTTTATCTAATTAGTTAAAAAACGTTAAAAAAGAAAAAGGTACATGTTATAAAAATTAGCAGAAGAAGAGAAAAAAATTAAAAAAGAAAAAAAAGAAAAAAAAGAAAAAGAAAAAAAATTAATTAACTGCAAGACTAAAGAATCATTGGGAGAAAGCCATAAGTTCTGTGCTTTGCTTTCTCCTCCTCTGGAATTCTGCTGCTCTCCTTGGTATTGAAACTGCACTCCTTGGTAGGTGAACTTGGTTCTGGCTGGATTTCTTGTTGATCTTCTGGGGGAGGGGCCTGTTGTAGTGATTCTCAAGTGTCTTTGCCCCAGGCGGAATTGCACCACCCTTACCAGGGGCTGGGCTGACTAATCTGCTCCGGTTTGCTTTGAGGAGCTTTCCTTCCCTGAGCGCTTTTCATAGAGTTCCGGAGGACGGGAATACAAATGGTGGCCTCCTGGTCTCTAGCCTGGAGGAGCCGAGAGCTGGGGGCCTCCCTCCTCAGTTCGCCCGCAGAGAACAGCGCCCAGTAACTCCCATCTGATTGACCTCCAGCCGTTCTCCAAGCTCACTGAGCCTATGACCCCTTCAAGGTAACCCCGAGCTCTGAGCTCACTGTCTCTGTCTCTGTAGCCGGCTTCCTCGTTCTAATACCTGTAAGCTCTGCGACACTCAGACACCCCAGATCCTTCTGTGACCCTTCTGGGACCTGAGGCCACGCTGACCCCACATGGGCTTCACCCCAGTTTAACCTCTGGAGTGATGTCTGTCAGCGGAACAGACTTTTAAAAGTCCTGATTTTGTGCTCTGTTGCTTTGCCGCTTGCTGGAAGCTGGCCCCTCCCCCAGGGGTCTATCTTCCCGTCGCTTTGGATTCACTTCTCCGCCAGTCCTACCTTTCAGAATGTGGTTGAATTTCTGTTTCTAAAATTGCTGTTCTGGGACGCCTGGGTGGCTCAGTTGGTTAAGCAGCTGCCTTCGGCTCAGGTCATGATCCCAGCGTCCTGGGATCGAGTCCCACATCGGGCTCCTTGCTCGGCAGGGAACCTGCTTCTCCCTCTGCCTCTGCCTGCCATTCTGTCTGCCTGTGCTCGCTCTCTTTCCCTCTCTCTGACAAATAAATAAAATCTTTAAAAAAAAAAATAAAGTAGATTTAAAAAAATAAAAATAAAAAAAAAAATAAAATTGCTGTTCTTCTCTTAGATCTGCTGATGGATTTGTAGGTGTTTGAAATCTTTAGATAAGCTATCTAGGTGATCTCCTGCCAGCTGAAGTAGTCTCAGCCTGCTACTTCTCCACCATCTTGACTCCTCCTCCGGAAAGCCTTTAAAATTTATGTAGGAACATCAAAGATATCAAAAATAGAGCTATCTAAATTACAAGTTAAGTAGTAATTCCTATACACTACATTTATATTTTTTAAATTTGTAGGTATAGATATTGTTGTTATAGGTTTATGAGTAAATTTTAACTATTTTAAAAACATAAATATTATTAAAAATGTTTGTGAAAGTATATGTGAAAGATAATTGAGACCCAGAATTATAATGGAAAGGAAGGATTAAATATATGAACTTCCGAGAAGAAAATTTACATACTATGTTATATGTAAGATTGTAAAAGAAATAACTTATTTAGCTAGTTTTTTGGCACTCATATCAATATTATTTTATTTTCTATGTGCCTTTTAGGGACAAGTAATTAAATACTTCAGGAATACATATATTGAATTACCTGAGTTTGGGTATGTTGGGCTATTTGCTTTTGGTCTTAATATTTTGACATTTTAAAAATTTTATTCTCTAGTGTGTTTTAAATTTCACCTGTGATTTCTCTAATTACAATTGAGGAAGTATATTTTAAAGAACATATTGTTTTGAAAACTAAGATAATTTTAATTTTGTATTTCCTTTTTTGGAGGGTAGAGGAGAGGGAGAGAGGGAGAGAGAGAATCTCAAGCAGGTTCCACACCTAGCGTGTGAGCTGACATAAGGCTCAGGCTCATGCACCCAAGATCATGACCTGAGCCTAAATCAAGAGTTGGGCACTTAGCCTGCTGAGCCACCAAGATGCCCTATGCTTCTTTAAATCACACACACACACACACACAACATTTGCACCTATAAGCAATGTAAACAAAACACCCACAGATTTTAAAATATATTAATTTTGAAAAATTGTTTTGAGTAACTCTAAAGTTCAATGTCAGTAAAAAAAAGAAATTGGGCCCCTTTCACTTATGGAGAAGTGGGAGATGTGATCAAAATAAATAAGTCCTGAGGACAAAGTCTACAGTATAGTGACAATAGTTAATACAACTGTACTGTGTATTCGAAAGTTACTAAGAGAGAAGATCTTTTAAAAGTTTTCATTACAAGAAAAAAATTGTAACTGTATGAGATGATAGATTTTAATTTGACTTACTGTGGTGTCATTTCCAACATATAAATACATTGTATTAGTTTCAGGTGTGTAACATAATGATTCAATGTTATGTGTTAATTATATTTCAAATTAAAAAATCAAGTGTGGGATTTCTTAGTCCCTACCAGACTGTACAGAAGCATGTGTGACTTTTAGCCAATACCTGTTAGGAGTACTTTTGCTTTTTTATTACTTAAAGTGTCTTCTGTAGTTCTTTATGTTCTACAATGTTTCTTTTTTCAATATAAATGGAAAAAAGTTATGACCTATTAATAGAATATAAGAGAAAATGAGGCATTTCTTCTCTTTATTCTATGACAACTACAAGGATGGTAGTGAATTTGTTTTTCAAAATGTTTAAACTATACTTAATTTGCATGTCATTAAGGTAATAGTAAAAGATTTTCTGATATACATTTTGATTAACAATCACTTAATCCATTTTCTGGCCTCTTATCAATTCTTGTTTTCTTCTAAAAGGTTCAGAAAATATAGTTATAATCATAGGAAAAAGAAAAACCTTATCTAACTTGATAAAACTTCATGAAAGTGTTCCCTTTAATAATAAAATTTAAATTTACTAACTCAACATGTACCTTGATGGTTTCTGTGATTTCCTAAAATTGTTTGTACACAGTTTTTCTTGGATAAATTTTAATCAGTACACTTTCCATCCACAGTAATTTGTAATATGTCATTCTAATTAACAAGGGAGGATATACACTGTGAATTATAGCTATGTTAAATAGATGTGCATGTTAAGTTGAGTGTCACACATAAAAATGAGTGATGAGCAGCTCCATCTTCTCAGTACTCTCAGAATTATTCAGTATTTTAGCACTTTGAAAGCCTCATTTCACCACCATCTGTGCATTGTGTGGTTTATACACCTTTCACTTCTTACTGGAAAGTTTGGGATTTCTTTTACATTACGTGTCATAACCAATCACTGGCCAATGGAGTGTGATATACATTGATTCTAGTGGAAAGATTCTCTTAGGTTAGCACCAATTCAGACATCCATTCCCTTACTGAGCACTGAACTTATTTTCGTTGTCCAAGGAAAGTGTGGACCCCGCAAGGTTCAAAAATGTGAGACTAAGTGCAGTGGTAAATGATGGCAAATTAGAATGAGACTAGCCTGAACTATCTTAATTTTCTCAGGTGATTTGTTTGAGTAGCCATAGAATATAAAAGGCAATATCCTAGAGCTGAGGGTTTTAGAAAGACAGCATAGAAAGTTTTTCTGAATAGCAAAGAACATTTCCCTTCTCCTTCCCTTCCTCACTTTATTAATATTAATGTGATCATATCAATGAAGAGTTTTTTTTAAACACCCTTTGTTTTATTGCATTCACATCACATCCTTTGGGCTATATAGACCTGATACCATTACTCTGGTGGTATAAATAAGAAACTTAAGGCACAGAAAAAGAATTCTGTAATTTTTCTCCCAAGACGATAGTCCCAAAGTAAACTCTCTGTGTCAGTATGTGTGGTACACACCCTTAATTCCCACTCATATGTCCATAGTTGATGTCACTATCAGTCATGATATAATTCTTTAATTACAATATCTAATATCAAACATAGCTAGAAGTCCATGGGTCAGTCAGTCATAAATATGTCCATATTCTAGGGAAAGGAAGATCCAGCACAGGGAACTATGATGTTAGCAATTTCTCCTAAGAAGAAACTAAGAAACTCAGGAAAATTTTTGATTTTATTATATTTCTTCCTTGAGAATTCCAAGATACAATAGTCTGGAGGTTAACTTTCCATACTACTGTCTGGTGAAAGGATCAAATCTTGGAACTTATGAAGTTCAAATCTATTAACCTTTCTACTCTCCATCCCAACACTTATTTCTCTCTCTCTCTCTCCCCTCCCTCTCCCCACCTTATTTTCTTTTGTATTGTAGAGAATTAGCTTGTATTGTTTTTATCTCATAGTCTCCATATCCTTTACAATGGTTTTATTATAAATGGGACAACTTTAAGCACTGAATGTTCTATGAATGGCTGAGATAAAATCGAACAAATTAAAAATGACGAATATTTCCAAATCATCTAAAGTACCTATTATCCTCCCCAGATTTTAAAGTTTATAATATGGTCCTGATTCTCTTTCACACATTTATACTGTATGACTACACACACACACACACACATGCACACCCACACACTTTACATTTACTTATCTAGTATAATTACATTTACTTATCTAGTAAAAGCAGTATAATTATAAGCATATTCCTATCTTTAGACAGACTGTTGCAAAGACTCATGAGATAACATTATTGCACTTTTAGAAGAAAGCAGTGTAATCATCAAACTTAGTAGTCTCTAGTCTGCTTTAATAATTTTAATACTTGCTATTTAGTGCTTTCAAAAAGGGAATTTTTATTAGGTTTTTGCTTATTAGTAACAATTCATGAGAAGTATGGAGAGAAATAAGGTATTTTTGAAGTAACTTAATTTTCTTTGTTACCTACATTAGATTATTTGAGAGTCTAGACATCAAGCAAATATTAGATTTATTACAGGTTGCTTTAAGAAATTACATAGTATTTTTAAAATCAATGATAAAGGTGTTTTAAATTTCACTAAGGAGTCAACAGTTTGCCCCTGTTATGTTTTTACCTATCCCCATGACTTTTTGTCTTCAGTATTAAGAGATGCCACCATGTTGTCTATTTCCTAATTTAGTTTAGGAGTAGTTAAAGGTGGATTTCACCTTTCTACTTTCATGAGTTCTTATATTCTATACCAAATGGGGGTCATATAATCCTTTGGAACATTCTTACTTTTCTTTGGTTTCTTGAGAGAGTAGTATATGCTCAGTCACTCTATTCTTTTGTGTTAATTTCTCAACCTATTACCATTGGATTAGATTTTCTTTGTTTTATTGAGACTGCTTTAACTTAATTTCCAAATAGCCTCCTTATATATCAAACCGATTAGACTTCATTCAATTTCAGTTTTCTTCTATTTTTCCTTTTGTAACTTAAAACTAGAATCTATTCTTTATTGAAATTTTACTAATTTTTTTTTATCAAACATAGAACAGGTAGATATCCAATCGTTCATGTGAAACTCACTTCTTACTATTTCTTTCTAGATATCCTGACAGCTGAACTCCAGTATAGACCACATTTATTACTTTACAATCCCAAATTTTGTCCTGATATGTGTCTACTAGTGATACAACTATCAGTTGTCCAGGTAGAGGCCAACCATATCTTCTCCCTTTACCCATCAGCTATACCCAGTCAGTTAGAAAGCACTATAAATTGTCTGAGGAGCTCCCCTTGTACTCTTTTTAATCCATTTTATTTGTTCCTTCAATAATCATATATTAATTACTACTGTGTTCCAGCTATTGCTGTAAAAGCTGTCAATATGAATGAGAAAAATAGGCAAGTCCTGACATTCATGAAACTTTCAATATAGGAAGGTAGAAAAATAAACAAATGAACAAATCAATGAAATATTTCAATTATCTGTTGTTGCAGAGAAAACCATCACAAAATTTAGTGACTTCATAACTAGTTCATTATGTTCACAACTGTCAGGAACTCAGGCAGTGGGGGATTTCTTTTTGCTGCAGGATGTCTGCAGGATCAGCTGAAGTAGCTCAAGGAACTGGAGAGGTTTCAGATAGCTCAACTGGGTCAATTTTCTAGGGCCTCAAATCTCCACTTGGCATTTGATAGCGCTGAAATGTCTAAAATGGTTTCTTCCCTGGCACTTGGGTTGTCTAGTATCACTCATATGAACACTTAACTACCTCAGAGCAAAGTGGCCTAAAGTCAGTCAGACTTCTTCCATGATGGTGACTTTCTAAGAGTGGCAAAATGAAAACTATCAGTCCTCTTAAACAATAGGACTGGAATTGGAATAGCATTCCTTTTGCCATATTGTGTTGGTTCAAAGCAGTCACCAGCTTGCCCGGTAGAATATGGGAACATTTCTGGTTTATCTTGGGAGATAAATGCTCCCACCAGAGACATTTAGAGCTCTGCAGACTTCCCTTAAAGCCTGCTTTGGTGATCTTGAGGCTGAGGGAAGTGGATCAACCAAGAACACTCTTATTGTTTTGGCTTTCCTTCTTTTCTTCCCCTTTCTTTCCTTTTTTCTTTAGCTCAATAGTCTCATAATGGATCTCGTTGCCTCTAGAAATAGTTTCTTTCCTTTTGTACTAAATATTTTGGATAGAGAAATCTTTCAAATGGAAAATATTGTCTCATTATTCCCTGTGTAAAACCACTCAGTGTTTCTCCAAAACTTTTTTGATAGTTGAATTTCTGAGTTCTTGTTGCTTTCCACATGAAGCATTTGATATTTTGATGCTGACATCCTTCCGTATTCTTGATCTCTAATCACACATAGCCCATGTTCCTGGTTGTGTCATATTGACTATGGTACCTCTTAATTCTTGTTTTCCTGACTGTAATTCCCAAATAGTCTCTCCATCTTTATAGCACCATTAAACATTATAAAGTGTTTTTTTCTTGCAAATTATAAATGGTAGCTCTTCCTCTTTGGTGGAAAAAGCCCAGCATGAGGACATAAAACTTGCCAGAGCATGTGCTGATTTCAACCCATATGGTAATATGTCACCATAGCTAGACATCTTTGTGTAGCAATCAATCAAGTCAACATACATGGAAGGACAGCTCTAGTTTTCTGATGCTGGCTATTAATTCATACTCACACTTTATAGCCTGTATGAGTTATCCCCTTTGAAATGTACCACCCACATACCCATGTCTTAGAAAGAAATTTCTTCTCTCTTTATAGGTCCTATAGTACCTGGACATACCTACTCTTTTTTTTTTTTTTAAAGATTTTATTTATTTATTTGACAGAGAGAAATTACAAGTACACTGAGAGGCAGGCAGAGAGAGAGAGAGAGAAGGAAGCAGGCTCCCTGCTGAGCAGAGAGCCCAATGCGGGACTCGATCCCAGGACCCTGAGATCATGACCTGAGCCGAAGGCAGCGGCTTAACCCACTGAGCCACCCAGGCGCCCCTGGACATACCTACTCTTATTCAAACCCTCAGTCATACTGTATTGTCAACTGTTTACATGTTTCCCATTTTAGGAAGGCGGATTTTTTTTCTTTTCTTTTTTTGGAAAGAAAGACTCCTTTTTCATTTTGTGGCCCTAAGGCCTAGTGATACTTTTTTACTTTTGGAATCTAGGTTACCATTTTAATAGCAAATATTAACATCATTTAAAATGTGCTTAATGTCCTACTAATGCTTTGTATATTTCACCTCATTTAACACACAAAATGCTATTAGGAATATGAAAATCTCTGTTTATAAATGAATAAACAAAGACTTGGGTTAGGTCACTTGCTTAGGATACCATGGTAAATATTTTAAACTCTGGCTATTAGACATCAGTGTATACAAACATAAGCACACACATGTGTGTGGATACATATAACATGTATAAATATAGAAGTAGGTATGCTTGCATATATAAAGATGGAGCCATTTATATATTAAATATCTAAGTATTAGAAAATATATACTTATATAAAATATGTGTATTTGTTATATATTCATATTTGCATATAGGTATGTATGTATTTTACATATTTACATATTATAA
This sequence comes from Mustela nigripes, assembly GCF_022355385.1. Taxonomy (NCBI): domain Eukaryota; kingdom Metazoa; phylum Chordata; class Mammalia; order Carnivora; family Mustelidae; genus Mustela; species Mustela nigripes. The sequence continues at coordinate 44,271,368 of NC_081562.1, read as the reverse complement.
TATTTACATGCAATATATCATTAAATATGTAATTTCTACATATGTGTGTATAAAATTAAACAGTAATTATACTGATTGTCTCAAACATCATAAAGATATCTTGAGGGAATAATATTTTCCCACTGCTAATGTTTAGAATGACTAGTGAATGTTGATTAAAAAAGATAAAATTTGTTAGTTTTCTAATTTCTGCTTTCGATTTCTCTAAAGGCAATGAACTCCATGTATACCTCATGTACCTCACGCTCACCTGGAAGTGGCACATCTGGGATGCCACTGGGTCTACCCAAAGTAAGAGATAGCTCTTCTTAGTGCTCAAAATGTTGCTTGGACAAGTCATGTTCCCAAAGGGCTACATCAATGTAGAGATGCCACCAGTTTTGTTCAGTTGCCCTGAGTTTTCTTATGTGTGAAAGATAACTTAGAATTCTAGGCAGAAGAATAGACATGAAGAGTCACTTTGGCATAAAAGATGACGCATTCAGAGAATTGATATTAGAGCTAAGTGATGAGTCAGGAGAGAGTGAACAGAGAGAAGTAGTTCATATCAGAATATCAAAAGCTTTGACTACTAATCAATGCAAATGTAAGGGACTGGGAATTAATTCTCTTTTCTTTGGGGAAATAACTGAAAGTGATTAATTGGAATTTTCAATATGGAAATATCTTTCTGGCCAGGGTTGGAAGTTAGACTGATAGTAAAAATGGAGGCAGAGATCATTAGGAACATTTTGGAATATTAAAGAAAAAGTAATGGCTTTGAACCAGAGCAGCATTACTAATAGGTTTACACCTTCCATGGATTTAAGACCAATCAGCAGCCGTTGAGAAGTGATTGAATTCAGAATAGTTCTGGTGAGATCTCTGAGCCTCAGGATTCTCCTGTAACTGTCTCATGCAGTGACTTCTACTTCTCTCATGCCTCACATGAAACAACCATGAGATAAAGTATGTTATGTGAATTCATTGTGATATTCAGGCTAGGTAAAATTAAAAAACAAAACAAAACAAAAATACAAAAAAAAAAGTAAGAAACTTAAAAACAAATTTAAAATTAAAACAGGGATGCCTTGGTGGCTCAGTTGGTTAAGTGGCTGCCTTCGGCTCAGGTCATGATCCTAGCGTCCTGGGATCGAGTCCCACATTGGGCTCCTTGCTCGGCGGGGAGCCTGCTTCTCCCTCTGCCTTTGCCTACCACTCTGTCTGCCTGTGCTGGCATGCTCTCTTTCTCTCTCTCTCTCTCTGACAAATAAATAAATATTAAAATTAAAACAACTCTAAACAAACAAACAAACAATCAACTCTAGAGTCTCCGAGGTCATCAAATTATGTTATATATATGCCCTCAGTATTGAAATTATTAATGACCCTAGAAGTTACTGCCCTTCATTTATATCACCCTCTCTCAGCCACTACTCCTGTGACCATCCTTGATGATTCCTGGCATTGTAAGATACTGCATCATGATCCTGTTGACTTACTTGCTTCAAATAACTGTCTTTCACTCTATTCCCTTGACAACCACAACCATGCACTAAAATTTGCCATCATCAATAATCGTACCATTTCTATCAGTCTCAGTTTCAAATATCCCACTCTCTGGGTACTGCCTTTTCTAATTCCAGCATAGTTTTTCTTATACCTGTAGTGGAATGGTTCCTCAACCCTACCAGTATCTCTTATCTAAAATCTCCTGAATTTTCACATCCATTAGCTCCTTCATGTTCTCATTTTCTTTTTTTACCCAATTGATTCAGTTGCATCATTAAAATCACTTCATTGCATGAATCTCAATTCCCTTGTTTTTCTCTTCATTATTATTATTTTTTTAAAGATTTTGTTTATTTATTTGACAGACAGAGATCACAAGTAGGCAGAGAGGCAGGCAGAGAGAGAGAGAAGGAAGCAGGCTCCACGCTGAACAGAGAGCCTGATGTGGGGCTCCATCCCAGGACCCTGAGATCATGACATGAACTGAAGGCAGAGGCTTAACCCACTGAGCCACCCAGGCACCCCTTCCTTTATCATTTTTATCAAGAATAACCTCAGATATAAATACAGGATTTGCTTCTACCATGTCTTTTTCCAAGTGGAAAAACACGGCTGGAGAATTTTTAAAAGAAACATACAGACTGACCTCACTTTAAATGTATTATCACAAACCTCAGGTGAATCTTCCTAACTTCCTGGCATTCCTGTAACATTTTCCAGGGCAATTCACTCTATTACTGTAAGGATTATTTCACACCCACTCCTCACTGTATTCTTATTTTGCATCTAATTTCTCTGAGAAATATAAATAATCTGAAAAGAACTTATTAGCAACAACCAGATATACTATCCTGCTACTTCTGTATCCAACCTATTCTCCCTTTCATTTTATGTAATGGATGAATTGACCCTATTCTTATCTAAGGCTAAAATCACCATATGTGTACCAGAGCCTGTGGCCTATTAAATTTGAGCAATAAACTTAAAATTTGTTAGCTCTTACAATTGAGGTTTGTTTGTTCTGTAACAAAACCTGAACTACTCAGACTAATGCATGGATATAAAAACATCATTATCTTTTTTTATTGCTGCCTAAGAAATTACTACAATTTAACAGCTTAAGTCAGTACCCATTTAGTATCTCACCATTTCTGTGGCTCAAGAATCCATGCACAGCTTAGTAGGGTCTTCTGTTTAGTGTGTCCCAAAGACTAAATGAGGTTTTTTTGCAAGTTATACCTTCATCTGGAGGATTGACTGGGGAACAATCCACTGGCAAGCTCCTTTAGTTGTTGGCAGAATTTGTTTCCTTGCAGCTGCATCACTAAGGCGCTGACTTTACGCTGGCTTGGGTCTGAAGGGTTCCTTTAGATGCTAGAGGTTGCACATGATTATTTGAAGATAGACTTTTCCAACACAATCCCTCACCTTATCAACACTGCAAGGAGAGTCTTCTTCTTTTAAGGGCTTGCAACTAATCAAGTCCCTACTTAAGGGTGTTCTTGATTGACTAAGGCTATGCAGGTCTTTTCTTCTTAATTCACAGTAAACATGGACTTTAATTATATACACAGAATCCCTTTATGTATGCCATGTTCTATTGACTAGTAATAAGTCCCTACACTCAACAGGTGCATTATACAGAGCACAAACTTTGAACACGAAGTTACAGGAATTATAAAGACCATCTTTGAATTCTGCTTAACATAATAGCTTAAATTTAAATAAAAATATGTAAGTCAAAATATAATTAGGTAGAGTTATGCAATGCTGTTAAGAGTTTTTCAGAGTCTAGTTTACATATTTTGGTAACTGGGTTTGGATTACATTAGTGGTGGTCAGGCACAGAGAAGACGTGACAAATTTGAACAGATTTTTTAAAAAGATATTATTTATGCCAGTACTAAGTGGGTAGAAGAAGAATAAATAAAACAAGATGGGATTGGGAGGGAGACAAACCATAAGTGACTCTTAATCTCACAAAACAAACTGAGGGTTGCCGGGGGGAGGGGGTTTGGGAGAAGGGGGTGGGATTATGGACATTGGGGAGGGTATGTGATTTGGTGAGTGCTGTGAAGTGTGTAAACCTGGTGATTCACAGACCTGTACCCCTGGGGATAAAAATATATGTTTATAAAAAATAAAAAATTAAAAAAAAAAAAAAAGATATTATTTATTTATTTGTTAGCACAAAGGAAGGAGAGTGGCAGGCAGAGCAGGCACAGGGAGAAACTGGCTTCTTGCTAAGCAAGAAGTCTGATATGGGACTTGATGCCAGGACTCTGGGATCATGACCTGAGCTGAAGGCAGATTCTCAATCAACTGAGCAACCCAGTTTGAACAGTTTTTACTTTTTTTTACTTGAACAGTTTTTATTAGTAAACTCAATAGAAAAAAGAAATAAGTATGGTATGGTATTAATAGGTGTCAAGGATAATTTTGTGACTTCTGACTTCAAACCTAGGTATATTATGGTTCCATTTACTGAATGGGAATTTATGGAGAAAGAGTAGATTTGAGTGTTATAAATTCAGCATTGAATATGCTGAGTGTGAGTTGTTTTTGAGAACTTCCAAGTAGACAGTCTAAGAGGTATTAATTTAAAAGGCACTTGAAGCTTAGAGGAAAAGTCTAAAGGAGAAATATAAATTTGGAGGTTCTCTGTGTAAACTTGAGAACTTTGAGGAATTTTAATATTTAACGGTGAAGCCAGAGAAAATAAATGTGCAAATGACTGTAAAGAGATGTTACAGTTATAAAAAGGGAATAAGAAGAACACTGAGTTATGATACAAAGATGGCTTTAAGATGGAAGAACTATCAACAACACTGAATGCCATTAGAGACTGAAGAACATGCAGTATCATGAAGGCTCATTAGTTTTGTTCATCCAGAATTCTCTGATAATTCTGCCAAGTAAGTTTTGGTTGAATGATAAGGCTAGAAGTTAGACTGACATATAAGGAAAGGAAATAAGTCAGAACACAAGCTATCACACTAAACAGAGCAGAAGCTTGAGGGCTTGATTTCAAGTGAGACTCTTCCTTCCTTCCTTCCTTCCTTCCTTCCTTCCTTCCTTCCTTCCTTCCCTTCTTCCTTCCTTCCTTCCTTCCTTCCTTCCTCCTTCCCTCCCTCCCTCCCTCTTTCTTCCCTTCCTTCCTTCCTTCCACAGGAAAGGATTTGGAAATTGATAGTCTGGGGTTCTGGTAGCCTGATGCTTATAGAGTTTTGCAATTGCTTTGTATTATGGCAAGCCAATAGAGTTCAGCATCATCAAAATTCAAGCAAGTAGCATGGAGCAGCAGAGAGCAAAACTAGCCAATCTCATGTGAGCAAGAATAAGGATTGTCAAGGTAAAATAAATGGACCAGAAACTGTAGCATGAAAGATGACTCTATATGGCCAGCTGTTACAAAGTATGCCCATTTAGGCTTTTCATTAATAACTGTTGAGAATTTTCCAGTGCTTCTGTCCTTATAAGGAGATGTCTTTCCAAGAAGATACAACATGTAATTTAATTAAATATTCACTATGTACCAGACAGCACATATAAAGGATGTTTTCTTATTATAATTCTTATTTTATGTAATTGGATCACAATTTACAGAATTAGATTGTTAGTTAGTGATAAAATATAAATATGGGCCATATATGTCCTCTTTTATTTTGATGTATTTCATAATACTTTGGTCCTGTAGTTTTTCTATTTTATCTTAGGGTGGATAAATTTAATTCTGAGGTGAAGGGTTAGCCAGCCAAGTGTTTCCAAATTCATAAACTGCATTTTCTAAAATAGCATTTGCCAATGACAAAGCTCATGTGTTAATTTTCATCTGCCATGTCTGCATCCATCTCTTAATTTGTTATTATTCGTGAGGAAAAGAGAAGTTTTAGGCAGGTATCTCTCAAATTTCACAAACAGCAAATAGCTTTTGACTACACCTTGGGATATCAGTTCTTATTTTTCAGTTGGGGTGTTCATATAATTTACTATCCCAACAAGGATGTTTGTGAATGAAAGGGAGAATTTTAATAATTAGCCATCCTCTTTAGAAACTATGGAATACTGCATCAATTAGTTTTGCTGCAAAATACTACTCCAACATGTACTTCCTCGAAAGAGCTAATATGCATTATCCCATTTTCTGTGGTTTGGTTGGATATTTCTAGCTTCAGCAGTTTTTCTAGTCTGGGAAAACTGTGCTGAATGATGTAAGTTGGGAACATTTATGTCCGGCAGTTGTGGGAAGTCTTCTGGGTTGGCATTCCTCTGCTCAAAGTGGTCTCATATTCTCCAGCAGGCTAAGCCCAGAGTTCACATGGAAGCCCCAGGTTTCAAATGAAGGGTATGGGAGGACAAATCCCTAAGCATAAACATTTTCCAAATCTGCTTGTTTCCAAGGTCTCATTGGCCAAAACAAAACATATGATAAACCCAGAGTTCATATGGGAGGGGCTGTTCAAGGGAATGGATAAGAAGAGATGTAAATAAATCAAGGCCAGTACAAAAACAATCTACTACAACTATCCTTAACTGCTACTCTGAAAGTGTATCTGCCATATTAAAAGGTACAATGATTACTCTAAATATCAGCTTATTCAATTCTTGGAAGTATGAATCATTTACTTTGATTAGAAATGAAACTAAAAGTTTTAGGTTTATGGTAGTTATAAATCATAGTTCAAGAAATTTAAAATTTTTGTTTTCAGTAAGTCAGATAATTTTGCTTCAGAACCTATATCCTAAGAGACAGAAATTTGGAAACTTGTGAAACTTGAATTTTCTCTTCCTGTAATAATGTGGGGAAAAAATTATTGGCGTTTTTCGACTTGCAAATGTAGTTGAGGTTTCTCTCCTGGCTCAGTGTGGTTACCACTGAAATAAACAAACAATGTCCCCTGGCATTGTGCTTTCAGGTCTACTCATTCTGCTGTTTTCATTCAAGCTTGGAGTATAGAAAATTGCATGACTTTGGTAACCTGCCTCTTCTCTCTTAACTTTGCTGTTTGGTAATCTCCTCTGAGGTGTTTCTTCCTCCCTGGGGAGCCACCAGAATTGAAGAGCCAAAGGCTGTATCTTCTACAATCATCAAATTTTTACTCTTTCCAGTTCAGAGGAATTTAAGATTAGTTTCTAGTCTTCAGAAAGTCTCTCCATTCAAACTCTATTCTCTTTGATAGGGTTAGGATTTCCTAGTGGAGGTGGAAATGAAGTCCTTTTATTTATTTAGTTAGTTAGTTAGTTAGAATCTATTAGCTGAATGATTTGACTTAATTTAATTGTGGGAAGAAATGTGACATGATATCCACCTTTTTTTAAAAAAATGATTGATTGATAGATTGGCTTTAGAGAGGGGGAGGAGAAGTTGTGGGGCAGAGTGGGAGAGAGAGTGAGAGGGAGATCATCTCAAGTATGACTCCACATTGAGTGAGGAGCTCTACAACCCTTCATGACTTGAGCTGAAACTAAGAGTCTGATGCTTAACTGACTGAGCCAGCCAGGCACCCTGATATTTGCCTGCTTAAGGAACTTTCAAGCATATGATATATTATTGTTGACACTAGGTATACTATATTATAGCAGATTTCTAAAACTTATTCATCTTGTTTGATGGGAACTTATTCTTATTGTTTGGGCTTCTGGAAACCATCATACCACTCTTTGATTTTATGAATGTGACTATTTTAGATACCTCATATAAGGGTAATCATGCAGTATTTGTCTTTCTGTGACTGACTCATCCCACTTAGTATAATGCTTTCAAGTTTCAACAGTGTTGTCTCAAATAACAGAATTTCCTTCTTTTTTAAGACTGAATAATATTCTATTTTATGTAAATACCACATTTCCTTTATTCATTCATCTGTCAATGGACATTTGTTTCTATAGCTTGGCTTTTGTGAATAATGGTGCAGTGGTCATAGGAGTGCTAATATCTCTTCAGAATCCTGATTTCAATTCCCTTTGAAAATTACCCAGAAATAGGATTGTTGGATGGTATTGTAGTTTTATATGTATGTATGTATGTATGTATGTATGTATGTATTTAGGGGAAACCTTCATATTGCTTGCCATAGCATCTGGGAAATGAAGTCTTAAAGCTAGTTCTAAACAGTCTATTATTTCCTAAGAAACAAAGTTTCCTACTTGCCTGAGAAGAGACAGGTAGAAGGGAAGGAGAAAAACACAAACGTGTAACTTGGAAAATTATCCAGTTTGATGCTCATACAAAAATAGCCTTTTTAGAATTTATAAGATAAAGTTTCCAACAATATTTTGAGTAATAGCATCATAATTGTAAAAAAGTGGACTCCTTCCATGCTTTAACTTTGAATGGTAAAATATCTGGATGAATAAACTCTTAAACATTCTTTTTCCCCTCAAACTTTCATTATTTTATTAGCACAGTATTCACTGTTGTGGTGGGAAATAATGCACTGATGAATATGTAAAGATAGTAGAACCAAGTAAACAGCATAGTATTGCCAGAAGTTTTTGGCATATTTTTAGATTTATATCATGCTAGATGTACATAAAAATATTTTTCGATTTCTGAGTTGAACTGCTGAGAGAAAGTGGTAAGACATGGAAGAGACAGGCAAAGATAAAAGAAAAGTGCTCTTTAAGCATTTAACAGAGAAAAAAGGTTTTCAAAAAATTAATAGAAAACCCAAGGAAAAATAAGACTTCAGTGTAATAAAACGTGATGGTAAAATAGAAAAAAGGAATTTGATTGGTGCCTGTTTACCAGCAGTAAGCCTGGGGAAAACTGACTACTCTAGGCACCAACAAATCCAGCAACCTGTCAAGCAGTCACTCAACATGACATCTACTTCCCAGATAATGCAGAATAAGGGCAAAATCACCTTTACTTTTGGCATTTATGCCTTTCAGGGTACAAGTAACTCTGGGCAGTTAAGTTAAATTACTGCACTTACTTTTTTAATCTGCACACTTGTTTCTATTTTAACCTGCATAGAGTTAATCCTGAATTATAAAATCATTGACGTTTTTTTTTAATTTGATACTAACAACTTAGTTCTACATCTCTAGTTGTTCTTCTAGTTTAAGGAAATATTACTTGCATACTGGTTAGCATTTGTACACATAATTTTATTTTAAGATATCATTTATTTATTTGAGAGAGAATGAATTGGGGGAGGGGCAGAGGAAGAAGGAGAGGGAAAAAGCAGACTATCCCCTGAGCAGAAAGCCCCAGGCAGGGCTGGGATCAGGACCTGAGTGGGAGGCAGACACTAATTGAGCCACCCAGATGCCTCTGAACTACATAAAAATTTTTATAAGGGAATTCTGTTTAATTCATTCCCCTGAATTTGAATTAGTATATTTTTATTACTTCAGAAATATTGGATTATCCCAAAATATGAGTAGGTGGATACTTGAGTTAACTGCTAAATTAGTAAATGTGGAGATTTCATGACAGGGTCAATTCTGGGTCAATTATCTTATCTTGATCTAAGAATTTGGGATGGGGTCATAGAATTTTATAAAGAACTCATATTTTCTTTGATAAGTAAATATTCTGTGTTCTTTGTTTCTCATCTTTTTTTTTTAACCTTCTTTAGGACTCACATAGTATAGGATAACAAGCATAGTACTTTTTTAAAAAAATTAATTTTTTAATTAATGTATAATGTATTATTAGCCTCAGGGGTACAGGTCTGTGAATTGTCACGTTTACACACTGCACAGCACTCACCATAGCATATACCTTCCCCAGTGTCCATAACCCAACCATCATCTCCCTACCTTCCTATCCCCACCCACCCTCCATTTGTTTTGTGAGATTAAGAGTCTCTTATGGTTTGTCTCCCTCCTGATCCCATCTTTTATCATTTATTCTTTTCCTACTCCTCAAGCCCCCCATATTGCTTCTCAACGTCCTCATATCAGGGAGATCATATGATAACTGTCTTTCTCTGGTTGACTTATTTCTCTAACCGTAACACACTCTAGTTCCATCCATGTTGTCACAAATGGCAATATTTCATTCTTTTTTTTTAACAATTAGTAGTTTTTATTTACCAAATAATTTCATCTGTGGTGACATACTTTTCTTTTCTTTTCTTTTAAATTTTTTATTTTTTATAAACATATATTTTTATCCTCAGGGGTACAGGTCTGTGAATCGCCAGGTTTACACACTTCACAGAACTCACCAAAGCACATACCCTCCCCAATGTCCATAACCTCAATCCCCTTCTCTCAACCCCCCTCCCCCCAGCAACCCTCAGTTTGTTTTGTGAGATTAAGAGTCACTTATGGTTTGTCTCCCTCCCAATCCCATCTTGTTTCATTGATTCTTTTCCTACCTCCTTAAGCCCCCATGTTGCATCACCACTTCCTCATATCAGGGAGATCATATGATAGTTGTCTTTCCCCGCTTGACTTATTTCACTAGCATGATATGCTCTAGTTCTATCCATGTCACAAATGGCAAAATTTCATTTCTTGTGATGGCTGCATAGTATTCCATTGTGTATATATACCACATCTTCTTGATCCATTCATCTGTGGATGGACATCTAGGTTCTTTACATAGTTTGGCTATTGTGGACATTGCTGCTGTAAACATTTGGGTGCACGTGCCCCTTTGGATCACCACGTTTGTATCTTTAGGGTAAATACCCAGTAGTGCAATTGCTGGGTCATAGGGCAGTTCTATTTTCAACATTTTGAGGAACCTCCATGCTGTTTTCCAGAGTGGTTGCACCAGCTTGCATTCCCACCAACAGTGTAGGAGGGTTCCCCTTTCTCCGCATCCTCGCCAGCATCTGTCATTTCCTGACTTGTTGATTTTAGCCATTCTGACTGGTGTGAGGTGATATCTCATTGTGGTTTTGATTTGTATTTCCCTGATGCCGAGTGATATGGAGCACTTTTTCATGTGTCTGTTGGCCATCTGGATGTCTTCTTTGCAGAAATGTCTGTTCATGTCTTCTGCCCATTTCTTGATTGGATCATTTGTTCTTTGAGTGTTGAGTTTGCTAAGTTCTTTATAGATTTTGGACACTAGTCCTTTATCTGATATGTCGTTTGCAAATATCTTCTCCCATTCTGTCAGTTGTCTCTTGATTTTGTTAACTGTTTCCTTTGCTGTGCAAAAGCTTTTGATCTTGATGAAATCCCAATAGTTAGTTTGTGCCCTTGCTTCCCTTGCCTTTGGCGATGTTCCTAGGAAGAAGTTGCTGCGGCTGAGGTCGAAGAGGTTGCTGCCTGTGTTCTCCTCAAGGATTTTGATGGATTCCTTTCTCACATTGAGGTCCTTCATCCATTCTGAGTCTATTTTTGTGTGTGGTGTAAGGAAATGGTCCAATTTCATTTTTGTGCATGTGGATGTCCAATTTTCCCAACACCATTTATTGAAGAGGCTGTCTTTTTTCCATTGGACATTCTTTCCTGCTTTGTCGAAGATTAGTTGACTGTAGAGTTGAGGGTCTATTTCTGAGTGTTCTATTCTGTTCCATTGATCTATGGGTCTGTTTTTGTGCCAGTACCATGCTGCCTTGATGATGACAGCTTTGTAATAGAGCTTGAAGTCCAGAATTGTGATGCCACCAACTTTGGCTTTCTTTTTCAATATCCCTTTTGGCTATTCGAGGTATTTTCTGGTTCCATATAAATTTTAGAATTATTTGTTCCATTTCTTTGAAGAAAATGGAAGGTATTTTGATAGGAATTGCATTAAACGTGTGGATTGCTTTAGGTAGCATAGACATTTTCACAGTATTTGTTCTTCCGATCCAGGAGCATGGAATATTTTTCCATTTCTTTGTGTCTTCCTCAATTTCCTTCGTGAATACTTTATAGTTTTATGAGTACAGATTCTTAACCTCTTTGGTTACGTTTATTGCTAGGTATCTTATGGTTTTGGGTGCAATTGTAAATGGGATTGACTCCTTCATTTCTCTTTCTTCTGTCCTGTTGTTGTTGTAAAGAAATGCAACTGATTTCTGTGCTTTGATTTTATATCCTGAAACTTTACTGAATTCCTTTATAAGTTCTAGCAGATTTGGAGGGGAGTGTTTTGGGTTTTCCCCGTAAAGTATCATATCATTTGCAAAGAGTGATAGTTTGACTTCTTCTTTGACTATTTGGATTCCTTTAATTTCTGTTTGTTGTCTGACTGCTGAGGCTAGGACTTCTAGTACTATGTTGAGTAGCAGTGGTAAAAATGGACATCCCTGCTGTGTTCCTGACCTTAGCAGAAAAGCTCTCAGTTTTTCTCCATTGAGAATGATATTCACTGTGGGTTTTTCATAGATTGCTTTGATGATATTGAGGTATGTACCCTCTATCCCTACACTTTGAAGAGTTTTGGTCCGGATGCTGTACATTGTCAAATGCTTTTTCAGCATCTATTGAGAATATCATGTGGTTCTTATTCTTTCTTTTATTAATGTATTGAATCACAGTGACTGATTTGCAGATGTTGAACCAACCTTGCAGCTCTGCAATAAATCCCACTTGGTCATGGTGAATAATCCTTTTAATATACTGTTGGATCCTATTGCCTAGTATTTTGGTGAGAATTTTCGTATCTTTGTTCATCAAGGATCTTGGTCTGTAATTCTCTTTTTGATGGGGTCTTTGTCTCGTTTGGGGATCAAGGTAATGCTGGTCTCATAAAATGAGTTTGGAAGTTTTCCTTCCATTTCTATTTTTTGGAACAGTTTCAGGAGAATAGGAATTAGTTCTTCTTTAAATGTTTGGTAGAATTCCCCCGGGAAGCCATCTGGCCCTGGGCTTTTGTTTGTTTGGAGATTTTTGATGACTGCTTCAATCTCCTTACTGGTTATGGGTATTTTCAGGTTTTTAATTTCTTCCTGGTTCAGTAGTGGTAGTTTATATGTCTCTAGGAATGCATCCATTTCTTCCAGATTGTCAAATTTACTGGCAT
>NC_081562.1:44154667-44258856 GCF_022355385.1 Mustela nigripes | reverse complement strand
ATTTCAGGAGAATAGGAATTAGTTCTTCTTTAAATGTTTGGTAGAATTCCCCCGGGAAGCCATCTGGCCCTGGGCTTTTGTTTGTTTGGAGATTTTTGATGACTGCTTCAATCTCCTTACTGGTTATGGGTATTTTCAGGTTTTTAATTTCTTCCTGGTTCAGTAGTGGTAGTTTATATGTCTCTAGGAATGCATCCATTTCTTCCAGATTGTCAAATTTACTGGCATATAGTTTCTCATAATACTTTCTTATAATGCTTTGTATTTCTTTGGTGTTGGTTGTGATCTCTCCTCTTTCATTCATGATTTTATTAGTTTGGGTGCTTTCTCTTTTCTTTTTGATAAGTCTGGCCAGGGGTTTATCAATCTTATTAATTCTTTCAAAAACCAGCTCCTAGTTTTGTTGATTTGTTCTACTGTGTTTTTTGGGGGGGAGGGGTTTCTATTTCATTGATTTCTGCTCTGATCTTTATTATTTCTCTTCTCCTGCTGGGTTTATGCTTTCTTTGTATTTCTTTCTCTAGCTCCTTTAGGTGTAGGGTTAGGTTGTATACTTGAGACCTTTCTTGTTTCTTGAGAAAGGCCTGTTTCCCTCTATATTTTCCTCTCAGGACTGCCTTTTTGTGTTCCACAGAGTTTGAACCATTGTGTTTTCATTATCATTTGTTTCCACAAATTTTTTCAATTCTTCTTTAATTTCCTGGTTGACCCATTCATTCTTTAGAAGGATGCTCTTTAGTCTCCATGTATTTAGTTTTTTTTCCAAATTTTCTCTTGTGATTGAGTTCTAGCTTCAGAGCATTGTGCACTGAAAATATGCAGTGAATGATCCCAATCTTTTGAAACCAGTTGAGACCTGATTTATGACCTAGAATGTGATCTATTCTGGAGAATGTTCCATGTGCACTAGAGAATAATGTGTATGCTGTTGCTTTGGGATAGAATGTTCTGAATATATCTGTGATGTCCATCTGGTCCAGTGTGTCATTTAAGGCCTTTATTTCCTTTTTGATCTTTTGCTTAGATGATCTGTCCATTTCAGTGAGGGGGGTGTTAAAGTCCCCTACTATTATTGTATTCTTGATGTTTTTCTTTGATTTTGTTATTAATTGGTTTATATAGTTGGCTGCTCCCATGCTAGGGGTATGAATATTTAAAATTGTTAGATCTTCATGTTGACAGACCCGTTGAGTATGATATAGAGTCCTTCCTCATTTCTTATTATAGTCTTTGACTTAAAATCTAATTGATCTGATATAAGGATTGCCACCCCAGCTTTCTTTTGATGTCCATTAGCATGGTAAATTGTTTTCCACCCCCTCACTTTAAATCTGGAGGTGTCTTTGGGTCTGTAATGAGTTTCTTGTAGACAACATATTGATGGGTTTGTGTGTTTTTTTTTTTTTTTCAATCCATTCTGATACCTTACGTCTTTTGACTGGAGCAAGCATGGTACTTTTGATTAAGTTTTAGTAGTCAGAGATATCAACATTTATCCTTTAATTATGTAGGTATACTATGAATTACACTTTTCTTTCTTTCTAGAACTTAGCACAATTTAATTCCATTTATTATCTTCCAACACATATGCTATTATTGTTGTGAAGTTTAATTCTTTCCATATATATTTTTAAATCCATTTAGATAATATTTTAATGTATATTATATTACTATATTTTCAATATATTTTCAATGTTTATTATTCTTTTTTGCATCCAAATTTTTTTTCTAGGATCATTTTTCTCATTTAAAAATGCCCTGATTTAAAATTTTCTTTGATTTAGTGAATGCTCAAAAATTTTAGTCATAAGCATTTTTATTTCACCTTCATTTTTGAAAGCTATTTTACTGCGTACACAATTTTAAGATGACAGTTCTTTATTTTTTCCATTTAACATTTGAAAATATCTCTCTATTGTTTTGGGCTTGTATTGCTTTTGTTAAGAAGTCAGTTGTGAATCACATTATAATTCTTTTGAAAGTACTCACTGATTTGGTGTAAAAAATGCACCATATGTTATTAAGATTTTCACTTTGTCATTTCTTTTTAGCAATAGTCCTATGATGTGTCTATATGTGATTTTGCTTCTCATCCTTTCTTTTTTATGTATCTGATTTGGTTTCTTAGAACTTAGATCTGTAGGTTAATGCGTTGACAGTTTTAGAAAACTTTCCATTATTTTCTCTTTAAATACTTCTTCTGCACCATTCATTTGCTTCTTTTCCAGTGGGTACCTATTACACATATATTAGACATTGTCACTATATATATGCATATATACAAACACATGCTACACTTAGCCACACTAAGGGCCTGTAAGTGAGAATGTGATGTCCCAGTGCAATGGAAATGGGGAAAGCTGCCACCTGATCAGAATATCAAAAGAGTTGGAAACCCAAGGACATTAGTAACTAAAATTATTTTCTTAGTCATGTTGGATAATGCGCTCCATCAGATCTTCAATAAGGATGAACTGGAATTGGATATCAGAATTTTAATGAATAATTCTTTTAAAATGTTTTCCTTTCATATGTGGTAAATTCTTTTGTCATTTTCATTAAGTCTTAGATTTTAATGCCTCAATAGGATGAATTTTTTGCCATGTATAATCTTGTTATTTATGCCACTCAAAATTATGCTATTCTAGTGGGCAAGGTTAAGCAAAGTTCCTGATGGAATTCTGTGTTTGTAGGGTAATTTTACCTAATCTATATACAGGGTCATTTGTTTGAACCCAACTATGTGATGTTTAATAATAAAACATTCTATTTGATTTAATAAAAGCCTATTGAAAATATTATCATATTGTGCACTCAGAGATTACTATAGAATTATTTAAATATTTAATATATGTATATATACATTCCATGTTAATTTTAAAATATCTAAATTACAATGTGTGCCTTTATATGAGGTATAATTTTTTGGATAAGTAAAAATGCTATAAAGGTAATAAAACTTAACAGAGCTGTGTGACTCTCAGCAGGGGTTGGGATCTTGTGTCACTAAAAAACAGGAGGCTTATCCAGAAAGGTAGATTCTGTTTTCAGAATATAATTACTTGTTTGCAACAATAAATGTTTGAGAATTTGAAATGCTGTTTTTATCTTCATTTACTAGATATTTAAAAAATAAAATACCTCTCTAGCCACTTCGGCCATGTACTATGTGTATATACATTCACAAGGATTTTTAGTATTATGAGAAATAAATCATACTCATGAAATGGTGTTATATCATTACCAGTGGATTGATTGTGTTTTGTATGTCTTGAGAATTTAATTGAGCTTGTTGATTTATTTCTAACAGTAGGAATCTTCTCTCGATACTCTTTTTTTCCCTTCTAAGCAGTGAGAAATAGGCATCTCAGTGATTTAACATGCCCCAAACTTGAGGAGATTAGATATGCCTTAAATAAATGGTGAGAGTTTAAAAGCCTGATTATACAGATTAAACAAAAATTAGTAGGTTTAAGATCACATCAGGGGACAATAGACTTTGCTCTCTCCTACTAACAATCAATGTATCTATTATCTTAGGTTGCATGGTAGTAATACTCTATTTTTAGCAATTCCCAAACCACCAACATATTTGATGTATGTATCCCTGAGTCTTGGGATCTTTCCTGTAAACATTTCCCAAGATAACCACCATTTTTCTTTCTACTCTTCAAATAGCTCCCTCCCCATTTGATAAATCTCCAAAGTTCTGCAAATAACATCACTCCTTTTTGCTTTTCAAAACTTCAATAAATTCTTCTTTGTCATTTTTAAAAAGATAGTTACCAAAAAGAAGAGGAAAAATAGTAGCCACATTTTCCCTTTATTCATCTTTACCACTGTCAGCATATGTATTATTTAACTTTTTATACTACTAATAGGTGGATGGAAGTTAGAAAATAACAAAAGAGTGTAGGGGCCAGTATATAATTTTTTTCAGAATAAAAATAATAATGCATTTCTAATTGCCATTGTCCAGAGTCCTGTTTGCTGAAGTGGTCAAGAGATTTGAAAGGTCTCTGAACATGGTACAGTTGGGGATCATTTCTTTAATCTAATTAATAGGCAAAGACAAAAAGAGCCTCTTACAAAGGAAAGATTTTGTATTTAATTTTATTTTTAGCTCCCCGTAACTGACCTTCATTTCACTTGTGAGCCAGGAAACATGGCATGGTTTATGCTAAGCTGTTTGATACATGCATCTCAATGACTTCCCAGTGCCCTTTCCTTGAGAGAAAACTGTTGGATTAGGCATACAAAGACCTGAATGGTTTAGCCTCCACCTAATCCCATAATTTCTGATCCCAAGCCTCCTCCCTTCTTTCTACTCTGGTCATTATGATGTTTTTCTAGTTCTCATTTTCCCTGTGCTTCTTATCACAACATAAACTTTACAGATGCTTTCCTTTCTACCCTAGATTCTCATTTTTATGGCCTTAACCTCAGCTCAGCTCATTGTTACTGTCTCAGGGATGCCTTGAATAATGAACAAGAACAGGTTAAACCCCTACATTATAGGCAAGATCTAATAAGATCATAGTGATACCTTTTTTATTTCATGTGTGCCTTCTTCATTCACATCTGTTTCTATTGTATTATTATATTCCTGGCCTAGCATACTATCTGATAATAGCAAGAAGTTATTTCATGTTTTGAATGAATGGTTAGCATATATGATATCTGTCTATATACCAAGACTGACTAAACTAATAGATTACCCATGCATATAATGCTGGGATGGCTCAAGAGGGATTGAAGTTTACAATGAAACTTTACTCTTTCCTATCATATTGCTTGTCCAAACTCAATCTGTGAGGCCACTTTTCTCTCATTATTTATATGAACTGTTAAACAGAACTGAATTTTCTGGACTCTAGTCACATCAAACAACAAAAGCAGTCTCATTTGAGAAATTAAAAAGTCTAGTGATATATTAATCAAAGTCTAAACTTCACTTAAAACTTCTGTTTTCCTTTAAATATGGTGTGAGTTGGAAGAAATCCTGGGGTGGAAAAGAAGTGTGTGATTAGCTTCTTTGCCCCTGACTTATTTTCTGTTCTCTTTTGTTTTTAACTATTCTTTCTGGTCCTTTGGGTTGAAAAAAGGAAAATATGGTGATAAGATCTCAACAAAGTGTTGAAGATGAACCTCCAAGAACAAGGGACTGAGGGGTGAGATATAAAAAATACAGACAATAAATCATCACCCATATCACAGAACTGCTGATAACATGACTGCATTCAGTCTGAAAAATCTTAGCCTCCAAATTCTTTTTGGAGAATCTTTAGTCTCCAAAATCTTACATGTAAGAATTAATCTGCTTTAAAAAGCTTCCAAGCTCAGAGAAGGATCCTAATACTAAGAAATGCCAGTCCAGTTAGATATCACTATCTTCTTACCCTTTGTCCCTCTCTTTACATTTATACATAAATATATATAAAGGTAAGTAGTTAGCTCAAACTTGAGCACTTCTGTTTTAATTATGGGTATTGCTCACTGTCTGCCTCTGTCCTTAACCAGAACTGAATCAGAATTACTCAGAACTGCTACTTTTGCCAGTAGCAAGATATGTGATTATTGGTCCATTTTTTATCTTCTCTGGGTTTCAGATTTCTCATATGTAAAGTGTAGTAATCAGAAATCCTCCATATTTATTTATTTTTTGTTTATTTGCAGGTGAATTTAACTTATAGAAATAAAAAGGTTAATGCAGTGACTATAGTTGCATAAGCTGTAAATAAATGATAGCTACCATTATCATATTTAAGACAATGTATTTTCCCCAGTGATATTTATGAAAATAAAGGTTATATTCCTTCAGCATTTCTTTTGCTAAACATGTTCAAAACATTGACCGTATACTCATATTTCACTTTCTCATCATAAAGTACTGTTCAATAGAGCAAAACTTATATAATATTTTCTATAAGTAAAACATGCAAATTATTTTGACCAGTCCAAATCTACAGTTAAATGGTTAAGTTTTAAAGGGAAATGCAGAAAATGATATTGCCAGGAGACTAATCAATAATACTGAATATGATAAACTGCAATTTGCTAAATCATTTAAAGGTTACTTGTCCTATATAATTTTGTAGATAAATAGTTGTCTAAAGAAGTTTAGATGACTGATTTCATCCAATGTATTTATTGATCCATAGCAATACAAAAGACTCAACTAGATCTTATAGAACTAAGTACTTTCACCAAGGAATCAATGCAGAAAAATACCTGAAACCTTTATTCACTTAAAAAATATGATAATCAATTTTAATAAAAACGAATAAATGCACTAGCTACTGAAACAAAACTTTTTGATTATAGGTGTGAAATTTCTCTCTTGGATGTAATTTGAGATTATTTTGCAATAAAAAAAAAAATCTAGTTGTTTCAAGACTTCCTGAGATGATTAGCTCTGCTTCCAATTTCCCCCTGACAGGCATAGACTTGCTTTTGATTTTCTCTGGAATTGCCCCTTTAGCAGACCAGAAACAAAAATCCCTGTCTTTCTGAACAAACTTTCTCAAGAATATGGCACTCTACAATAATAGGTTCTTCCCTCTTCCTTAATCTACAGTTTGCCATCAAAACACCCATGATAATAACAAATTAGATATATACATATAGATACTTAATATATATACATATATATGTGAACAATTATGATTTAGCAAATTAAATATATACAAAATATATTTTATATTTTCCTTTGAATTAGAAGTCCAAAATTTGGAATATATAGATTGAATTTGGAAAACTGATTCTACATAAATTAGCTCCTATATTTCTTACCCCAAATTATTTTTCTTCCTTCAATTGGTTGCACATTTTTTATCCTGATTAAAAGCATGTATTTTTTTTTGAAATGGAATCAGCAAGGAACCTTCAAGGTAGTTTCTTCCAACTTCTAAAAATATTTTTTGTGAATATGGTAGAAGTCATCATGCATGGCAATGCTGCTTTATCATGAGGTCTAAAATTTCAAAACAGCATTCCCTACCCACTCTCCCTCTTTGATTATCTTTCTATCTCTATGTAGTGATAATCACTTCCAGAAAACAATGGGGTAGGAGACAATTGAAGCTTTGGAATGTTATTGCATTCTGTGGTTATAGTTTTCAAACTGCCATCCATTTGGAAGGAGTGAAAAGAAGATAGCCAAAATCCTGGCAGGAGTGCATACTGAAATCATAGATTTGACCTGGTGCCTAAATATCTTAAAATCCCCATAGCAATTCATTTGGACCATATATAGACTTTCTCACTTAGGAAGGATTTGCTTCGGATCTCATGGCACGTAAGTCTTTGGGGAAAATTCCAGGAATGTTGAGAGTGATTAAAAAAAAAAAAAAAGCATGGATGGTTTATTCATTTATTATGTTCCAAAATGTCTGAGTACTAACTCCTCTTGCTTGGGGAAAAAGAAAAAGAAAAGAAAGAAGGAGAAGGAGAAGGAGAAGGAGAGGAAGAGAAAGAAGAAGAAGAAGAAGAAGAAGGAGGAGGAGGAGGAGGAGGAGGATGAGGAGAAGAAAAGAAGAAGGAGAAGAAGAAGAAAGAGGGGGAGGGGGAGAGGGAGGGGGAGAGGGGGAGGGGAGGGAGGGGAAGGCGGAGGAGGAGGAGGAGGAGGAGGAAAAAAAATTGGGTGGGAAATTGGAAGGGTAGGTGAACTATGAGAGACTATGGACTCTGAAAAACAATCTAAGGGTTTTGAAGGGGCGGGGGGTGGGAGGTCAGGGTACCAGGTGGTGGGTATTATAGAGGGCACGGATTGCATGGAGCACTGGGTGTGGTGCAAAAACAATGAATACTGTTATGCTAAAAATAAATAAAAAATAAATTAAAAAAAAAAACTTGCATCTCATTCACCTTTGTTCTTATCCTTAAGGGAATGATATCAAAATATATTCCTAAAAGCAGGTTCTCAAGTTATTAAGGATAACATTGAAATATCAGACAAAATACAGTAAGAGCAGTGAAAAGTATCCAAAACAATTTTTATCTGAACTCTGGTTTATGACTGACCCTGAAAAATTGGTTGTATTATAATTCATGCAGAAGTTTTTCTTACGAGTTCTTTTCTCATTAAAACAAAAAAACAAACAAAGCTATGATAACCAAAGTCTACACCTAAGGTAAAGTTGTTAGTTCTTGTACCATAATTCAGAATCAGTCCTTCTAAATCCCATTTATTATTTTTCTATTGGCAAAATTCCAAAGAGCCTTGTTATATGACAATATCTTTTATAAGATGATTTTACAGAATCCTAAAAACCTTTTGCTATAATATATGTCTTTAAAATGTTATCACTAATTTAAATTCTCCTATATAGGAGGGTCCTGGGATTGAGTCCCACATTGGGCTCACTGCTCAGCAGGAAGCCTCCTTCTCCTTCTGTCTCCTGCTCTCTCTCTCTGACAAATAAATAAAATCTTAAAAAGAAAAATAAAAAAAATTTCCCATGTAAAAAGTAAAATTTTTGTTCATTCACTCTAAAAATATACATATATACACACACGTATATGTGTGTGTGTGTGTGTGTGTGTATTTTATTGGGTTCACTTATTCTCTTTTTTTAGGGATCAAGAATATAATGTTATCAGTGTAATGGAAATTTCTCATCTATACATTTACATGAAAACATAAATGCCAACTGTATTATAATATAAATCATTATATAAAATGAAGTAATATAAAATGAAGTATATAAATGAAGTAATCTAAAATAAAGTAATCATTCTGAAGACTCACTATTTAAAAAAACTTATTAGATAATTCATAAAAAATAAAATTACAGTGGAATCTTTGACTTGCATATTGAATAATAATTATTTGAAGTCCAATCATTTGAACTTATTGTTTTGTAATTAGTGTTAAACATTCTGATTCTCAAAAGTAAGTTCAGGTAAACAAAATCAGATCTTTCACAGCCTCTGTCAGAAATTGACTATCTTGGGTCAAGGAATACCGGTAATCTCTAAAACTCTTTAAACTGAGGGACAGTAGAATTATTTTCTTTGTATTTAATCCAATTAAGTCCCCTTCACAAAATATGTTACTGTTATTGACTATTTTAGGAAGAAATTAATAAAATCTTTATGTTGATTGTAAGTTCATCCAATAAAATTGCCTTGAAAAGAATTCTGCAATGTTTAGTTTAGTTTAGTTTTTTGTTTTTTTTAGCCTTCAATGAAACAGGAAAATCTTTGTTATTCTCAAATTCAGCCTACAGGAGTAATTCATATAATTTTGAAAATTTTGCATAGTTTTCTACCTATCATCTTATCTTTCAAAGTAAGAGCTCAGCAAAAATAGGTCCTATTTTCAGGAACATCTATAATGATTATAGCAAGGCTTTGATTGAATAATATATTTAAAACCCAGGCTTTGGTACTGAATGAACTCCTTTCAGTCTATTCTTTCTGAGAATAAAATTTCCTTGTTTCTCAAAAAAAAGGAACAAAAGTAAAATGTTCCTCTCAAATTTCCAACTATGTTTCCAGACTTAAATTCTGATGTGTTAATAAATTTTACTAGAGTAAAGTTCATACCTAACACCTATTTCATTCTAAAGTATGTGAAAGAGTTCTCATTTAATACCTTATCTCTTTATCAAAGAGTTGATAACTGTCATGTTATTAAAGGAGACTACTACTACTAAGCATTGCTGTATGAGTTTTTGGCAAGGATTACAGTTGAAGTGGAAATAAATGAATCCTGGGGTGCTGGGTGGCTCAGTGGGTTAAAGCCTCTGGTTTTGGCATGGGTCATGATCCTGGCGTCCTGGGATTGAGCCCCACATCAGGCTCTCTGTTCAGCAGGGAGCCTGCTTTCCACCACCCTCCACCCCCCACCTGCCTCTCTGTCTACTTGTGAGCTCTCTCTGTCAAATAAATAAATAAATAAATAAATCTTAAAAAAAAAAAAAAAAGAAAGAAAAGAAAAAGAAAAAGAAATAAATGAATCCTGGGGATGAGCTACTCTTTTTTTTTTTTTTAACAAAATATCAGATGTGTAGCCAATCATCACAGGTGTTCCAGTTGGGTGTAGAGGTGGAACTTTATTCCTCACATTAAACATTTTGCTAAATAAAGAACATTTCCTCCGCTTTAAGGATACAGTTGGCCTCTTTTGTTCTCAAATGAACACATAAACTATTTTTTTCATGCCATCCATATACACATAAACAAGTAGCAGGAGCTGCTAGTACTTACTTTAAAGAGCCATTACTTTAAAATATATGAGATAATATCAGAAGATCTTTAGAAAAAGACATCATTTGTCAAGAAGTAAAAAGAAGGCTTAAACACCACTACAAATCATTAAAGGACAACCCAATAGAAAGAAATGTTAAAAGACTGAATAGATGGGAGCCTGGATTGCTCAGTCAGTTGAGTGTCCGTCCTTGGCTCAGGTCATGATCCTGGAGTCCCAGGATTGAGTCCTGAATCAGGGTCCCTGCTCAGTGGGGTGTCTGCTTCTCCCTCTGTCCTGTACCCTACTTGTGCTCTTTCTCTCTCTCTCTCTCAAATAAACAAATAAAATCTTTAAAAAAAATGAATAAAAACCTCATGTAAAATGATGTCCAAATAGCCAATACTCATGAAAAATGTTCCATTCTACAAGTCATTGGAGATACCATTAAAAACACACCAAAATAGTTAAATTTAAGACACTGCCAGTAACAGGTTCTGATTAAAATGTAGATCAATTCAGGCACCTGGGTGGCTCAGTCTGTTAATAGTCTGCTTTCAGTTCTGGTCATGATCCCAGGGTCCTGGGATTGAGTCTCACACTAGGCTGCTTGCTCAGGGGGGACTATTTGCTTCTTTCTCTGTCCCTCCCACCACTGGTGTGTTCTGTATCACAAAAATAAATAAAATGTAGATCAACTGAAATTATTAACACTCATATGTTGATAAAGGGAATTTAAAATTATAATCTTCTGAAATATTGTTATTATCTATTAAATGTGAGCCTATGCATATATATGCACCACAGAAATGCATGCATATATGTTCCAAAGCACAAGAAAGTTTAAGAATATCTATAACAACATTGTTTCAAATAGCTCCAAATTAAAAACAACCTATATGTCTATCTTAGGTTACTCAAACTGCCATAAGAAAATAACATAGACTGGGTAGCTTAAACAGTAGAAATTTATTTTCTCAGAGTTCTGGAGTCTGGGCTGTCCAAGTCAAGGTTTGGACAGGCTTTGGTTTCTGGTGAGAGTTCTCTTCCTGACTTGCAGATGATTCTCTTGTTTGTCCTCACTTGACAGAAAGAGGAACAGAGACGAAGAGAGATCTCTTCCTCTACTTTATCTTTTTTTTTTAAATATTTTTGTTCATTTTTTAAAAAGTAATCTCTACACCCAACATGGGGTTCAGATTCATGACTCTGAGATTAAAAGTTGGATGCTCAGAGAGAAGAAAATGGCAGAAGACTAGGGGACCTGCATTTCATCTGATTCCTTGAGTTCAGCTAGATATCTATTGAGTCATTGTGAACACCTGTGAATTCAATGTCATAGCTAAGAAAAGAGTTGCTGCAATTTTACAAATAGAAAATCAACCACTTTTTTCAAGGTAGGAGGTATGGAGACATAAATCTGAGGGACATATCAGAAGATAAACCTTGGGGGAGGGAGCCTCCATAAACTGGTTCCTGAAAAGTGGTATATCATTAGAGAGCAAAATCAGAACATTTAGAATCCTGCTCTGGTGAGGGAAGTCTCTGCCTAAAAGGTGCTCAGGTGGCGAAGCAGGGCAGAATCCTAGGTGGGACGAGGTGGTCTCAGGATCCACAGGGTCACAGGAAGACCAGGAGTGCTGGAGTGCTGCAGAGCTCCCATGCATTGGAGGGGTGAAGCTGGCTACAGTTAGCAAGCCCCATAGTGGCCTCCTAGCTAGATTTTGCCATTAACCAGAAATTGTGACACAATCGGGTGACCATTCTCCAAGCAGGGGTCCAACAAGTGACAATTGCTGAGAAAGCCTGTTCCTTCCAATGGGAGGACTGGAATGGGTGCACACACATTTGGGTAATTGCTTGCTGAACAAGACCACAGAGAGCAGCAGGACTGCCATGAGAGCCCCCTCCCTCCCCTGGAAAGATTGTTGCTCCTGTGCACCATAGGAGTCTGCAGAGTTTGGCATACACAAAAGGAATTGGTTGCTTCTCCCTGAGGGTATACTTAAAAATTGGCATTGATTGTTCAGCTCTGGGGCTAGAGAACACCACCAGCTTTACACTTTTCTTCATCCCATAAAGCAGCACAAAAAGCCTTCAAGGAACAAAGCCACACAGAAGAACTCAAAGCATCTCACATGGAGCCTGGCCCCCTGGCAAGAGGTGGCATGACTCTGCCCACACAAAGACACCTGAGAATCAGGGCAACAGTCCCCTCCCCCAGAAGACCAGCAGGAATATCAGGCAAATACCAAGTTAATGGATTCCACAGAACAACAACAACAAAAAAAAAACCTCCTCCTGCACTGGGGGAAAATACTATATACAATTTGAGGGGTTTTTTTTCCTCATGAATCTTTAGTCTTTCAATTTAAAATTTTCTTTTTCTATACTCTTTTTTCTTTCAACTAGTTTCTTATTTTACCAATTCTTTGTTTTTAAGTCTTTTTTAAATTTTCATTTTTACAATAGATATATTCTTTATTTTTTGCTTCCTTTGACTGTAATCATTTTATTTTTTGTATATATATAAGTTTCTCTTTCATTACAATTTTGGGATTTAGTATCTTCTAACAAACAGATCAAAATACATCCAGAACCAAGTGGATCTCCATGTTTTGTCCACCTGTAAAATTATATTCTTTTCCCTCTCCCCACTTTTTTTTTCTTTTCTTTTCTGGCTTCTGACTTCCTTAGATTAGTCTAGTGTCTATTTTGCTGAGGTTGTGGTTGATATTTTTTATTTTGTTCTTTCACCTATTCTTCTCTGGAAAAAAAAAATGACTAGAAGGAGAAATTCACTACAAAATAAAGAACTGGAGGTAATACTCTCTGTCATAGATCTAATTGATATGGATATAAGTAAAATGTCAGACCTAGAATCCACAACAATGATTATAAAGTTACTAGCTGGGCTAGAAAAAAACATAAAATATACTAGAGACTCTCAGTGTAGAATTAAAATGTAATCAGGCTGAAATTTAAAATGCTTTAACTGAGATGTAGTCTAAAATGGATGCTCTAAGAGTTAGGGTAAACGAGGCAGAAGAGAGTGTCAGTGACATGGAAGACAAGATGATGGAAAAGAAGGAACCCAAGGAAAAGAGAAAAACAACTAATGGACCATGAGGGGAGGCTTTGAGAAATAAGCAATACCATAAAGTAAAACAATATTACAATTACTGGGATCCCAGAGGAAGAAGAGAGAAAAGGACAGAAGATATATTTGAGAAAACCATAGCTAAGAACTTCCCTAATGTGGGGAAGGAAACACTCATTCAAGCCCAGGAAGTACAGATAACCCCTTTTAAAATCAATAAAAATAGATCACACCCAATATATAATAGTAAAGCTTGCAATTTCAGAGATGAAGAGAAAATCCTGAAAGCATCTCAAGACAAGAGATCCTTAACAAACAAGTGTAAGAACATTAGACTGAGAGAAGACCTAGCCAGAGAGACCTGGCAGGCCAGAAAGGCATGCTATATTCAGGGTACTAAATGAGAAAACATGCAGCCAAGAATACGTTATCAAGCAAGGCTGTTATTCAAAATAGAAGGAGAGATAAAAAGCTTCCAGGACAAACAGAAAATAAAAGAATTTGTGATCACTAAACCAGTCCTGAAAGAAATATTAAAGGCAATCTTTTAAGTGAATAGAGAGATCTAAAGTAACATACACAGAAAGGAACAGAAGCAATATGCAGAAATAGGGACTTAATAGGTAATACAATAGCACTGCATTCATATTATTCAATAGTTACTCTGAATGTCAATGGGCTAAATGCCCCAATTAAAAGACATAGGGTATCAGATAGTACACATGGAACATTCTCCAGAATAGAACACATAGTGGGTCACAAATCAGGTCTCAAATGGTACTAAAAGATTGGGATCATTCCCTTCATATTTTTGGACCACAATACTTTGAAACCTGAACTCAATCACAAGAGGAAATTTAGAAGGAATTCAAATATTTGGAGGTTAAAGATCATTCTACTAAAGAATGAACAGGATAGCCAGGAAATCAAAGAATTTTATTTTTATCTTCCAGCTCTCTGATCTATTCTTTACTTTATTTATTTCAGCTATTGAATCCCTCTGGTATATTTTTTAGTTCAGTTATTACAGCCTTTAGCTCTGCGATTCTCTTTGGTACTATCTTGTGTTTTCTCTCATTGTTGAGGTTCTCACTATGTTCATCTGTTCTCCTGATTTCAGTGAGCATCTTTATAACAATTACTTTTAATTATTCATCAGGTAGATTAATTATCTCTGTATAATTAAGTACTTCTTCTGAGTTTTATCTTGTTCTTTCATTTGGAACATATTTCTCTATTTCCTCATTTTGCTTGACTTCTGTTTATTTCTATTTATTAGCTGAAATGGCCACCTCTTCTTGTCTTTAAGGAGTGGCCTTGTGTAGGTGATGATCCTTGGCTCTTGGTTGTCTGTTAAACCTTTGTGATTATCTACAGCACTTGACTTATTCTTGAAATACCCCTAGTTTTAAGGGTGTGCCAAGACACATCTCAATGTCATCCTTTTATCCTTTGTTGTGGAGAGTAGTTCAAATAGTTTTCAGGTTTTGTTTGTTTGTTTCCAAAGGGAAATGATCCATATGTACCTACAGATTTGTTGAGTTTGTGAGAAAAGGTGAGTTTAGAATCACCTGCCACTATCTTGGGCTCCCTACATGTTCATCTCTCTTTTTTTTTTTCCATCTGTCTTAACCTCTCTGGTTTTCATATTATGTCCAGATTTACTTAAGGGAACTAGAGTGCATTCCAGAGTAAAATAATGTAATGTAAACAAATATAGGATCTTCCTTATAAACATAGCCAAGTAGCCACAACTCACATATACATCCTATCTGTGAATTATATTAAGGAGTGCTGTTCAATTTTCATTTTAGAGTACAGGGAATATTAAATTAAGAGAAAAGATATGGAATTCAATCTTTGCTCTAAACTATGTTTTTTTCTTTATCAATCTCTGCCTTTCTATCAATTCATGACCTTACTTTTTTTTTTTAAAGATTTTATTTATTTATTTGACAGAGAGAAATCACAAGTAGATGGAGAGGCAGGCAGAGAGAGAGAGAGAGGGAAGCAGTCTCCCTGCCGAGCAGAGAGCCCGATGCGGGACCTGATCCCAGGACCCTGAGATCATGACCTGAGCCAAAGGCAGTGGCTTAAACCACTGAGCCACCCAGGCGCCCCTCATGACCCTACTTTAAAGAGCTTCACTTTAAAGTGTGTTTATGCAATCTTGGTCTGCACAGTGCTTTCTAACGCAAAATTCAACTAATGTGGATTTCAACATCAACACAAATATGCCAGATTCCCAGAATTTTTTTTTTTTTTTTTTAACAGAGAGATTATCACAGAAGCCAGGTCATTGTAAAAGGAAAGATAAAGCTCAATGTTCAAACAAACATGTGAAAACCATTATGGGTAGAAGGCATCACATAAATAGGATGCTTTGCAGTAAAAGAAAGATTACAGGACCAGAAAGGAAAGTATCAGCTTCAAATATGGAATCAAGGTTTGGCTTTAAAGAATATATGATTGGGATGAAATATTTTTTTAATATTTCTTCAGTCTCCTCCCTGTTATTTTGAAAATTTTCTATGCAAAGAAAATATGTATTGTTTTGCTAAATCAGACTATTAAGATATCATTTCTCCACTTTCCCCAAATTTGAGGTAATCTGAGGTGTCATCATTAAAAGACAGAGAATATAAAATCATCAATACCATAACCTAATGGAATCTAAGTTAGTGTGTGTGTTTAGAGAGAATATTATAAAGTGATCTACAATTATTGTAGTAGGAATCTTTTTTGATTTACATCATAATTATATTAATGTGTACAATACCAAAGGTATATGTTAATAGTTACATACACTTAAGATTTCTTTATCAGAAAAAATTTAACATTAATGTGAGAATGCTCATAACTCTGTCTAATGTAGTAATGAATAATAAAGTGGAAGAATAGTCTTAAATTTATCAAATTATAAATATGTCTTATGTCATTAAAAAGTAGGCTTAAGAAATGTGACTTTTTCTCTAATACACATACTTTATCTTTAAAGAAAAACAGAACTTTTTATTGCATTTCAAAATAAATGGAACCAGGAACTATATGTTATTGAAGGGAACATACTGATTTTCATGCTATGGATAATAGTTTATAAACTATTTTGTGTCTTAGGGTAGATGAAAAGTAAAGCTGAATGAAGAGGCCCAGCAAACTTCAATTTGTTTTCTGTGGTTGAGGGACTCTCATTGGCTTTTCTCCCTCTCTTATGACTTCCCATTCAGTTTTCCATCCTTTCCCCTAGGGTCCTCTGTGCTGGTTTCTTTGTGTTTTGGATGTTGGGTTTGATAAGTTCTTTATAGATCTTGGATACTAGCTCTTTATCTGACATATCCCTTGCAAATATCTTCACCCATTCTGTAGGTGGCTTTTTAGTTTTATTGACTGCTTCCTTTGCTGTGCAGAAACTTTTTATATTGATGAAGTCCCAATAGTTCATTTTTACTTTTGTTACTGTTGTCTTTGGAGACATGTGTAGCAAGAAGTTGTTCCAATGAGGTTATATAGGTTGCTGCTTGTGTTCTCCTCTAGTATTTTGATGGATTCCTCTCTCACATTTACCCACTTTCAGTCTATCTTTATGTATGGTGTAAGAAAATGGTCTAGTTTCATTCTTCTACATGAGACTATCCAATTTTCCCAACACCATTTGTTGAAGAGATTGTCTTTTTTCCATTGGAAATTATTTCCTGTCTTGTCGAAGATTTGTTAACCATAGAGTTGAGGGTCAATTTTTGGGGTCTCTATTCTGTTCCACTGTGTTTGTCTTTGCGTTTGTCTTTGTGTGTGTCTTTGTGTCTATGTGTTTGTCTTTGTGCCAGTACCATACTGTCTTGATGATTACAGCTTTGTAATATAGCTTGAAGGCTGGCATTGTGATGCTGCCAGCTTTGGTTTTCTTTTTCAACAATCCCCTGGCTATTCAGGGTCTTTTCAGTTTCATACAAGATTTAGGATTATTTGTTCCAGCTCTGAAAAATGTTGATGGTATTTTGATAGGGATTGCACCAAATGTGTAGATTGCTCTGGGCAGCATAGACATTTCCACAATATTTGTTCTTACAATCCATGAGCATGCAATATTTTTCCATCTTTTTGTGTCTTCTTCAATTGTTTTAAGTGCTGTGTAGATTCTAGAGTAGAGATCCTTTACCTCTTCAGTTCGGTGCTATTGTAAATGGGATTAAATCCTTATTTTCTCTTTCTTCTGTCACATTGTTAATGTATGGGAATGCAACTGATTTCTGTGCATTATCCTGCCACATTGCTGAAGTCTTATATGACGTCAGCTTTTGCAATTTTGGGTAGTATTTTGGGTTTTCCACATAAAGTATCTTGTCATTTGCAAAGAATGAGAGTGTGGGTTCTTCTTTGCCAATTTGAATGCCTTTTATTGCTTTCTGTTGAGAAAGCAATAAATTGCTTTTCTATTGCTGAGATTAGGTCTTCTAATTCTATGTTGAATAAAAGTGGTGAGAGTCAGTATTCCTGTTGTGTTCTTGACCTTAAGAGAAAAGCTCTCAGTTTTTCCCCATTGAGAATGAATTTTGTTGGGGTTAACATAGAGCACAAATATCACCCATAATTCCTGGCTTGCTAAAATGTAACATGGAGGCTGCTAAGGGCAGGGAAGATTTCAGAGAAGGGCATAGGCCTTTGGAATGCCAAGGCCTACGTGACCACTCTGTTGTTTGAATGCCATGGGGAGTTGCCTTCCCAAAAATTTCTTTTTTCTTTTTTTTTAAATTTTTATTTTTTATAAACATACATTTTTATCCCCAGGGGTACAGGTCTGTGAATCACCAGGTTTACACACTTCACAGCACTCACCTTTTGATCAGGAAGGGATGCTGTACTTTGTCAAATGCTTTTTCAGCATCTATTGAGAGTATCATATGGTTCTAGTTCTTTTTTTAATTGATGTGTTGTATCACATTGACTGATTTGCGGATGTTGAACCAACCTTGCAGCCCTGGAATAAATCCCACTTGGTCGTGGTGAATAATCCCTTTAATGTACTGTTGAATCCTATTGGCTAGTATTTTGGTGAGGATTTTTGCATCTGTGTTCATCAAGGATATTGGTCTATAGCTCTCTTTTTTGATGGGATCCTTGTCTGGTTTTGAGATCAAGGTGATGCTGGCCTCATAAAATGAGTTTGGATGTTTTCCTTCCATTTCTATTTTTTGGAACAGTTTCAGGAGAATAGGAATTAGTTCTTCTTTAAATGTTTGGTAGAATTCCCCCGGGAAGCCGTCTGGCCCTGGGCTTTTGTTTGTTTGGAGATTTTTAATGACTGTTTCAATCTCCTTACTGGTTATGGGTCTGTTCAGCTTTCTATTACTTCCTGGATCAGTTGTGGTAGTTTATATGTTTCTAGGAATGCATCCATTTCTTCCAGATTGTCAAATTTATTGGCGTAGGGTTGCTCATAGTATGTTCTTATAATAGTTTGTATTTCTTTGGTGTTAGTTGTGATCTCTCCTCTTTCATTCATGATTTTATTTACTTGGGTCCTTTCTCTTTTCTTTTTGATAAGTCGGGCCAGGGGTTTATCAATTTTATTAATTCTTTCAAAGAACCAGCTCCTAGTTTTGTTGATGTGTTCTATTGTTTTTTTGGTTTCTATTTCATTGATTTCTGCTCTGATTTTTATGATTTCTCTTCTCCTGCTGGGCTTAGGGTTTCTTTCTTGTTCTTTCTCCAGCTCCTTTAGGTGTAGGGTTAGGTTGTATACCTGAGACCTTTCTTGTTTCTTGAGAAAGGCTTGTACCGCTATATATTTTCCTCTCAGGACTGCCTTTGTTGTGTCCCACAGATTTTGAACCGTTGTATTTTCATTATCATTTGTTTCCATGATTTTTTTCAATTCTTCTTTAATTTCCCGGTTGACCCATTCATTCTTTAGAAGGATGCTGTTTAGTCTCCATGTATTTGGGTTCTTTTCAAACTTCCTTTTGTGGTTGAGTTCTAGCTTTAGAGCATTGTGGTCTGAAAATATGCAGGGAATGATCCCAATCTTTTGATACCGGTTGAGTCCTGATTTAGGACCGAGGATGTGATCTATTCTGGAGAATGTTCCATGTGCACTAGAGAAGAATGTGTATTCTGTTGCTTTTGGATGAAATGTTCTGAATATATCTGTGATGTCCTTCTGGTCCAGTGTGTCGTTTAAGGTCTTTATTTCCTTGCTGATCTTTTGCTTGGATGATCTGTCCATTTCAGTGAGGGGAGTGTTAAAGTCCCTTACTATTATTGTATTATTGTTGATGTGTTTCTTTGATTTTGTTATTAATTGGTTTATATAGTTGGCTGCTCCCACGTTGGGAGCATAGATATTTAAAATTGTTAGATCTTCTTGTTGGACAGACCCTTTGAGTATGATATAGTGTCCTTCCTCATCTATTATTATAGTCTTTGGCTTAAAATCTAATTGATCTGATATAAGGATTGCCACTCCTGCTTTCTTCTGATGTCCATTAGCATGGTAAGTTCTTTTCCACCCCCTCACTTTAAATCTGGAGGTGTCTTCAGGCTTAAAATGAGTTTCTTGGAGGCAACATATAGATGGGTTTTGTTTTTTTTATCCATTCTGATACCCTGTGTCTTTTGACAGGGGCATTTAGCCCATAAACATTCAGGGTAACTATTGAGAGATATGAATTTAGTGCCGTTGTATTGCCTGTAAGGTGACTGTTACTGTATATGGTCTCTTTTCCTTTCTGATCTACCACTTTTAGGCTCTCTCTTTGCATAGAGGACCCCTTTCAATATTTCCTGTAGAGCTGGTTTGGTGTTTGCAAATTCTTCCAGTTTTTGTTTGTCCTGGAAGATTTTAATTTCTCCTTCTATTTTCAATGATAACCTAGCTGTATATAGTATTCTTGGCTGCATGCTTTTTCGTTTAGTGCTCTGAAAATATCATGCCAGCTCTTTCTGGCCTGCCAGGTCTCTGTGGATAAGTCAGCTGCCAATCTAATATTTTTACCATTGTATGTTACAGACTTCTTTTCCCGGGCTGCTTTCAGGATTTTCTCTTTGTCACTGAGACTTGTAAATTTTACTATTAGGTGACGGGGTGTGGGCCTATTCTTATTGATTTTGAGGGGCGTTCTCTGAACCTCCTGAATTTTGATGCTTGTTCCCTTTGCCATATTGGGGAAATTCTCTCCAATAATTCCTTCCCATATACCTTCTGTTCCCCTCTCTCTTTCTTCTTCTTCTGGAATCCCAATTATTCTAATGTTGTTTTGTCTTATGGTGTCACTTATCTCTCGAATTCTCCCCTTGTGGTCCAGTAGTTGTTTGTCCCTCTTTTGCTCAGCTTCTTTATTCTCTGTCATTTGGTCTTCTATATCACTAATTCTTTCTTCTGCCTCATTTATCCTAGCAGTGAGAACCTCATTAGTAGCTTTTTTGATTTCAACTTGGTTAGATTTTAGTTCTTTTATTTCTCCAGAAAGGGCTTTTATATCTCTCGAGAGGGTTTCTCTAATATCTTTCATGCCTTTTTCGAGCTCGGCTAGAACCTTGAGAATTGTCATTCTGAACTCTAGATCTGACATATTACCAATGTCTGTATTGATTAGATCCCTAGCCTTCGGTACTGCCTCTTGTTCTTTTTTTTGTGTTGAATTTTTCCGTCTTGTCATTTTGTCCAGATAAGAGTATATGAAGGAGCAATTAAAATACTAAAATGGTGGCAACAACCCCAGGAAAATATGCTTTAACCAAATTAGATGAAATCCCAAATCGTGAGGGGGGAGAAAGGGGATAAAAAGAGGTTCAAAAATGAAGAAAGGAAAAAAAAAGAAAAAAGAAAAAAAAAGAAAAGAAATGAATTAAACAAAAGAAAACAAATAAAGAAAAATATAAAAAAGAAAAAATATATATATTAGATAAACTAGTTAAAAAACGTTAAAAAAGAAAAAGGTAAAAGTTAAAAAAAAATATTTTACCAGAAGGCGAGAAAAAAAGCAAAATATGAAAAAG
The DNA here is from genome assembly GCF_022355385.1 of Mustela nigripes. Lineage (NCBI taxonomy): Eukaryota > Metazoa > Chordata > Mammalia > Carnivora > Mustelidae > Mustela > Mustela nigripes. The sequence goes on along the minus strand of NC_081562.1, from coordinate 44,237,569 downwards.
AAAAAAATTAAATTAACTGCAAGACTAAAAAAAAATCACAGGGAAAAAGCCATGAGTTCCGTGCTTTGCTTTCTCCTCCTCTGGAATTCTGTTGTTCTCCTTGGTATTGAAACCGCACTCCTTGGTAGGTGAACTTGGTCTCGGCTGGATTTCTTGTTGATCTTCTGGGGGAGGGGCCTGGTGTAGTGGTTCTCAAGTGTCTTTGCCCCAGGCGGAATTGCACCGCCCTTACCAGGGGCCGGGGTGAGTAATCTGCTGGGGTTTGCTTTCAGGAGCTTTTGTTTCCTGAGCACTTTCCGTAGAGTTCCGGAGGACGGGAATACAAATGGCGGCCTCCTGGTCTCTAGCCTGGAGGAGCCGAGAGCCCAGGGCCCCACTCCTCAGTGCGCCCTCAGAGAACAGTGCCCAGTTACTCCCGTCTGCCTGACCTCCGGCCGCGCTCCGAGCTCACCGAGCCTGCGAGCCGTTCAAGGTAACACTGAGCTGTGAGCTTACTGTCGGCTCTGTCTCTGTAGCTGGCTTTCCCGTTCCAATACCCGCAAGCTCTGTGACACTCAGACACCCCTGATCCTTCTGTGACCCTGCGGGACCTGAGGCCACGCTGACCCCGCGTGGGCTTCGCCCCGGTTTAGCCTCTGGAGCGATGTCCCTCAGCGGAACAGACTTTTAAAAGTCCTGATTTTGTGCGCCATTGCTCCGCGGCTTGCTGGGAGCCGGCCCCTCCCCCCGGGGTCTATCTTCCCATTGCTTTGGATTCACTTCTCCGCCGGTCCTACCTTTCAGAAAGTGGTTGTTTTTCTGTTTCCAGAATTGCTGTTCTTCTTCTCTTCGATCTGCTGATGGATTTTCAGGTGTTTGCAATCTTTAGATAAGCTATCTAGCTGATCTCCAGCTAGCTGAAGTAGTCTCAGCCTGCTACTTCTCCGCCATCTTGACTCCTCCTCCCCAAAGCTTTCTTAGCCCAAACAGCCACTCCATGATCCAAGAGATGTATGCATTACCCCTTAGGCTATGTTTAGCAGTGCTTGTAGACCACACAGATTAGTATCTTATATCTTTTTTGTAAACAGATTTTTCTAGTCCCAGTAAGACCCCTTGTCACACATCAAGTGCTTAAGAAACAGTGATAAGGATTTGTGATTATCCTGAATGACCAATAAAAGCAGGAGCAAAGAAGGACAAAGGATCTTCTTCTCAGAGTGTTGGCTATCTTGCCTTCTCCTCTCTTTCACAGCAAAGTTTGGAGTAATATTTCATACGTTTGTACAGGGATTGCTGGATTTTCCTGGCAGATATTCACTGTGGGCTTTTCGTAGACAGCTTTTATGATATTGAGGTATATTCCCTCTATCCCTATGCTCTGAAGAGTTTTAATCAGGAAAGGATGCTGTATTTTGTCAGATGCTTTTTCTGCATGAATTGAGGGGATCATATGGTTCTAGTCTTTTCTTTTATTAATGTGCTCCATCACATTGACTGATTTGTGAATGTTTAACCACCCTTGCATCCCAGGAATAAATCCCACTTCGTCATGATGGATAATCCTTTTTAAGTACTGTTGGATTCTATTGGCTAGGATCTTGCTGATTATTTTAGCATCCATGTTCAACAAGGATATTGGTCTGTAATTCTTCTTTTTGATGGAATCTTTGCCTCATTTGTGGATCAGGGTAATGCTAGCCTCATAGAATGAGTTTAGAAGTTTTTCTTCCATTTCTATTTTTTGAAACAACTTCAGTAGAATAGGTATGATTTCTTCTTGGGACTTTTCATGATAAAAAGCTTTTTCACAGCAAAGGAAATAGTCAACAAAATTAAGAAGCACCCCATGGAATAGTAGAAGATATTTGCAAATGACATTATGGATAAAGGACTGCTTTCCAAGATCTTTAAAGAATTTCTCAAACTCAACACCTCCCTCCAAAATATATAATAATCCAGTAAATAAATGGGCAGAAGACATGAAAAGAAACCTCTCTAAAGAAGACATACAAATGGCTAAGAGACACATGAAAAAATGTTCAACCTCACTAGCCATCAGGGACATACAAATCAAAACCACAATGAGATACCACTGTATACCAGTTAGAATGGCAAAAATTAACAAGACAAGAAACAACCCAAGGGTTGGTGAGGATGTGGAGAAAGTGCAACCTTCTTACACAACAGTGTAAGAATGTGTGGGAATGGAAACTGATACAGCCATTCTAGAAAACAGTATGGAGGTTCCACAAGACATTAAAAATAGGGCTACCCTATGATCCAGCAATTGCACTACTAGGTATTTACCCCAAAGATACAGATGTAGTGAAAAAAAGGGCCATATGCACCCCAGTGTTCATAGTAGCAATGTCAACAACAGCCAAACTGTGGAAGGAGCTGAAATGCCCTTAAACAGTCAAATGGATAAAGAAGATGTGGTTCATATGTACAACAGAATATTACTTAACCATGAGAAAGGATGAATACCTACTATTTGCATTGACTTGAATGGAACTGGAAGGGATTATGCTGAGTGAAATAAGTCAAGCAATTATCATATGATTTCATATGTGGAACATAAGGAATAACAATGGAGGATCACAGGGGAAGGGAGGGAATACTGAATGGGAAGAAATCAGAGAGGGGACAAACTATGAGAGACTCTGGACTTCAGGAACAAACTGAGGATTACAGAAGGTGATGGGTCATAATAATAAAAAAAAAGTTAAAAAATACAAACAGCTAGGATAAAATAAAAGATTAGAACTATATGACATTAAAAGATAAGTGAACTATGGACTCTGAAAAACAATCTGAGGGTTTTGAAGGGGCAGGGGGGTGGGAGGTTGGGGTACCAGTTGGTGGGTATTAGAGAGGGCACAGATTGCATGGAGCACTGGGTGTGGTGCAAAAAATAATGACTACTGTTATGCTGAAAATAAAAAATAAATTTAAAAAAAGACAAAAAAAATGATAAGTGAATCTAATACCTCTTTAAATAAAAAGAGAGAGAGAGAAGAAAGAAAAAAATGGGGCCAAAAACTTAAAGAAATAACAGCCAGAAAGTTCTCTAACCTTGTGGAGTAAACAGATGTCCAGGTCCAGGAGGTTAGAGAATTCTAAGTAAAATGAACCCAAAGAGAGTTACACCAAGACACATTAGAATTAAAATGTTAAAAGTCAAGGCTAAAGAGAGAATCTTAAAAGCAGCAAGAGAAAAACAAATTGTTTCCCTGGGTATAGGGAAACCCCGTAAGACAATCAGCAAATTTCTCAGGACAAACTGCAAACCAGAAGGCAGTGTAATGACATATTTAAAGTCCTAAAAAGAATCAATCAAACAAAAATCCAACAAAAAATACTCTATTCAACAAGATTAGCATTTAGATTTGAAGGAGAGATAAAGAGTTTTCAAGACAGGTAAAAGCTAAAGAAGTTCATCACCACTAAGCTGGCCTTACAAGAAACATTAACGACTCTTTAAGCTGAAAATAATGGCATTATTTAATAAAAAGGAGATGTATGAAAGTAAACAGTGGAAAAAGTAAATATCTAGTAAAAGTAGTAGCTTAATCACTTATAAAGTTACTAAGAAGTTTAAAAGACTAAAGCAAATTAACTAAAATTTAATAATTACATTAAGTAAGTTATATAAAATTAAAAGATGTAAAAAGTCATGCATAAAATGTCAAGGGGGAGAAAGTCATCAGACCAGAAGGGGAGAGAGTAAGAAAAGAAATAAGTAACAAAGCGAACTACAAAAACAGCCTGAAAGCAATTAACAAAATGGCAAGTATATATTGTCAATATTTACTTTAAATGTAAGTAGACTAAATGATCTAGTCCAAAGGCATACAAGGGCTGCAAGGATTAACCCAAACCAACAAATAAGACACGACTACACGTAGCCTATAAGAGACTCACTTCAGAAGGACACAAACAGGCTGAAAGTGATGGGATGAAAAAGGATAGACCATTTAAAGGGAAATGAAAAGAAAACTGGCCCAACCACATTCATATCAGATAAAACAGACTTTAAAACAAAGAGTGTGGGGGATACTTGGGTGCTCAGTCTGTTAAGTGTGTGCTTTCAGCTCAGGTCATGATCCCAGGGTCCTGGGATTAAGTCTCACATCAGGGTCTCCGCTAGGCAGGGAGTCTTCTTCAACTCATACAACTCATTGACAACAACAGCAACAGTAACAATAACAAAAACCCAATCCTTTTTTCAAAATGGACAGATGATCTGAGTAGACGTTTTTCAAATAAGACATACAGATGGCCAGCAGACACATGAAAAGATATTCAATATCACAAATCTTCAGGGAACTGCATATCAAAAACACAATAAGATATCACCCCATAATTGTTAGAATTGCTAGTATCAAAAAGACAAGAAATAATAAGTGTTGGTAAGGATGTGGAGAATAGGGAACCCTTATTCACTGTTGGTGGGAATGTAAATCAGTGCAGCCACTATGGAAAACAGTATGGAGGATCCTCAAAAAAATTAAAGGTAGAACTACCATATGATCCAGCAATTTCACTACTCAGTCCCTATCTTAAGAAAATGAAAATGCTAATTTGAAAAGTTATGTATATCTGTATGTTTATTGCAGCATTATTTACAATGGTCAAGATATTTGAAATCTGAAAAAACAAAACAAGCAAATAAACAAAAAAGACAACTTGTACTCATAGATACCAAGAACAGATGGGTGGTTGTCAGAGGGGAGGAGGATAGTGGCCAAAATGGGTGAAGGGGATTAAAATATAAATTTCTAGTTATAAAATAAGTAAGTCATGGGGATGTAGTATACAGTATTGGGAATATAGTCAATACTACTGCATTCACTTTGTAAGGTGACAGTAACTATACTGGGAGTGGTGACAATTTTGTAATGTATGTAGCAGAAGTCTGCTGTATCCTGAAGCCAGTGTCCTGTGTACCCTGAAGTATACCCTGAAGAAGTGTCCCAGACGCCTGGATCTATACTGTGCATCGATTTTTATAGAGTAGAACCTATAGCTTCTACTTAGAGCTCTGACCCACAATCCTGCCTAACATGAAATTCCTAGGGATTTAATCAGTCCTGGGGCCCTACGGGTGGAGTCAGAGTCATGGTGATTTATCTGAAGAGTAGTGACGAGGGCTGTCACTTCCATCCCTGAGGGTTACTACCTTTTAAATCCCATAACTAGCTTCACCATCCTCACATCTGGTGCCCCGCCTTCTGCAGGCCTCCAGTACAAGGGCCTTGCCTGTACAAGCAACCAAGCTGGCCCTTCTTTCACAACAGGCTTGACTTGAGTACTAAGTAGTTCGTTTCCAAGTTGTCCCAGTGCCCTTCAAGGTCAGGCCTTGAGTATGTTCACTGTCGTTTCCCAGTCTTAACCTTGCGGCTGGTGATCGAGCAGAGGTTGAGAATTTCTGCCGCCTCCTCCTCAGTTCTCTCTCTCCCACTGATTGCATTAAACAAGCCACAGATGCCACCGCAGAGAACTCCGACATCCCACTGGGATACCAAAGGTTTCTCATCTTGACTTCTGAAGCCAATATAATGTTTACCCTGAAGTCAATATAATATTTATTGTATGCCAACTACACCTTGATATATAAAAGAGAGATGAGTATTTAGTCTTAAAAGCAGTGTTAAATGTATCCTTAAAAATATTTCATCAGCATCTGTCACTGAATTTTTTATGTAGTTCACTGTAAGTACTGGAATATCTTACTATAGGTATAGAATTAGACTCATTTTTTTGGACAATTGAACACTGCATTTTCACAGCAAGTTGACATTGAATTCTTTAACTCAGGTCTGTATTTGTAATGTGATACATGAGGAACATTTACTGTTCAATAGCCCTCAAAACTTTCACTTCCATTTAGATGGTAAGCCATAATGTAAAAATATCACTAAGGCTTGACATCAGTTCCAGAGTCCCTTGTGAAAATGGCATTTTCAACTTTGTAGCAGAGGTAGGGAACAGCATATTCCATGCAGGCAAGCAGATAAAACAGAAGGTTAGGGAAGTGCCTTCTTACCTGAAGATCTAACATAGACATTTATGTCCATGTTGTAAATTTGGAAGTTTTGAATAATGCAAAAAGATACGAATCATGGATAAAAGAGGAATCATGAATCAATACTGAATCATTATCAGGCCTGAACTTGGCATTATTTTCTCCAATTGCACACCTATAATCCTCTACTTCCTCTGTCCTTCCTGGAAAATCAACAGTGCCTTCTTCCACTCCAGAAAATGTGCACACTTCTTCACTCTGACCCAGACCAGAAAGGAAAAACAAACTGATCTTTAGAGACACACCACTCTCTCATCACTCATATTCACTTTATCTCATCTACAGTCTAATCAAGGGAGCCACCATTCATCATCCAAACTTTCTTCATCTCTCTTGGACCATTTCTATATATATATGGCAGTTGGTCACAATACTGAATATCTAGGTTGGCTTCTCTTCACAAAATTCACAATGCCATTTCCAATGTCTTATTTCTTAAATGCATCTTTGTGTATGTTACTAGATTGCTTTAAATGTGCCAATGACATTGCCATCTAATTCAAATATAGGTCTTTATTCATGGTGAACATTTTTTATAATAGTCAAAGACCAACTTCTGATAGTTAATACCTGGCCCTGGCTTCTAATGACCATTAACTCCATGTTATTCTTTGATTATCCCATATTTCTAAATCTATGGATAATCTGTGCTAGGTCTGGAATCTTAGTCTGTTTTAGTTTTAAGAGACAGAAACCATTACAGGTTTATTTTAGAGCCATAATACAGGGAAATAAGTGTTCATATTGGAAGTGCTTGGGAGTGCTGAAGAAGGCTTTAGGCTATGCCTTCATCAGTGTCCAACTTTCTTTCTGGTAAGTTCCTAATGTACTTTATATATATCTTCACTATAATTTCACATCAAATTATTATAATCTCATTGTATTTGTTTCCATGCTTGAAATATAGCTCCCTTAAATTTGAGCCTTTATGAAGGTACATACCCTTTTCCCCCAACTATATACATAAATGTCTACAATCTGAATGAGTATCTGAAAGAATATGAAATTAATAAAAATGTGTGAATGTATATCAAATACAGTCATAACTATGTGGCAGAATCCAAACTCAATAGCTACTCACCTTCTCTACCAAACAATGTATTTTAAATTATAAAATGGATATTTATATGTTTGAAACTTGACCCTTATTTCAAATGAGAAAAAATGTGGTATTTATCAATCACGCAAAAGAACAATGACTGTCACATTTGAAAGATGGAAAATGGTCAAAATAACCTGAGTGTTAACTATATGCAAGTCCAATCTTTAAGATTTCATAATGATCAAAATTTGATAAATGTTATCTACTTAATGATTAGTCCCTTCAGAAATATAACACAAGTCTCTCTATTTGCCTTGCAGATAAAATAAAGTCTGGCACCTCTTAAGGTCTAAGTATCTCACAGTTGAATAAAGGATTAACTTGAATAATGAATAAATGAAAAACACATATTATTAAAAACTATAGTGAAGAGAAAGATGCTTGATGAGCAGATAAAAACATAGACTATTTTGTATTACTGCTGTTTATTTTTTGTTGTTGTTTTGTGTATTTGCCTGTTTTAATCTTTATTTTCATTTATTTCACTAGGCAGTATATTTAATTTTTTGTTTGAGGCCATTTTTATTGTGTTTATATTTATTACCTTACTAGAGCAAAGTTTATGAGTTTGTAAAATACATCTCAAAGTTTTTCTAAATGGCACTAGGTATTTTTAGAAGTAAAGGAAGATAGGACTTCTGCTCAAACTGAAGGTGAAACAAAGGAGAAAATATGGCTTTATCATATGGTAACATAGAAGCATATGTTTTCTGAATTTAATTAAAAAAAACTATTCCTAGTATATTTTAAAACAACTAGATTATACAAACAACAAAAATTTAGATTAATTTAAAGGAAAACAATGAACTTTTGGTATCTAAAATAGTTGTGATGTCTTTTTGGTACTTTCCTGGAGGTGATATTGAGAAAACAACAGCTAGCTCCAATCTATATATATAAATTAATATATATTTATGTAGTGTTTGGAGTAAATTGCATTGGATTATGGAAGAAGTTGAGAATTCAAAATTAAGATCAGTATTTTATGTTCACTCTTTAGGTTTAAATACTAGTGATTTTGTTTGCTTCTCACTATGGGCCATATATTTAAATATAATGAACAAAAGAAAATAACATCCATTCCTACGGACTGGCTCAATAGAAGATAATTTCCTAAGAGCTTTAACCAAAGTGAGTTTTCAAACATAAAGTGTTATATAGGTTTATCAATTTTGAGTTTCATTTTAGAGACCCAGTTTGTTTCTAAGGGAAGGAAAATTATCTTTTCTATGAACAGTTTTATCAACTTAATCTTCATAACTTAGGAGACTTATTTTAGGGGGAAAAAGAGAAAGAAAGAGCTTGCTCACACATTTTTCTCTCTAAGATCTTACAGCTCTAATTAGGATAATAATCTCTCTTTATGGGAATTTCAAAGAAAATGGGGACAATGCAACTCCAAAGAAGTATTATTAAAATGTCAGCCTCAAGAAAGCCTCATATTTTAAAGCATTTAGTTTCCTTGTCTCAGCATTACTTCCTCTTATCCATCTTACTAATAAAAGTGGTCTTTTTGCTACTTATTTATGTCTTTATTATAGAAGAAATATACATTTCTAATGTGTAATTTTGTAGTCTTACTATTTTAAATTTTTAAAAATAGGTGACAGATAGTTGACCTGCCAAAAATGATGACTGTGTTATTTTGGTAAAATATCTTGAAAATATTATTAATATTTTTTTCAAAGTAAGAATTTAAAATGGAGAACTAAAAGAAATCTCACAAAAATATATGTGCTCTTGAAGAGCTCAATAGAAGTATGAGTCGTAAATGTAAAAGGCCATTGTGATTAAATATTATGGAAGGAAGCTATAGTTGTTATGTATGTGCACTATATTATATGATCCAGTTGGGGAAAATTTGATGTGGTTGGGACAAATGTGTTGGGAGAAAGAGATCTCCTTCAGAATGGGTAGGAGAAAACAACATCTTCTGAATATTCAAATTTTAAAAAGGATAAAATCTGTAGAGATCCACATTTGATAGTGCTACTTTTCATAAATAGGATTGGTTTGAATCAGTCTGGTAAAAGTAAGATGCCTGTACAGACAAGACTGTCCATAAATATTGTGCAGGATTTGGCTTCATATTTTAATTAATATTAACCATAAACACACTTCCTACATATTAGTATATATCTTAAGAGAAAATGAGGAAAATGTTAGAAATAATACTTAATAAGATATGAGAAAATATCTTACATGAAATGGAATATTTTCACTGAGAAAAAAGGAACATTTCATATTTTTAGAAGTGAGATTATGTCTTACTGAAAAAAAGTACTATCTTTTAACAACTCATAAAATATATCTATTAGTTATTTGGCTTCAGCTAAATATGATAATAAGTTATGAAAATGAATCCACTTAACAGAAAATTGTCAACTTGAGCTTTATTAAATTTCATTTATATATAATATAAAGTTAGTATCTATTTGTCCTTTTTAGATATCTTTAGATATTTTTTGTTCTGCCATTCAAAAAATTCAATGAAGTACCTGAAACCATGTTACATGGCATCTTTTTATTGATGTATTAAAAATATCTTTCTATCCCACTGAGTTGAAGAGCAAACTATCTAAATTATCTTTTGCATCATAAATCTGCAAGGATTAGTGTTTTACAGACAGAAAGGATTATAGATTATATACAATGTTTTATGACCACCAAAAATGTCTCAGAGCTACTGCATTTAAAAGAAAGTTACTATTATGGATTCTCAAGAATTTTTATTATGTACATTAGCAAAGTGAATCCATGATTCATATTACATTATGTTACACGCTGTCATGCTATAATTGCTTGCATTCATAAATTTATAGAAGTTTGTTTTGACAAATTAAGAATTACTTTCTAAATAAGACTTTCTTTTTCTTTCTTTTTTTTTTAAGATTTTATTTATTTATTTGTGAGAGAGAGAGAACAAGCAGGCAGAGTGGCAAGCAGAGGCAGAGAGAGAAGCAGGCTCCCTACTGGACAAGGAGCCCAATGCGGAACTCAATCCCAGGACGCTGGGATCATGACCTGAGTGGAAGGCAGCAGCTTAACCTACTGAGCTGCCTACATATCCCTAAATAAGACTTTCTTAATGACGTAAGATAAGGCATAGTTTTGGTTACCTGAGAAATGCCCGCATTAATAGTGCATATATATTACACGACTTTCTTAATGACATTAGATAAAGCATAGTTATAGTTACCTAACAGATATCCCTTTATTAGTGTGTAGTCCTTGTGTATATATGATTCTGTGATATTTCTATCAGTATAACATTTATTCATAAAACTATTTATTTGAAAGATAAATGCTTTTGAAGGGTTAAGATTTTTTCAACTTCAATTGTTAAAGAACCTCATGGAGTTAATTCAGAGGTAACTTTGAATAAAAATTTTAATTTAATCCTTAGAGATAGTAACCAGTGAAATTCTTCAAATATATGTGTTGTATATAAACATATTTTGGGGTTTTTGTTGTTGTCTTGTTTTAAGACAAACAGTGGACTACAAACACCACTATTCTGCACTTTAAGTGATTTTTGGAAATCATTTGTAATAATTCACGTAGAGAGACTTCACTTAAAAAAAACTGAATATTGAATATTTCACTACCATATCATTGTACAGATATAATAACTGATCTAATAGTATTGGCCCATTGACAAGCATGTTTTTAATTCTGTCATCCATGTTTAGCTATTTTTTAAATTTTTTATGGATGCATAATTTAGGTATAGCAAAATACTCTCAATGAAATTTTGACATCTTATTATTTATATTTATAAATCCTTCACAATATATTCTGTATTTTCTCGTGTGTGTGTGTGTGTGTGTGTGTGTGTGTGTGTGTGTATGTGTGTGTGTCTGTGTCTGTGTGTATTATCTTTAATGACTGGAAGGTTAGATTTTCAGTATAATGGTTAATGCTATTCCAGTTACTATTGTTTCATGGCAAATCAGTACACTCTGTGGCATGAAACAACCATTTTATTATGTTGATAGATTCTGTGAGTCAGAAATTTGGACAGGACAGGGCAGGCATCGTTTTGCGTGTAATATCTCATCTAGAAACACTCAGTGTTAGGATTGATTTGCCGACTAGAGGCAGGAAGTATCTTGAAGTGTCTACACCCACATGGTGGTTGATGTTGGCTATTTGCTGAGAACCCACCCAGAGCTGTGGACCAGACTACATGTGGCCTCTCTGTATGGCTCACATTTCTCATAGCATGGTGGGCTCAGGGAATTTGAACTTGTTTCACCCATACTTTCCTCAGACTTCAGTAAACAGTTAACAGGAATCATTACTCACCAGTAGTTCATTTGCTATAGATTTCTAATTCATTTTTTAGCATTTTAATTAGTCCTCTAGGAGTTTTCTCAAGAAGTGCTTAGCTGAGTGTAATCCCACTGGTCTCTCAATTCTATTTTCAAACCAAATGTTAGCTGAGTATTCATAATAGTAGTGCTCTTTTTCCTTGAGCCCTTGGTAATCATTGTCCCACTGCTGTTAAGTATTGGATGTTTCTGTTGTGAAATTAGAGAACTGGCTTGGAGCTGGTAAGATCTTTTGTTTAAATATCTGAAGAATTCTTTATTATCCCTTTTTCTCTTTCATGGATACTAATAATTATATAAAATTTTCCCCTAGAATATGGTTTCCCATTTCAAACTACAGATTTAAGTATTTATTCATTCCTAGAAAAATTTCTCCAACTGTATTTTATTCAATTAGGTTGGATTTTTATTTTACAAAGGCAAAATGTATGCATATTTTGGGTACTTTATCTGTTTCTGTATCTACTGTGTTTTTTTTCTCTTAACCTTCTTTGATTTCCATTTTATTTTGTAGACTTTCCTTAATCTTGACCTCACTGCCTTTATTCCTCGGCAATATCTATCTCCTTTATACAGCCACCAATGTGGACTTCATTTCTAAATGAATTTATTTTCAATTATACTCATTTTTAATTTCCTTCCACTATCTTGCTCTTTAGTCCCCAAATTCTTGAATCTCTGCTTTAAGAAAGTGATTTTTTCATCTAAAAAACCTATTTATGCCCCCATGAGAGTATATTTTTTCTTTGTCTGTTATTTCTTCCTTCCATCATTCCAATTTTATTTTATCTGCAATTATATTTTTATTGACTTTGTGCTGTTTCTTTTAATTATTATGCATTTTTTTTCATGAATTGACTGTTACCTGCAGCAGATGTTTACTGAGATTCCTTTTTGGGTAGGCCTGGGACAATTTCTTTCTTTTTTTTTTTTTTTTTTAAAGATTTTATTTATTTATTTGACAGAGAGAAATCACAAATAGATGGAGAGGCAGGCAGAGAGAGAGAGAGGGAAGCAGGCTCTCCGCTGAGCAGGAGCCCGATGCGGGACTCGATCCCAGGACCCTGAGATCATGACCTGAGCCGAAGGCGGCGGCTTAACCCACTGAGCCACCCAGGCGCCCAGACAATTTCAATACTTTAGGAAATCTCTTTCATATGACATAAAGTTAATGGTGATTGATCGATTATTTTTTTTAAATTTTTGTTTTTTCTTGTCTGATAGATTTCTAAAGACAAAGATCTCCCTAAAAAGGAACATTTTCTTCAGTCTGTATCATGAAAGATTTGTTCCAGGAGATATGGAAAGTGTCTGTGATTGTCTATGCAATCTACCCTTCCTTGCTCCTCTTCGATGACAAACTAGATCCAAGAAAGTTCTCAACACACATTGATGAATCTTTGGGTTCTGGGTGGCTCAGTTGGTTAAGTGGCTGCCTTTGGCTCAGGTCATGGTCTGAGCTCAGGTCTTGAGACTGAGCCCCATGTCAAACTCCATGCTCATTGAGGAGTCTGCTTCTCCCTCTCCCTCTGCTACTCCCCCTGCTTGTGCTCTATTGAGTGCATGCTTTCTTTCTAATAAATGAATAAAATCTTTAAAAAAAAACGGACGTTTTACTTGGAGAACTATGTGTTGTTACCTTGTCTGAGATCTTCAGAAAGGAGCATCCTCTCAGTTCCTGCCTCTCTAATTACAGCAATAGTCCTTCTTTGTATATTGCTATTTAGGTATGCAGATATCTAATAGCATAATATATGATAATGTTTGTCCTTTAATTTCATATTCTTACATTTTGATTATTTATAAAAAAGGAGGCAGCATCATTTTTTCACCTTTTCAAAAATTTTTTGTAACAAATCTGTTCAATTTATGCCTCTAACTCTTAACATTTTATTCTGCATTAATAGCCTAATACTTGGGATTTTTGTTATAAACCTAGTCATTTTATGCCTCCACCTCTTATCATCTCTTCCAATGACAAGTCTTTTCTGACTCTCCTTCCTGAACTTTTCACCACTGACAGAATTAATCACCACATCTTCAAATACCTTGTGAGTCTTTAAATTTTATGACTATCACAGCATGTATACATAATTTTACATCCTTATCTTCCTTGTAATTCCCTGAAGACAAAGACAATGACTTAACCATTTTGTCCTCTGATTAAAGCATTGAGCCTAATATATAATATATGCCTAACAAATATTTCTTGAATGAATGACATATGACATCCAATTACTTGATTTATTCATGAAAACACTAATTATATTTGGTTTGGAAGTATCATTTAATTATATTAAATTGATGGTGATTTTTTGATTAATGGTTTTCATTTTTACCTGAATTTTCAGTGAGGAATCATTGCAAATCATTCGGTTATAAAAATCAGGCCAGGCCTCTAACTGTATAACCATTGCCTATTTTTGCTTGCTTCAGTGTATAGTTAGTTGAATCAATCTTGTCATGATGATTTCTTATAAGTGATGTGTTATTCAATAAATATCAAATGCTTAATAAGAATTTAATTCTATTTTAATTTACTTCTGAAGAATACAAAAGACACTACCAATATAGACACTTTTCTCAAAGAAAAAAAAATGTATGGTGAGAGATGAGGCTTGTACTTCCTTAAAATATTTTTTCAGATGTAAAAAAAATAATAGCACAATAAAGATAAAACTACAAATTGTCTACCATCCAAACATCTTTATATAACCATAGTTGATGTTTTATAATATTCTCTCCCATATATTTTCCCTCTGTAATAATATAGGGAAGAATAATAGAAGAAATTATAAAAAAGCTTTGGAGTCAACATAAATGTTTGCCTGAGAAGAGTAACTTATCTATTTAAACCTCATTGTTCAGAAATGCCTGAGTTGAGTAGCTCACTCCATTAAACTGCTGACTCTTGATTTTGGATCTGGGTCTCAGGGTTCTGAGATTGAGTCCAAAATCAAGCTCTGTGCTTAGCCGGGAGTCTACTTCAGGATTCTCTCTCCCCCTCTGCTCCTCCCCTTGTTCTCACTCTCTCCCTTTCTCTCTAAAATAAATAAATAAAACTGTAAGAAATAAGCCTAATTGCTCACATCTATGAGATGAGCATAAAATATGATTACTGTATAAAGCAATATAGCATGATATCTCAGGAATAAAAACACCTCCAAATTACTTGTTAAAATACTTGTTCATATCCCTGGGGTAGACTATAGTCATTCTCCTTAACAGTCATTTTGTATTTTTTTTTCCAGTCATTTGTTTCCTTAGATTTTTGTTTCACTTATAGTTACAAGTATAATTAATGCTGGTATGAACACCCTCAAATATCTTTATATAGCTACTTTTATAACCCTGCAAACAGAGCTTTACAACAAAATTCTGGAAGATGAATGACTGAATCTTGACAGGCTTTGATCTTTTTCCCCCATTTTCAGCCCTATATAACTGCTGACCTTTGCTTGTTCCACATGTCCTTTTAGGAAATGCTTTAAGGGAAAACTGTTCCAAATAGAGGCCTTCCCAATTTATGCTTTCCTTTTCTTCAATCTTATTCCCATGAGTCCTTGTTTTCCTGGCAGTTTTCCAATGCCTACAAACACAGTCTTTTCAAAAATATCTTTTCCAGTTCTTGGCTGGAGATTTGACTTACAACAAATTTGTTCACCATTACCATCCCATACCAACTATTTTTTGACAGAGTAAACAATTCTAGTTTGATTATTATTTTAACTCAGTACCCTAGAAAATTAATTCCATTCTTTTTTAATGGCATTGTTATCATTTGGAAATCTGCTGTTAATTTAATATTCACTTTTGTTGTAGGCGCATCTATCTTATCTCCTCCTGCTTTTAAGATTGTTTTCCTTTGGTTGTGAAGTGTCTGGTGTGTCTAATCATAGTGTTAAAAATATAATGTCAATTTAATATATTGTGCTTCCTAGCAATTTTGTTGTATTTCTGTATTAGAAAATTCTCAGCCATTTGCATAGCAAAGGAAACAGTCAACAAAGCCAAAAGACAACCGAAGAATAGGAGAAGATATTTGCAAATGACTTATCAGATAAAGGGCTAATATACAAAATCTATAAAGAACTTATCACACTCAACACCCAAAGAACAAATAATCCAATCAATAAATGGGCAGAGGGACATGAACAGTCATTTCTGCAAAGAAGACATCCAGATGGCCAACAGACACATGAAAAAGTGCTCTGCATTGCTCGCATCAGGGAAATACAAATCAAAGCCACAGTGAGTTACCGCCTCACACCGCCAATCAGAGTGGCTAAAATTAACACGTCAGGAAATGACAGTTGTTGGCGAGGATGCAGAGAAAAGGGAGCCCTCCTGCACTGTTGATGGGAATGCAAGCTGGTGCAGCCACTCTGGAAAACAGCATAGAGGTCCCTCAAAAAGTTGAAAATAGAGCTACCCTATGACCTAGGAATTGCACTACTAGGCATTTACCCTAAAGATACAAATGTAGTGATCCAAAGGGGCACATGCACCCAAATGTTTACAGCAGCAATGTCCACAATAGCCAAACTGTGGAAAGAGTCTAGATGTCCATCAACAGATGAATGGATAAGGAAGTGGTATATATACATACATATATGTATATATACATATATATAATGGAATATTATGCATGGAATGGATAAGGAACTGGTATACACACACACACACACACACACACACTGGAATATTATGCAACCATAAAAAATGAAATATTGCCATTTGCAATGACAAACATGGAACCATGGAACTAGTTGCTGTTAAGCTAAGTAAAATAAGTCAATCAGAGAAAAACAATTATCATAGGATCTTACGGATATGAGGAATTTGAGAAGCAAGGCAGAGGAAAAGGAGGAAAAAATGAAACAAGATGAAACCAGAGAGTGAGACAAACCATAAGAGACTCTTAATCTCAGGAAATTGAGGATTACTGGAGGGCAGGGGTGTGGGAGGGATGGAGTAGCTGGGTGCTGGACACTGGGGAGGGTATGTGCTTTGGTAAGTGCTGTGAATTGTGTAAGACTGATGAGTCATAGACCTGTACTCCTGAAACAAATAATACATTACAAGTTAATTTAAAAAAAAGAAAATAAAAAGAAAATTTTCAGCCATTTATTTCTCAAATTTGCCTTCTTTCAATTCTCTCATCTTTTACTTTAGAAGTATAATTAGACCAATGCTCATTCAGATACTGTATATCTTAAATTATCTTTCATATTTTTAACTTATTTTCTCTTTTTGCATATGTTAAAAAAAACAACTTCAGCTAGATATGTCTGTCCTTCAACTCATTCATTTTGTTTTGTGTTGTTTGAACTCATTCGTTCTGTATTTTATTTCAATAATCATTTTTGAAGTGATTTATTTCATTTTTGAAAATTTATTAATTTTAAGGTCTGCCTGTCATTAATGAAAAGTTCTCATAAAATGTTCATATTTATGAATTCATCTTGTGTTTCCTTTTTATTTCAAACATAGTTATCCTACCATTTTCAATTCTAACATTTATATTACATGGGGTTCTGAAGTGGTTGTCATTAAATCTGATAAAATTTCATGATGTCTTATCTTCTTGAATGGTTGTGCCCTTTGATTGTCATATCATAATTATTTATGGGATTTGTGAAAGCTATCGCCTGATTCTGAGGATTCTATCAACTGTGAGCCACTCTAGATGCCTTTAAAATCATGGCTTAATGAAGGTATCTGAATTTTAGTTCTTCTACTCTGGTTGAATGTCCCAGGTTTACAATTCCTGCCAAAGAGTTATTTGTATTTTCTCTAAAGAAAACCTTATTCCTACTAGCTCTAACATTGGTTCCAACTCTGGAGTTTCAAGATCAGGGCTTAGATGACTTTTGTTGTTGCTGTTGTTGTTGTTAGGTCTATGGGAAGGGAAAGGAGGTAATTAGCAGTCTTTAAAGATTATCTTTATATCCCTAAGTGCCTAGAAATACATTCAAAATGTTTAAATCCAGGTTTAGTTGTTTTGCAGTGAGAGAATGCTCAAGATAATCTAGTCTACCATGATCCTGTAACTACATATTCTGCTCCAATTGAAGTCAAAAGTAAATAAACAATGATTTTATTCAATCTCTCAGGATTGCACTCAGGATATCCTACCTCTGTAAATGTTCTCATACTGTTATGCTAATTCTTTACACCTCAATCAATCCAGTCATTTATTTTCTTCGACACTTCCAGGAGCTTTCCAACCAGTGAGGGAAATATATATCCTCTGATTGTCTTTATTTGAAATGTATGATATTTAATATTATTTTTGTGCTTAGTTTGCCATCAATATTTTAACCATGTCTGGAGGATTCCATTTCCCACATTTTTCAATTAGAAAGTTATTGCAAAGATGACCTCTACTTCTACCCTTGGCTTTCTAAACAAATAGTTAAATATCTTATATCATTTTTTTTAAACTAACATATAGAGATAAATTATGTTATTATTCATTTTAAACTAACATATAGAGATAAATTATGTTATTATTCATTCTTTCCACATTAATTCTTGTTTTTATTATGTTTCACTTTTTTCCTGTTCTAGAGCATAAAATTCACCAAGGAAATTTCTTCCACCACACAGATTGGAAGCTTGATATACTTCTGAACAATATTAAGTATTTGGATAAAAAAATGAGTAAAACAAGGTGGCCACAATTCCTGAGAAAAGTCAGGTAAATTAAGCATAGACATTCATGAGACTGTGATAAATGATAAATTTAAAAAGTACCATAAAACATAAGGAAAGGAATTATGTACAGAGAGGGAAGAATAAAGTCAAGTTTCACACTTCATATTATGTATGAAAGGAGTCTTAAAGGATACATAAGCTTTCACTAGGGTAAAAAGGAGTCCAAAAAGATATTCTATAAATAGAAAAATATGCAAAATTACTATCATCTGAGAAATAATGACATGATCAAAGAGATGAACACAGTTACATCTAATTAGCAAATAAATTATATGGGGAAGTAGGAGTAATAGAGAAACTAATCTCACTTTGCCTTATAAATATAAAATTTTTAAACATGTTGATCTCCAAATTAAAGCATGAGTTTCTCAATCGGGGTACCTATCTATCATTTTGTGGTTACTGTTTATTCTAATACCTAATTGTAAATGCTCAATAAATGCTTTATTAATGCAAAAGAACTATTATCTGACTTAGATCTAAAGAACCGTTTTATAAATGAACAAAATAAAATTTTTAAGATTAATATATTGTTTGTGTGTTACTGCCCATTAAAATATGTCGTACTTTTAAAGGAGAGAGATTGTACTTTTGGTAACTCCATCATTTATCACATCAGAAGGTATAAGTCAAAGTTCTGAAAGGATATACAAGAACAGACTAATAAGTCTCAACAGAATTATTGAGGAAGAAAATACAATTCCCAAGGAGAATATGTTTGTGTGTATGTGAAACACAGTTTTGAGTAGATAAGAAAGAATTTCAGGATATCCGGGGGTAGCGTAGGAATGGAGCACAGAGTTGGAAAAGGAAATAAAATAGTGAAGACTCAGTGAGATCAGGTGAGTGAAAAAGAGAGTACATAGGTCTAACAATTTATAAACAATGTCAAATGTCCTACAAACAAAACTTTTTCTAAGTGAAATTAAGAAAAAAATGTTTCAAAAAGGTGTTAAAGGGAGTGACATCTCATAAGATTAAATGTTGAGAGTGCTGAACAAGTAGACTGTGGTGATGGCAAAAAGTGAAAAATAAATAAGTATGTTGTGGGGAAATGAATTTTCCCAAAAGTAAACTCTTTCTAAGTATTTCAATCCTTTCAGTGTTTTAAAGTATAGCTAAAGTCATGTTCAATTTAGGCTCTAAATTGTAATTATTTCAAAGTTTTTCTGTGAGAGACACAAGACCTAAGTCATTGTTGGGGAGGCAGGATGGATTAAGTGTTCAGTGAGTATTTTTGCTCCAACTATATCTAACATACATAAAAGTCTATATTGCTTATTTTATCCAAGAAGAAACAAGAAGAAATTTAATTTTAGCTAAGAAATGAAGGGTCGAAGTCAGAGAGAATTCATATTATTTTTCAAGAAAAGTTCATTTTATTTCTCAAACCATCAATAAAATCAGGATTAGACTTTATGCCCTGCTTCTCTCAAACATATAGTGACTGTTGACTTTTGCTATAGTAAAAACATTTTCTTTGATAGTGCAATAAAATTAAATGTATTCAAAGACTTGAGCAAGCAGTGAATGTTTTAAGTAGAAAAAAAAACAATTCTTAAAACACTAGCATTAAGATTAGAAACAAGTTCTGCTCTAAAAAAGGAGAATCTGTCAGAAAATCTATTTAAACAACACAATATTAGTAGCATCTGAACAGAAATGTGTGTCATGCATGAGCTGTAATATAACCTGTGTGGGAGAAGAGATTAAATGTGAGATTTTTATATACCTCTCTTTAAAAAAAAAAAAAAAAAGGAATGGACAAAAGAAAGAAATCTCGTGTGCATTCTTAAAATTAGAGTCATGTGGGTAGTCTAACATCTGTCTATTGCTGCTGCCATCCATAGTTATTAAAACTATCCTAATCAATCTGGCATTAATCTTACACTTAATTTTAGGGGAAAAATATATTTTTTAAGTGATACTAAGTCCTGTTTTATGTCCTCGCCCCTGAAGAGATACTTGTATAGAACAAAATCCTATCTCAATTCAGGTTCAAGCTGATAAAATTTATACAAGGCATTATTGGGGGATCAAAATAAAGATAGGTATCCCAAGATCTTGAATAATGGGTGAAAAAATAAGACCATGTATCTACCTAAGGTCACCTTTGTGTTCACTTTATATATAACTTAAATGTTTCCTAATCTAGTCAATCTACAAGTCAAAGCAGATGATAGTTTATCTAAAATGTTTATAAACCCAGAAAACTTTAATTTGTATAATCATTAATTACCATTTGACATCTCTGTTCTTTTCTGGTATACAAGCACAGTGCTTACATGCATTCATGTTGAGAGCCTTGTAAACGTGATACCTGAGCAGTTTCATACAACTCAGTTCTGAGTTCAGATGGCTTCACAGAACAGTGGAATCTGGATTGTGGTTTCCTCTTTCAGGTCTACACCGTAAGGACAAAATATTTTGGTTGCTTCGTGTTAAAATAAAAGTTTTTATTTATTTGCCGTCAGAGTGAAAATGTGTCTACCTTTGGGAAAATATGAATAATGAACTTGTGAAGAGTTTTCAACATGGGTATTTAAAAAAAATTAATTCATGTTCCCTCTGCCTGCTAAAAAAAAATAAATTCATGTTCCCTCTGCCTCCTAAAATTTTGGGAAAGCCCAGTTATATATTTTCTCAAATAAAAGAAAACAAATATTTGAGAGTATGCCTGCTGAGGCAACATTTTTACCCATACCTCTTAGTCTCTTTGACCATAACTAGTTTTTTCACCACCCTTCCTTCTCTTAAAATAAAGTTTGAAGTAAGAATGCAGAGATGATTAAATGAGAATAATGCCATTTTATTTAATTGATTACTACAGACCTACTTAATAAAAATTATTGAACATTTAATAACAATCAGAATATTAGTGATTTGGTGAAAATAGAGATTTCATGTTATTTTCTGAAGGAGTTGGTAATTTTTATAAAAGAGATTTTATAAAAGGGAAATTATATGTTAGAGCTATTATATTAATCTCTAAACATATAAATAAAAACTAACTAGCCACTTAACTGCTACTGTTCTTTATTTTTGGCACAATTTAGCAATTACTGCATTCACCCTCTGTTTCTTTCTTTAAAGAGCATGTCTATAAAATTAATGAACCTTCTACTCCCTGTTGAACATACAGATTTCACAGAAGCAGGGGAAATAATCATCATTCCAATGAGCACAGGCATTTGTACATCTATACCTATATTTATATCTAGCTCTATATTGATATTAAATGTGTTCAATTTTAAAGGTATATACTCATTTTTAAAGTATATAACTATACTGAAAAAAACCCCTACCTTACTAACTTCTAATAGCTTGGTTAAGACTATGAATATGGATAAGACAAACTTAAATATACTCACATGGGTATGTGCTTTTCATTTCTAAAATGGAAATATATAGTTTTTCTGTTTCTAGCATCATTCCTTGTTTGGCATCCTTGTCTTTGTGTTGTCAATTATGGAAGCACCTGATTTTACTCTGGGGAGCTCTTATTGAATTAAATCTTAGTGAGACTTCAAACATTTTTATGTTCCTCCTGCTCAAAGTGCAGATAACCATATAAGCCAATTAGAGGATTTATCTCTACATTTTGAATCTTGACTGGCTGCCTTTGACTGTGATCATTTTGTCACTTTATTCAATGTGTTACGCAAATATTTTCTTCTTAAGCCTGCTCTGAAATGAAAAATGTTGGAAAACAGTGATTACAGTGTCTTTCCTTCTTTTGTATATTATTTTTTTCTTTTGTCTCTCAAGTAAGATCTGGATATTATGCCCTAATTATACAGCATTAATGCTGGAATCTTGAAGAAATGAAGAATAATGAAGAAGAATTTTTAACTTCACGTTGACATTTAAAAAATTCTAATCATTAATGGCTTTGATTTGAATTATCCTACAAAGAATAAAATAGAGGTTCTTTACTTCATGAAACAAAATTTCTTCCTTGCAAATTCCTGCAAATGGATAAAAAAGAGTCACTCAGAAAAGTTAGTCTTTTGTTTCTAATGGCTCTTTAGAGATTCTGAACAAAAAAATAATTAACATTTTCACAGTTGTATCATCAAAGGGAAGAGCAAGTAATAGATTTTATAATTTGCTTCCTATTTTTATGAGAAATGCAATAATGCAATGTTTATATTCTTCCTCAATCCAAGTGGATATTTAAAATACTTTTTTCTCTTATCCAGATTTCTTAAAAGAATGTAATATGGAGACTGGGACAGCAATTCATCTTACTTTTAGTCCAAAATCACTGTGTGGTAGTAATAAATAATCTCATTTTTATTTAATATTTAATAACTAGTCTGTTATTCTAGACTAGGCAATTGGTAAACATTTATGTCCTGCTCCAGTTTCAGGCCTCAGCAACCTGAATTTTCAAGATTCCCATTTTATGCCTTATTCATCATATAAAGCCAGATAAAGTTTTGATATAAAATTTTTGGTTTGATGGCCAGTTTTCCAGGAGTGGACTGCAAATAGTATAAAGCTTTGTAATACTGAACATATTTGAGAAACTGTATACTTTTTAGTGTAACATATGTGGCACATAATGATACAATTTAGAAAAGAAAAGAACTATAAAATATTACCAATCATACTGTATAGGTAAAGTGGAAAGACCTCTACAAAAATTCAAACCATACTTTGGTATCTAATTAATGAAACCTGTCTAACATACAATGCCCACATTTGCTGCTGCTAGAGTTTTCTGTAAAATTACTTATAAATAACATGATAGTATTTGGTCTATATTAGGTTTGTTGTCATATGTCATATAAACAGTTGTGCAAATCTTTGAACCATAACTAGTTCTCTAAAGAACTTGATGTATCAACAAATCAAGGCAAGGCAGGCTTTTTTTTTTTTTTTTTTTTTGATGTGACAAGTTCTGAGAAAGCAATTTGGGCAAATAAAATCTCTGGACGAATCCTCCAAAGCATTTCCAATTACTTGGTATGTCATTGATGGATTTTTATTTTGCTCTAGAAATTAGTAACATACACAATTTGAACCAACAAATATCCACTCCTTACTCTGAATGTGTCAGCCATTAAACCGAAGCCTATTTATTTTCACCACTTGATGAATTGAAGAATAAACAATTAATCACAGATATTCCTTTCCTTCTTCTAACCCTTGATGAATGTTCTTGTATGCATGATGTCATTGACAGATATTTATTCCACTTCTGTAAATAGTGATGCATAAAAGTTTAACTGCAGATACATGCCTCTTTCACTCTTAGTGCATAAAAATGTAATTGCCACACAGTGCTGAGAGATAATGGACTGCATCACTTTAGAACCTAAGTTACTCCCTGTTAGTTTCTTTGTTAGGAAGATTCATTAGCCCAAGTAACTATTGTTTTCGCCTAAACAATGGCAGTAGAGAAACAATGAAGAGCTTTTTACCCATCATACTATTAAAACTCTTTAGTGCCTTGGGGCTGGGGTTTGGTTGTTCATATTATATTCCCAATGTCTAAATCTCCCAACATAGATATTCACTAACTTGCTAAGTTTAATAGTCATAGGAATAGATTATTAGAAAGACTCATTCATTCATGCATGTATTCATTCATTCACTGATTAGAGAGTAGTCTACAGACCTGTCTAAAGTGACTCTTTCCAATCAGATCTCAAAGCCCCTCCAGTCTGGTTAATATGCTATTCTTCTTATGAGACTATTATTCCATGTCCAATATAATGTTTTCAATCCTTATATTATTTGTCTTTTCTGTCCTTTCTGTGATGTTTGATCATGGTGATGACTCTATTTTTGAAATTATTATATTTTCTTAAAGATATCACTTTTTTTCACTTGAGTTGTGTTTTTAGCCATCTTCTCAACCATAACTTCATCTACAACTTTTATGTATATTACTTTTTCCAGTTTTAAGCCACCTAATTCATTCTTCATATTCCATAAAAATAACTCTTCTAAAATGCAAATCTATTTATGTCACATTTTGCCTAAAGTATTTTAGTATTTTATTGTGTAGAAAAATTTCAGCATAGTATGCAAAACTCTTCATACTATGACTTCCATCATTATTCCCAAGATCATCTCCTTCCTATCTCATATATAAACTATACACTTCACAGAAAATTTATGGTACACACTGTGATTCCCCAAGTGAGCCCTGATTTCTTACCCCTTTTGACATATTCACTCCCTCTGTTGGACAGCTCCTTCTTTCTTTTCCACCATCAGAATGCTTATCCACCAAAGACAGTTCAGCTCAATTTTATGTCTTCAACTTCTCTGGCAGAATAGTCACTCCTTAATCTTTCTTCTCTTGAAAATTTTTGCATAATTCAATGTTCCACTTTCTCACTACAGTTTCTGTAAAGACATACTTCCTTCACTAAATTATTTCAGAGTAGTGAGCACATTCTATCTATTCTTATATCCACAAAAGGTAGATTAGTACCTATCATATAATTATTACTTAGAAATTATTTATTGAAAGATTGAAGTAAAGAATAAAGCCAAGATAAGAAACTTCAGGATTTAGAGGCATGGTCAATTTATTAATTTCTTCTTCAACTCTAATTCTAATAGTGATGGAGAAAAGAGGATGTCTATTGAGAATATATACCTAGAAACAGAAATAATTTTTAAATTATGATTTATGAAAATAACATGAGTTCTTTGAAAGTGCCCCTTGTAAGTGATTTGTAAACAAAGGGAACATATGCACACATGTTATTTGTAAATATCTGGATACTTCCAGAAGTTCGTTTTTCTAAAACTAGTAAATTTGATAAAATATTGACTGAATGCCCTTTCAAGAAGTTTCTTCTCTCTAAAGTATCAAAGGAAGTAAGAGTAACATAGGCACATTGAAAATATTACTGCATGGGTCCCCTGGGTGACACAGTAGGTTAAGTGACTGCCTTTGGCTCAGGTCATGATGCCAGGGTCTTGGGATCAAGCCCCACATTGGAATTCCCACTCAGCAGGGAGCCTGCTCCCTCTCCCTCTACTGGCTACTCTGCCTGCTGGTGCTTTCACTCTCTGTGTCAAATAAATAAATAAATAAATAAATGGGTGGGGGGAGAAAATATTACTGCAAAGAAAAAGCAGTCCCTAACACTGGAGAGCCAGGAGATATTAATGAATCTTTGTGCTAGTTACCAATTAAATTCTTGAAATCAGATACTCTTAAGGAGGTGATGATAACAATTTACAACAAAATATCTTGAAAGGAAAGATGAAGCTACCACCAATGTTAATAAAATATTTAAGATGATTCAAAGAGAGGGTACTTCTCAGTTTGGGTTGTTCCAGAATCACCTTTCCTGCATAAATGTGTATTCATTGGCCCCTTCCCCAAAACTCAATATTCCTTTCTCTTCAGTTTTTCACTAACCTCTCCTTTACATATTCTTTTCCAGTCACATTGACCTCTTTGCTGTTCCTCATACCTGTTGGGCAAGCCTTTGATTTAGTAATTTTGCATTCTTCCCAAAGATATTTTACAAGACTTTCTTCAAATATCACCTTCTCAGTGAGGTATTTAAATTAAAACACATCTGTGGGGCGCCTGGGTGGCTCAGTGGGTTAAGCCGCTGCCTTCGGCTCAGGTCATGATCTCAGGGTCCTGGGATCGAGTCCCACATCGGGCTCTCTGCTCAGCGGGGAGCCTGCTTCCTCCTCTCTCTCTCTGCCTGCCTCTCTGCCTACTTGTGATCTCTCTCTGTCAAATAAATAAATAAAATCTTTAAAAAAAAAATAAAAATAAAAAAATAAATAAATAAAACACATCTGTTTCCTTTGATGCAATTTTTTTCATAGTATTTTTTAACTTATGTCATCATCTTCTAAAGTTATCTATTTATTTATGTTTATTATCCCTCTATCTTATTATGTCATCTACAAACTTTTTTTTTTCCTTTTTGCTCTCTGATAGCTATTGCAATAGTACCTGGCTATTAGTAATAGTAAATGCTTAATAAATAAATGAATCTATTCAATAAAAATTTGTGAAGTTGGAAACTTTAAAAACCCTGACCTAGAGAGTAGCATATGCATACAAAGAATAGTAAGTTTTTAACAGGAAACAAAAAATAGTTGGAGCTGGAAGACTTGTTGATCCTTCTTATTATATTAGTTAAACTATTTCTTTTGCCTTGGAGTAAAAAGGATTCATCCTTTAATAAACACAAGGTTATCTGATCTGATGCTATTTTATGGGCAGAAGCGATTACAGCTGAGTTTTCCATAAAATTAGTAAAACATGTTTATGCTTGTATCTTAAGAATCTATGATCTGATACAACGAGAAAAGAATAGGATGATATACTTGCTATTTATATAGTTATTTCTCTGACCCTATCACTACTTAAAATTTGGCTGCAAACGATAAATGGAACTTTATCTTGTCCATAGTACTACAGCTCTTGGCTCATTGGTGTGGCTTATAAAAATATTTTTCTCCTACATATTTGTCTCACATGGTGCTGCTTCTGGGACTAATAAGAATAGTAAGACTTAGCAGAATGGGCAACTAAGCAAGCAAATTAATATAATGAACACAATGAATCTTAAATTAACCTTTGTGATGGCAAAATGGCCAGAGTATGTTTACAAGTCAGATTAGAGATTGTGGATTTACTTAATCTTAAAAAGATTGTTGTGGAGCACACAAACTTTATAGTAGATGATGGATGGATGCATTGGTTAATAGATAGCTTTTTAAAATAACCAGTGTTTTATTTACTTATCTAAGGTGTAAATACAGTCACTGCCAGACCGTAAGTCTGACTTCTGTTCTCTAGACTCCCATTCAAATAATCTATTTTGCTATCTTAGGTCATGTTGCCTTACTCAGCACCATATTACAAACAATCAGAAGAAAAAAAACTGAAATTTTGTCTGTTTTAACAGGTGGAATAAATATTTATCTACTTAGATTGAATTAATTATATTTAATTCTGCCTAGGTATCAGGAGATGAAGAGGACCTTTTATGAGATTTTCAAAATGATTTTTGCAAATAAAATAGTGTTAAGCAATGTATGGTATATGTAAATATTTGTAACTCAGACACTACAACCTTACCCTCTTAACTAGCTATTTAAGGCTAGCTATGCATAGCCTTAAATATTAAGAGATATGGAGAATGACTTGAGAAAGGAGTGATCAAATGTTCTCTTGACATAGATATGGTGATGTTATCGGAAAGAGAAATCAGAGGTATTATATATGAAATACATCAGTTCAGCATGCTATTTAATAATTGTATTTCTTTAAAACTTACTTGACTCTAGGGCACTCTGAGAATAACAGCTGATTTATTTTGTATTTCTTTAAGTCCTAGACCTCTAATCTTCCAACCTGGCACACATAGCAAAGAGAAACAGCAGCTAAAAAATGATAAGGGGATAGTACTGTGTGTATTTCAGAATAGAACCAGGGCAGGATAGAATGCATAAATCCTCAAGTCCTGTGGATTTGTAAAAGCAATGTGCAGTTCAAGAAGATTGTAGAATGCCACTATTTCTGTGCTCACCATAATTTTTTCCACATATACTTCTCACCCATTTTATTTTTTTTAATTAAAACTTCAAGGGATGGAAAAGTAAAAACCCAAATAAAGAATTATAAATGGAATACATATAAAGCTTTGTGTATCCTTTTATTCTTTATTTATGGTGAAAATTAAGTTTGCAATTTAGGTGTTTTTGAAGAATGTTGTGTCCATAAATGAAACTGATTCTAAACTGTGAATCTCTGTATACATCTTGATAGAAAACTGGCCTCTCAAAGATACCCACACTCTAATTCCAGAACATAAAAATATGCTATATTACATGGAAAAGAGGAATCTGGGTTGGAGATGGAATTAAGTTTGCTATTCAGGTGACCATTAAATAGGAAGACTACCCTGGATTATCTACAATGGGCCGACTGTAATCACAGGGTTCCTAAAGTGGAAGACTGAGGTGGGAGTTAAGTCAGAGTGACCTTGTAAGAAGGAGTTGACCCACCATTGCTAGATTTGGAGATAGAAGGAGGGGCTACAGTGAGGGTATGCACTATGTCTCTAGCAGTTGGAAAATTCAAGCAAACAGATTCTTTCCTTAAGACTCCAGATAGAACGTTGCCCTGCTGACACTTTAGTCTTACCCTGGTAAAACTTCTGATCTACAGGACTGTAAGATAGTAAATTTGTATTGTGTTAAGCCACAAAGTTTGTGATGATTTGTTATAGCAGTGATAGAAAACTCACATTACACCTTTAATAAGTGTATTGCTACTACATTAAGTTTCATGGGTTAGTTTACTTAAATTTTTTAATGACCCTTCAGAATTTTATTTAGTTTTCCTGTTCTACAAAGAGAGGCAGATTTTTGGTATACATATTTCAGATAATAACTTTACATATAACACAGATAAAATAAAGTGCCAAATACATTTTCAAATCTACCTTATATTCCACTCAAGAAACATTGACCAGTAACAATGATTTTGAATGTTACTATCATTAAAATAATATTCTGAGAAAGTTTCAGTAACCTCTGTCTTCATGAAAAAATGATCAAAATAAAAACAAAAGTCTAAAAACTTACTACATTGAAATTTTGCTTTACAAAATGAAGACATTTTTTATGAGCCCTTTGGTAATGATCTACTTCCTACTATGTAAATGTTTCTCTAAGAATTTAGTTTTTATGTAGGGGAATATATATTTCATATTAGTGTATGGAATTTCTCCTACTTTACTTGGACTATTGTAAAAAGTTTTTGAAAATTTTTATTTTCACAACGAATTCTGGAGCCTATGGTTCCACAAGCTTGATTCCATATTTCTCCCTGTTCAGTGACAAATTTATAACGTGGATTCAACTGTAAATTTTGCAGCATACTGCAATGGGCTATATGGTACCTCTTACTACATCTATTAATTTCCAAGAATATTTTTCTTCAGCCATAATTTATAAAAGCTGCTGTATTATTTATTACCCACTCTCTATCAATCATCTAGTTTAGGAGTGTTTATTGCTAGGTTTATTTGAATGAGGGAAAAAGAAAGGCAATAAGTCCTTTGGGTATTAATGTGAGGTTTGTGGGAGGATGTATTATTCCCCTCAAAGAAAGCTGACATTTGATGGTTGACTTGCATAAGTGCAATGGGATACTGTGGTTCAAATGATTGGTTAAATACATAAACTTGCTAATAAGGTTAACCTACAAGGATCAAAGTAACATGTGCTTAAGGCCCAAACTCCCCACTCTTTTTTAAAATTTAACTGAAGTGATCCTCCAAAGAACTCAAAAATTCATTTGCTCCACAAAACACAGTTTCCTGTGAATAGCCATTAACGAATGTTGGTAAGAACCTGGTACATTTAGATGAAATATTAATCTGGAAATTATCCGTAACTGCAAACTAGACACTAATCTTCAATTACATAAAGGGAGAATTTTAGAAACATTAAGAAAATTATTCTATAGCAAGGAAATACATGAAGGAAATCATGTCTCAGTCAAGATGGTCTTCAACTGTAAGGCCCCACCTTTATGTTATCTTTATGTAAATTTAGATAATTAGTTTTGAGTATGGACTTGAACTGCTTATTAAGGTTAGTACTCTTTTCTCACAGAGTGAGGCATTATGAGAGATATCAGATAATCCAGTGCTTTGGGTCTATAAACTAGAAATTAATCCATTGAATGTGAAAGAACAGCCTCCAAAGGCAAAGCTCTTCTTTTTTACACCGATAATTAATTAACTATGCAATTATGAGGCTTATCACCAACATTTTTAAACTGCTGATATTCAGGACCAAAAATATGCCAAACTGTATTTACATTTTTATTACCTTTTTCTCAAGTTTTTCCACTTGTATTAGAATGACATTAGAAAGACATGTTGCAATCAACTCGTTCATTGGAAAGTACTTGAAATAGGAGATAGACATACACTTTAGTCTTAGGAAATAGAGTTGGTTGTTAGTTTGTTAATTATTATCTGCTCCCCATCCTACGTCTCTCAATTTGGGAACTTGTCCATTTGATTTATAAGTCATCAGGCTCAATCCCATTAATTGAGATCTTCTGGAGTATACAACACTCCTTATATGTATCCAGCAAATCATTTTCAAGTATATCAGTGCATTTTTCAGGGTCTTTGAAAACAATTTGCTATGCTTTTGCCAAAATCACCATTTGCTCAAGAATTTTTAGAAATAAAATTCTTCTTTTGTCGTGTATAAAAATACTTGAGATTAGTTAGTTTTCTCTCTTCTTTCCACCTTTCTTTAAACAAATGATGTAAGGGCTTGTTAAAGGCATGAATAAGAATCACAATTTAAATTTAGTTTAAATATAGCACACCTAAAGTTAAGTTGGTTGAGGATTGTGAGGGACATCTACTTAAAATATAGACTCTATTCTATTTACAGAACTTACAGCAAGATTTTTTTAAATGACTATTCTTAGTGACTCTCCTACTATGTTGCCTATTAGTTTTCTTAACGTAGTGTAATCATAATAACATTCACAGCATTCTTTTATATAACACAAAATCCATATTTACCTTCTAAATTTTAGGATATGTATTTGTTTTGATTTTGAACTTTAAAGATATCTTTCTTCATTAATTTTTATTCTCAATAATTTTTAGAAATAAAATTCTTCTTTTGTCGTGTATAAAAATACTTGAGATTAGTTAGTTTTTTGTTAAAGATATTTAACAAAATATCTTCATTTCATGTTAAAGATATATTACTTTTATAAAAGTTGGAGCTAAAACATATCTTTTCTGTGAACCACAAAATAGAAAGAGGCTTAAAATGCATACTTCTATTTTTATCAGTGTATATTGCATTACTCACAGGAGCTTAAGGCACACTTTTTCAACTGGCTGTCAAATACTAATCCTGACAATATCCTTGTAATTTGTTATGTTGCTTAATTAAAATGGCAATTAAGTCTTATTCACTGCTCATAGCACTAGGGATAAAAATAAGACAAAACACCTCTTTTTGAATGAATGTGGACTCTTATGTTGGCTATGATTATTAATCTAGTGAATTCCTTGAAAGTAATCTGCTTTCAGCTCCTTCTCAGAGTGTTGTAGATATAATAGAATTTTATATTTATATTGTACATTGTAATTTTCATACCACTCTTAAATACATTTTATTATAGCCTTCCAATAATCATACACAAAGAACTTACTAGTAAATTCTGGGTTATCATCCAATAAACATTTGAAGAGACTGAATATTCAATAAGAGTGCATGATATTCTCCATGCAAGGAGACTTTTTTGGCAAGTGAAAAATCAGAATTATAACTAGGGTTTCTTGCTTCAATTATTCCAATATTTTTCTATGAAACTATCCTTACGTAAGAGAAAGAAAAAAAAAATACCTTTCAGTAAAACCTACTAGAAGAGGATGATGTTGGAGGGGTACCAGGGTGGCTCAGTTGGTTAAGCCTCTGATTCTTGGTTTCTGCTTAGGTCATGATCTCATGGGTTGAGATGGAGCCCTGCCTTGGGCTCTGCACTCAGTGGGGACTCTGCTTGATATTCTCTCCCTCTGCCCCCCACTCTCTCTCTCAAACAAATAAATAAGTCCTTTTTTGTTTTGTTTTTAATGAGGATGATGGAAGAAATATGCAGTCATTATAGTCATGATAAAATCAAGGAATACTATGCAAGGCTGTGTAGTAAATACATGACTGGAGAGTCATCAATTAATTAGCTATCTGGCATTCAGCAAGTGCTCAAATATAAAATCTTCTATTTTCTCACCCCTAAAATTGAAGCATTGCTTCAACAATCCCTACCCGATATGAAATTCTAATGGATCAGAAGCAGAACTAATTGAGTCTCAGATATTACTTTTATTTGGGAAATCAGATGTTTGGTCAATAATATCAGCAATACTTATAATGACTTATCATTGTGCACTTAGAACATGGCAGGAGCATGTTAAGGCTTTAGATGCATAGATGAGGTCACATTATTATCTCTATTTTATATGTGAAGAAAATAAAAAGACTTCAAGGTTAGGTAACTGATCCCCAAATCATTTAGCTAGTAAGTAAGTTATATGAAGCTGGAATTTGAAACCAGGTTTTTTTTTTACTCTGAAGATTCTTTTTTTTTTTTTTTTTTAAGATCCTGCTTTCAACTTAAATATCTTTTTTTTTTTTCTTTTTGAAGACTAGCCTTAAGTTTCTTAGGCTTAATGTTACTTAGTTAAAAAAAAAATCAATTCGTCAAGCAGGTGGATTTATTTTAATCTGTAAACGATTTAAAATAAAAATTTCAAATAATTCAAAATGTGCATTTTCATTTTCTATTATTTATCTGTGCCTCACTATTGGCTTTAAGTTAATTTAATTTATGTCAGGACATATTTTTAAATAGTAGAATGCTTACTATTTCAATTTTGCATTGGCAATTTGACCTTGTTCACACATAATTTTTTATAAATGGACCTCAAAAAGAATGTATATAGCTTGCAATAACATATAGTGAGAACATTGTTGTTACTAATGGGTGTGTCATGTTTATCTACTGCTTATCATTTTTTTAAGCTAGTAGATCTATTTTTTTGGAACAGTTTTAGATTTCTAGAATAATTGAGAAGATAGTACAAAGAGTTCTCATATGTTTTCATACAGTTTCCTCTGTTATTAACACCTTGCTTTAGGGTGGTTCATTTGTTGCAATAAATGAACAAATATCCACACCTTATTATTTAATAAATCCACAGTTTAAGTCTCAGTCTTTGTGCTATAGTGTACTATTGGTTTTAATAAATAGATAATGTCATTCACCATTACAGTATCATACTGCATAGTTTTACCCTAAAATTTTCCTCTGCTTCACTATTTATCCTTACTCCTCTCACTCTGAACCCTTAGTAACCATTAATCATTTTACTGTCTCTACAGTTTTGCTTTTTCCAGAATGTCATGTAATTAGAATCATGCCCTATATAACCGTTTCAGGGTTTCTTCTTTTACTTACCAATAAGCGTGCCTTTTTCTGACTTGATAGCTAATCTCTTTTTATTAGGAATAGTACTTCACTGTATGAATGTACCACAGTTTATCCATTAACTTATTGATAATATCTTGGTTGCATTAATGGTTTTGGTGTCATTTTTTTATAAAACTGTTGCAAACATTTGTGTGTAGGTTTTTGTGCAGACTTAATTTTTTAAAAATTTTTTTAAAGATTTTATTTATTTATTTAACAGAGAGAGGGAGATCACAGTAGGCAGAGAGGCAGGCAGAGAGAGAGAGGGGGAAACAGGCTCCCCACTGAGCGGAGAGCCCGATGCGGGGCTCGATTCCAGGACCCTGAGATCATGACCTGAGCTGAAGGCAGAGGCTTACTGAGCCACCCAGGCGCCCCCAGACTTAAATTTTTAATTAAATGGGGTAAATACCTAAGAGCATGACTCCTGAGCACATGGTAAGACTATGTTTAGTCTTGGAAGAGACTATCAGTCTTTCCAAAATGGATATACCATTTGACATTCACATCAGCAATGAATGAGTGCTCCCGTTGCTCCACATCCACTCTAGCATTTCATATTGTCAGGTTTTTGTTTTGCTTTTAATTTTAGCCATCCAATAGGTGTGTGGTGGTATCTTGTTTTAATTTGCAATTCATTAATGACATAATTTTAAATATCTTTTCATATGTTTATTTGACATCTGGGCATCTTCCTTGGTGAGGAATCTGTTCAGATCTTTGCCTCTAAAAAATAGTTTTTCTCCTTGTTGGTTTTGAAGAATTCTTTGTATATTTTGGATACAAGTCCTATATCAGATATGTATTATTTTATATTTTCCTCAGTCTGTGGCTTTTAACTCTCTTAAGATAATAACATTTCTAATGAAAGCATTACTAGATACTTTGCATATCTCAATAAAAATGGCATCACTACCATCTTTTGGATGTCATTTAAATAACTTCTCCATTGATGAAAGTAATATAAAAAAGAACCACAAATTACAGGTTTCATAAAATCACTGTCTGCCATGTTGTAACAATTTTTATCCCAAAGATTTATGATAAAAATTTATGATATCAGCAAGAAGGATATATATATATATGTATTGGATACATGTATGTATAAATGTATTTTATATTATTATAAGATATAGTATATATAAATATTTTGAAATATACATATTATATGAAAATAATGGTTAGTTACAAATTTTATTACATATTACATACTGATATTAAATGTATATCATACAGCATCTGCTCAACAGTTGTTTGAGAACCAAGAACAGCGTTCAAAGCACTACTATAAATTTAAGCTGTCTTTCCAGTTAGTCCTCTGTTAAAATGAAAGTATTTTATTCATTTCTTAAAATGAAAGTATGCAGAGGTATGTATAGCTTTGATTCCTATATTTCCCAATTTCCAATTAATTTGAAAGTATTGAGAAAAATTGTAAATAGTTATTGCTCCTCATAACATATTTGATGGTTAAGTTCTCTGGCTATTGAGGTAAATTCTTGGGTCCATGTTTCACCACTTGACAGCTGAATGACCTTAAACAAGTTACTTAACTTCTCTGTGCTTCAAGTTCCTTCATGGGTAGAATGACTATATAAATAGTATGTGATTTATAGATTGTTGTAAGGATTACAGTAAAGTGTAAGGATTGCAGAAAGTGTTCATATTTTGCACTCAGTGCTAATAATCTTATTTATGTAGTTGTCAAAAAGTTTTATGTAATGTAATATAAAATACAAGATATACTGAATATTGGAGAAAATACTTGATAATTCAAAAATATCATATATGTTTGGAAGTAAAAGAATTTTAAAGTCTCATCTTATTTATTTAAGGGGTATTTTTCCAACTGTAAAATTTATTTCTTTGGTATATATTGAGATGAATATGTCAATAAGAATTTATAGATAGATACAGAGAAGTAGATACATAATCCTTAAATGCACATAAAGCAAATAATTTTATTATATCAATTGTTATGATTCATAAAACAAACATGGGGGATACCATGGCTATGTATAGGTAGAAATTTGGAATCTAGGGTGTCAGACATCTCTCAGGCATATACAAATAGGTACTTAGAGAGCTTGTGTTTGTCATTTGAGGAGGAAAGAAAATGGCGATTGAATGAAGAATTGGGGAGAACAGTGTCCCATTATCTCTCCTCTGTGAGACCAAATTGACAGGTTTTGAGCACACAGAAAAGGGAAGCCAGAAAATGATGCTTTGAAGCTGTTTTCAGGGATATATAAATTTTTAAACCCATAAAATTATAACATCCAGTGTTATCAAAAGAGACGAAACGTGTCTAATTTAAAGTTGGGCTCTTACTTTCCCACAGAGACTGGGAGAGTGGTAGCTATCTCCTGTATTGCACTTCAAAGAGACTGTTCTCTGGTCCTTGAGAAGGACATTTCCTGGGTTGTAAAACTGGCTAGAGTCTGGGAGAATTTACACACATATCAAAAGGGAAAAAAATAATTTATGGTTATAAGTTTTCTAATATAAATGTTCTTAAAAACAACAACAAAACAAAAACAAACAAACAAACAAAAATGGAGATCAGAGGCCCAGAGAGGAAGAAGCCTATCTAAAACTTAGTCAAGCTGAAGTGAACTTGAGGGTATCTTGGTCAGACCTGAGATTCTGCCCTTGCACAAAATACATTAGTCTGGTCATCAGCCAAATCATGACACACAATACATCAACTCTAGCTCACTCAAACTTCTCTGCCTGCAGCTTTCCATTCCTTTGTGTAAACTTGTACATCAATAGCTGAAACTTGAATGGTGGGCTAAAGACTTCAGCATCACCTGGGACCTTGTAAGAACAAAGGAATCTCTGACTCCTCCTGTGATTCATTGATCTGCACTTTAACAAGTTCCCCTGGGGGGCTCCTCTGCTCCCTAAGGTTTGAGAAACACTACTAGGCATTGTTTGTCTCTCTCCCACTCATCCCTGTTAATTTTTTTTCTATTAGCTCCAATTCCACAGGCACTTGGCCTCAGACTTTATAAGGTTATGACTAGTTAGTCTAGTAAGTGACAACAACATTGTGTATCGATAGGGAATAATTCATTCATGAGAGCAGAAGAGCAACTGACTTCTTGCAATCAATGTGATTTTTTCTTTTTTCCTGATGGGGTTAAACAACGACAAGAAGTGCTCTATTCCTCATCATTGTTTAATTCAATTGAAAAAAAAATCAAGTTAGTTAACAGGTGAAAATATATTTTGTACAACTACTTAACCTTTACTAAGCAGGCGTGCACTCCATCTATTGGGAGAGGGCCCTACATTCATATATTTTGATCAGAATGGATAAAATAGTGCATGTTACCATGGCAACAAAAAGAATAAGATGTTTTCTGTTTAGTACAGGTATCTTTCTTCTTTTCCTTTCTTTTCCTCCTCCTTCTGGCTTCCCCCTTCCCCATGCCTTCCTCCACCTTCTTCTTCTGTTCTCTGTAGCTTTTAGATTAAGATTTCTGGTGAATATTTTTGCATTTATGTTTATTTTTATTTCTTAAAATAACACAATATTTAACTTACCTTTATTAATAATGAGATTTATTTCTTTATGTCCCAGGCCATTTGAGACATTGAGAAACATTTAATGAAGTAGAAAGCTTTTCCTAGCAAGTGTTGGGGAGAGGGTTGATTGACCTTGTAATCAAAGAATCTGCCTCTGGTTGGGTGCATGAGCTTTTGAACCACTTACTCACTATATGATTCAGTTTTCTCATTCATAAAGTCAGGAGCTCTAGAAGGAAGGTGTTGTCAATGTAGTTTCTAGATTAATAGTTCTATTTTTTTCATGAATATGAATCTCTTCACCCTTCACCCTTTGTGTTCTAAGTGGTTTCTTTGTACCTTCCACATTTTTTTTTTTTACCAGTATCTTTTACAACTTGTATGGGCTATACTAAAGATTGGCAAATATTTTTGTTGATATACCTGACATATAGCATGCAATGTTTTGTTTAGTACTTTCAACAATTCCTTAGACACTCTAATATTATAAACTTAGATCAGGTATACAGATATTGAATGAAGTTGCTACAAAGCAATTTCACTTCTACATACAAAAGTATGTATCTTTCAAATAATCATATGATCTAAAACAAATGAATAAACAAAACACATGTGTCACACTAAGCGTAATATGAGGGAGGAGGAATCTAACCTTGAAGGAGAAAAGTCACTAAGGCAAGTATATCAGTTAAACAGTTTATAGTAGGTTGAGTAAGCGCTACCCAAAAAAGTGAAGTTCTCATATCTGGAGTTTGTAAATATGACATTATTTGGAAAAAGAAGCTTTGCCGATATAATTAAATTATGGATTCAGAGATGAGGAGATTACCGTAGATTATCTGGGTGAGCTCTAATTGTCATCACATGTACCTTATAAGAGAGAGACAAAAGGAAATAACACAGACACAGAGGAGAAAGAAATCTGAACTTAAAGGCAGAGACAAGAGTGATGTGGCCACAAGCCCAGTAATGCCAGAAAGTAAAAGAGACAAAGTGGATTCTTTGTTAGAGCAATCCAGGGAAGGACAGTCCTGTTGAATTTCAGATTTGTAGCTTCCAGAATAGTGAGAGAACAAATTTCTGTTGTTTTATGCTACCAATTTGTGAAGATTAAGTACAGTAGTCTCAGGAAATTAATACAGGTTTCAGTATTAGCAGTAAATCTTTTATAAAAGTAAATTTCCCTTCCCCCACCACCAAAAAAGTAAGCGGAAAATATTCAAGTCAAAAAACAGTACTATATTCACTGAATCTGAAGCATACTACTTTTAAAATAGTAATTTCAACCCTGAAATATCATCTACTACCTCATAATTTCATGGAGTAGAGTACAAGAATACTAGTAGGAAATTGGGACAAAATTGAAACTGCAAACTTCTTGCACTCATTCTCAAGTCATCTACTTCTTTACTAGAAGTAGCTATGGACAAGTTTTAGCAAAAGGACTTCACATAGAGGTAATTTGTTTTCCTTTTCTTCTAATTAGCATAATGAGAATGCAGATTTCTGTTTGCTGCAGAATTCTCACTGTCCTAGCACACAGACCTTCACAGGCTCTTTATGAGAACAGTAGTATTGTAAGCATGGATTCTGTGCTTATAACACAGCTAGCAAATGGTTAATGAATCTGTCATATCATTAAATCTTCTCAACAGCACTGGGAAGGAAGTTTACTTTTGAAATCTGTTTAGGAAATGAAAAAGTAGACCTAAAACATTTACATAACTTATCCCAAATCATACAACAGTTAAGTACTGGTACCATATTTCAAATCTAGTAGTTAAGGTTTCATAATACACTTTTTTAACCACTATGATGTATAGAAAACACTCGACAGTAGAAGGTCTACAACATGCTTTTGTTGTTGGAACAAGACTGATATGATTTCAAAACTCTGGAAAACTGTTTTGAAATACACCACGGGCACTCTTTAAGAAGAAAACACTGAGGGGCACCTGGCCAACTCAGTCAGTTAAGTATCTACCTCTGGCTCGGGTCATGATCCCAGGGTCCTGGGATTGAGCCCCACATCCCCCTCCCTGCTCAGCAGGGAGTCTGCTTCTCCTTCTCCCTCTGCCTCTTTCCTTGCTTGTGCACTCTTTCTCTCACATGCTCTCTCTCAAATAAATAAATGAAATCTTTAAAAAAAAAAGAAGAAAACACTGAAATGATACTGCCCATTAATATACATATGAATTAAAGATTAAATGATTCTCCCTATTTGATTTTTAACT
This sequence comes from Mustela nigripes, assembly GCF_022355385.1. Classification (NCBI taxonomy): domain Eukaryota; kingdom Metazoa; phylum Chordata; class Mammalia; order Carnivora; family Mustelidae; genus Mustela; species Mustela nigripes. Next base: position 44,198,550 of record NC_081562.1, on the reverse strand, counting down.
GGGGGCTTGTAGTATCTTTTCCTCTATATCTCTGATATAGAAGAATGAAAGCCTCATTCATTTAACAAATAGTAAGTATTCATTTAACATTCATTAACATTCATTTAACATTCATTCATTTAACAAATAGTAAGTATTTTTGGTTATAGTGTGAAGAATCTTGCTAGTAAGAATTTAGATATGAATGTGACAGTATGGATACAAAGTCTAGTTTGTTGAACTTCACATATTCTTTTGCCATATTTTAAACTCATCAACATCTGAATCTAGTTGTTTTTTTCTTACATGGTTTCTGATGTCTGGAAATTGAGAAAATAATGAACATTTTTCTAGGTGAGGCCCAGATATAACCCAAAGGTCAAGTAACAAAGCTTCTTTACTGGATACATCTAAGATGTTGGTCAATGACTGGATCTTCCATGAATTTCACATTTTGAGTTTTCTTTCGGTTACCATTCCTCAGAGGGACCATTTTAAAACATATTAAAAGGGGCACTTGGGTAGCTCAGTCTGTTAAGCACCTGTCTTTGGCTCAGGTCATGATATCAGGGTCCTGGATCAAGCCCCACATTGGGCTCCCTGCTCAATTGGGAGCCTGCTTCTGCTTCTCCCCACTCATTATCTGCCTGTCTTTCAAATAAATAAAGTATTTTAAAAAGTTAAAAAATAAAACCTTTCACAAAATCATTCTTCAGGCTTTGCCTTAAATCAATTTTTATTCTGAGATTCATTTACTTTAGGTGTCTTAGACTAAACCTTTCTTTCCTTCATCCCTAAGCCTATTTATCCTGGGCTTACTATATTTTATATATAGTAATATATCAATATATGAATATATTCAAATTTTAATACGGATATTAAAATAAAATAGTATATTTTATATACTTTATGGTGTCTATTCATCATATATTACCAATAGGACCATTCAAAAATATAAATTTATAATTGTGAAGTGACTATGTTTACATATAAATATCATTTATCTGTGTATATAAATGCTATTATAATTCTAATGCACACATATCTAAAATGACCCTTTAGCCCCATTGTCTTAGCATGCCACTTTAGAAGTTTTTTTTGTTTGTTTGTTTTTGTTTTTTTTTTAAGATTTTATTTATTTATTTGACAGAGAGAGATCACAAGTAGATGGAGAGGCAGTCAGAGAGAGAGAGGGAAGCAGGTGCCCTGCTGAGCAGAGAGCCCGATGCGGGACTCCATCCTAGGACCCTGAGATCATGACCTGAGCCGAAGGCAGCGGCTTAACCCACTGAGCCACCCAGGCGCCCCTACCACTTTAGAAGTTTAAGTATCCATGACCAATGACTTCTTAGTTCCCATCTATCAAATAGATATATTCTTTTAATGTCTTTCTGGGATCCTTCTAAGGGCAAAGTTGCTTTGCACGTTATGTATATCAAACCTAACCTTTGTCAGTCTTCTGTTCCAGCTACTACTTTTTGCTGTCCATCTTAGCCTCTGTGTTCTCTTGTTCTGTCTGCCCACATGGATGTCATCTGCACAAAGCTACTCCTGCCAACTTTCTTCTTGAGCTGACTTCAAAACAGCATTGTGGCAAAGACTGCTAGTCAGTCCCTAAGTAACTGTTTTCCTTCACTCTCAGTGCAATAAAATCTTCAATTACTAGCAGAACCATATGGCTGTCCATAAAGACAGCCCTAGCTTCCCTTTAAACTATGTATGGCCATGGAACTAAGTTTTGGCTAAATAGGAAGTAAGTCTAAGTGATATATTCAAAGCATACTTTATAACTTTCCTATCCAATTTCTTCCTTCCCTTTTGAACCTAATTAAACTGTGGAAGAACTAAAGAACTATTTGGATCAAGTATACAGAGGCTATCTCCAAAAGAGAGCAAAATTACAGAATTTTTGTTTAATTATGTTTGAAGTCACCATCCAATCTCTAGACTGCTTATGTTATTGCATAAGTAAGAAATTAACAGTTACAGGTATCCCTTGCTTTTTGAAAGTTTGTGTTATACCACTTTGCTTTTATGAAAGACTTACATTAGTACCTGTTTTTGATAACCAAAAGAAATCCATAGAATTTTACTTTTATCCCCCCCAAAAAACAACAACAACAACAAGGTGAAAAGCAGAAAGAGCATTGTTCATTTGTTTTATAATGAACTATTATAGCAGCAGCATGCACCCACACTAACTCCTTCTCCAGGACCTATACTCAGCATCTCAGCATCAAGCCACCATAGCTTTGAATTGTATCTGTAAGCATATATGTTTTATGTTGATTGATTTTGGGTATATTTTAGGAAAATGCATCCTAAAGTATTAGAAAAGATTAAGAAAGCTTATGTTTTGGGTCTAGGAACACTCAAAAATGTTTCCATATAAATTAATGGTAATTACTTATTTGTTTTATGCCATATTGGCTTAGGAAAGTAGTCATAGAAACACTGTACTTATCAGATAGCAGGGGAAATTTGCACCTTGTTCAAAAACATTGCTATTTTGGTTCCTGTTTGGGTAATGGATCCAATATTCCAATAATGCCACTAATCTACATTGGTCTCCCACACATTAAGTGTTGTTCTTCACCTTCTGCCTCTGGATTCCTAGTTCTCTCTATGAGATTCTCTGTGTGATTCATACTGATCTTGACACTCTCTTCAGGACATCTTCATGGGACTGAGGAGCTGATTGTGACCTCCACTGCTCTTCTTGTTCTCCATCTGTTTAGAAGGAAGTAAAGAGTACAGAGATTCCCAAAGATTCCATGCAGTGCTAGTGGCAAAGGTTCTTTTAGTATTGTTACACACTGGTTTCTCTCCGTAGACTTTTAAGAAATTAGTGTCTAGACAAGGAGGAGTCAAGTACAAAGTCCATTTTTGTACTTTCAGAAATTGCTAACAGTCTTGTTGCTGGTTTAATACATAATGCAACACTCTTTATTTCCTTTCTTTTTTTTTTTTTTAAAGATTTTATTTACTTATTTTAGAGAAAGAGAGGGCATGTGAGAGAGAGCAAGAGCAAGGAGGGGACAGAAAGAAAGGGAGAAGCAGACTTCCTGCTGAGAAGGGAGCCTGATAAGAGCCTTGATCCCAGGACCCCAGGATCATGTTCTGACCCAAAGGTAGACATTTAACCGACTGAGCCACTCTGCTTCCCCAAATCACCTCCCTCTTCTCCTCCCTCTCTTTCTTTAAGATCCTCTCCATTATCTAATTTTCATAGGGCATATTCGAATTCCTTCTAAATGACATGTTTATTATCTAAACTTTGTGGAAATTTGATCTTGTAATCCCTACAAGTCAGGAAATATGGCTGAACACCATAAATAGGAGGGTTATTTACTATTTACACATCAGCTACATGCGAGTCTCTGAAATACCTGAGCTGAGAAGACCCTGATTGCCATCTTTTTTTTGAGAAATTATTATTCATCCCAGGCTGCCAATGGTAGTATATGTTACACTGTTAGAATTCGAAATCACCAAGTTACTTTTTCTATCAACGATATTTTATAAATACATAATACATCCAGTTTCTAATTCTAGGTCTGCTACTTACTATAGATATTTCTTTGAACAAGTCACCTAATCTAAGTCTCAGTTTCACATTCGACAAAATGAAGATATTAGCCTTGCTTATTTCACAGGGTTGTTGTGAGGATAAAATGGGGAAAAAATATTTATGAGAGGAGTTTGTGAACTGTGAAAAAAAATCATACACATTTAAAGATTTATTATAGAATCAAAACTTCTTGCCTTTTATAATTATATAATGGCAACTTTCTTTTTTATCTGCTTATTGAATTCCAATTTAAATGCTTCACTTTAGAGTATGTTAAACCAATTAGCATGTCAGTAATTATATATTTTATGTTCTGAGTAATTATTCATTCCTTTAATAAACATTAACATTTACTATGTTATAGGTATAATAAGATAAATGAGTTTATATTCTTTAAGGATCTTAAGTTCCAGTGGGGTATAAAATTGGAACAGAAATAGAAAAGTGCATGCAAGTTGAGACACTCAATGACAGACTTAAATGTAGGATGCTTTTAAAATATACAGATTTTAGAGGCATTTTGACATATTGCAGAAAGTTGTGAAGATCCCCAAGTGAGGAAAGAAGTGTCCTGGTTAATAATAGTACTGATCCAAGTAACTTGGATATAAATGCATCTAGCTAGAAAAAGTGAGTACGTTATAGTATTTACATAATTGAATGTTCCAGGGATGAACTTGTTTTAGTCACAATTAGAGTAGAAGCAAACTAACAAAATACTCTCAGGACTCTCTACCTCTGCAGCTTTCTTTTGCATTGATTTTATTCTTTAAGATTTCCCTCTGCAGTGTACGAGGTGACTACTGGTGGTTCTAGGCATATATACTCATTACAGTTGAAGATATTAAAAAAGGGAAAATTTTCTTATGACTAGCTCCAGCAAAGACAGTTTGGATTACATGACCAATCAGGAGTGATTATTATAGGTAAAGGCATGAGGTCTCTCTGACTACCCAGCCTGAGTACTATGCCCTGGTTGTTGAATCATACGTTAAGGAGAGCTTCTTCAAATGGAAAAGGATTAATTACCACAAAATATTTTATGTATGTATTTATGTATATAGGTATGTAGTTGTTTGCTTAATGTCTTAACACAACTTTGACCATTTTGTTCATTTGTTTATTTCTCCATACCTGTATGTTTCACAGTGCCTGATACATGGGAAAGCCTTACTCAATATTTGTCTAATGAATGAAGTAAAGGCACAGAATCACCCAATATGAAGAAAGGAATTGAAGTTTACATCAAGACTAATAAATTTAGCTGTATATTTGCCTATAATTTTCTTTATATTCTATATCCAAACTCAGAATTCCTTTTGAAATATTTTATTAAAAGCTCTACTAGTGTCAATATATCTGTTGAATAATTAATATTTTCTACTTTAATTTATAATGATATTTATGTTTTAGCAGCAGTTAGTTAAATAAGTTAAAAATTCTCAAAATCATAGAGCTTCATGTGTCTATCTCTTCAGCAAAAACAGTTTAACTAGCTTGTAGAAGTTCTGGATTAAGCAATCTATTAAGTTGATCAGCAAAAACTTGTCCTATTTTATGATAAAAATTGTCAAATATTAATAATTTTGTATGGCTCAACATTCTGCCTTCATAAGGTTGGTTTCATCCCAAGGCAAGCTTCGCACGTGATATGTCCTTCCTCATTTTTCTCATTTAGAAAGAAATGCCTAGCTGTATTAGTTTCTTGAGACTACCCTAACAAAATATCAGACTGTGTCACTTAAGCAACTAAATGTATTCTCTTACATTTTGTACCCTAGAAATCTGAGGTCAAAATGTTAGCCATATTGGTCCCCAAGATGAAGTCAGACATAATGAAAATGGGGATAGGAGAAGGATGCTGTGGAGGCAAAAGAAATTATTCATGGTTCTTCTCTAAAAATTTTAATGTAGTAATCACGAATCTAGCTAGAGTAGGAAAAATGAGTTCTGGCATAATTTGGGGGATTTCTGAATGGCTGATATTTATAATTTTTCCTGTCTTATTTAATTTTTTTAGATTAAAAAAAACTATATATATTTTGGGCACCTAGGTAGCTCAGTCAGTTAAGTGTCTGCCTTCTGCTCATGATATCCCAAGTTCCTCAGTTTGAGTCCTCCATTGGGGGGGGGTCCCTGCTCAGCAGGGAGTCCTCCCTCCCCACTCTGACCCTCCACCCCTGCCCCGGCTCATGTCCTCACTCTTGCGTGCTCTCTCTCTCAAATAAATAAATAAAGTATTTCTAAAAATCATGTATTTTTGCTTCAGGGTTTTATAAGCAAGAATTATTTAATATTTATTTATTTTGTGCGTATCAGACCTTAAAAGTAGAAAACAAAGGAAAATTCTGTTTGACTCTGATCATGAGTGGATTCCAGAGGGGCAGGAAAAAATTATTTTTAGTCAAATGGGACAAAGGAAATATAATAGAAAGAGAAGTGTGGGCCCATTGGGATAGTTGTCCAAATGTCTACATTCAAGGGAGCATAGAGAATTCTGATAATTCTCCTTAGAATCAGTATCTATATTATATTTTAAAGGCTTATAGTTGAGAACACTGAAGATATTTCCTGGTGATCCATTACACTTAAAGTAGTGAGTGTCACAAGAGGAGTCTTCCCACTGTAAAGCAAACTAGTGATAGGGATATAATATTTGTGTAGATTATCCAGATCTCTAAGATGAGGTTTGTTGCTCAGTTCTAAAACACGTTCAAAACTGAAGTAGTTATCAAAGACCTGAATCTAGCCTTTCAGAATTAATGGCCACACAGCAGGGGATGGATATTAAAGCTGTATATTAGTGTTGATTTAAAATAAATGATTCTATTTACCACCAGTGTAGTCTTCATAGCTAGTGCACGAAACACCAAAACAGTTCCAGGTTGGACTCACATTAACCCACATGGAGCTATGCTAGGTTTTTCTCATATTTAACATTAGCTTTTGGGAAAATTTTGGAAAAGTTCATGCCTGGAAAATAATTGAGCAAATAGGCTAGATACCTGTATAAAAACAACAACAAAAATTTGTTGATCTATTGTCATGGGAGATGTGAGGGATCTCTTTATAGCCTAGAATAACTTCTAGAGCATTCTCTTAAATATCTAATACTTACTCTGATGGCCACTCAATCAAGGATTTTATTTCTGTGAATTTGACATATGCAATTCCCTTATTACAAGATTCAAGGAGAAGGGGAAAAAAAAAAGCAAAAGAGATGAGATGGAGTGACCAGTGAGGTGAGAGGGGAAGCAGAAGTGTTGTATATTAATGGCCAAACAAAGAATGTCCATCAAGAATGAGAGGATGATCAAATATTATCAAATCCCAATGATAAATCAATATCGAACTAGTAATTGTTCACTGGATTTAGCAACCTGGAAATCATTGGATGTATTATTGATAAGAGCATTTCTGTGGAGTCAAAGCATGAACACTTGGTAAAAGCAAGTTTAAGAAAAATACTGAAATGTAATTAGAAATAGTGAGGATAGATAATTCAAGCTACAAATAATTAGGGCAGTAACTGTCAGGAAATTGGAGTCAAACGAAGGTATTTATTTGTTCCTTTGTTTTTATGGAAGAAATAAAATACTATTTTCATGCTGTTAGAAACAGGAGAGAGTATATGACCAGAAGGAAGAATTTCTAGAGCAAAATGGTTGACAAGGAAGAGGAAATAGGATCTGGTACAAAGGTGAAGAGATTTGCTAAAGATGAACATATACAGCTCATTAAGGCATGGGGCAGGACAAGGGAGTCCGTGGGCGTAAATGGCAGTGAGTAGGAATGTGAGAAAATCCACTTGGTTCTTTCTACCCTAAAGCAAGAACAAGAGTTTTCACTTAGTCTTTGGTCTCAATATGACCTCTATCCTCAAGGTGTAGACATTTATTTCTTTATTTATTCCTTTAGCTTTCTTAGGAGAAATCTCCATTCTGGGTCCTGGAAATGTGCTTGCGACAGACATTGCTGGTTAACTACATAATACATGTTTTCCCCTCTTGCTTTACCAAGAAAATTTCAGTTATATTTGGGAAAACTCTACCAGTCAATATCTCTTTGCCAAGAATGATGTTATTACCCCAGTATTCTGGCCAATGAGATAGAAGTTGAAGGTACCTGAGAAAATTCTGTATCTTCTGATATAGGCTTCCTGCAATTTTTCCCTCTCTTATAATAATAAAAGATGCACTAAATGCCATTGCAGCAAGAATCTTTAATCCATGAGGTGGTAAGCATGAGGACGAAGGCATACATATTAAGAAAATAGAAAAAAGACAGAAAGAGTCTAGATCCCTAATAATATTATTGAACTTTGATATCATCTGTGGATATCTAATTCAATACCTTTATTTGCATGACATTAAATAATCCTTTTACCACTATAGGGATGGTGTGTGTGTGTGTGTGTGTGTGTGTGTGTGTGTTTTCCAGTTAGTGTCTTCAAAATTTTCCTAAACACCTTTGGACATTCTTCAGATTTTTAAATTCTGAGATCTGTGTGATTTGGATATGCTTTTCCTAAGGCCCTCTCTTTGATTTCTTGAATAGATCCCGAGAATAGATATGGAAAGGCAAGACTAGTGATGAAAGGAACTAGAATAAAGCTGAGCTTCAAAGATACCTCATATCTTTCTTCTCAAAATGGAAGGCTGCTTATAGGAAGACAAGTTCCATTTTCTCTAAAAAGGGGAATGTAGGGACGCCTGGGTGGCTCAGTTGGTTAAGCAGCTGCCTTTGGCTCAGGTCATGATCCCAGCGTCCTGGGATCGAGTCCCACATCGGGATCCTTGCTCAGCAGGGAGCCTGCTTCTCCCTCTGCCTCTGCCTGCCATTCTGTCTGCCTGTGCTCGCTCTCTCCCCCTCTCTCTCTCTGATAAATAAATAAAATCTTTAAAAAAAAAAGGGGGGGGATATATTCTGTTTCCTAGTGTTAAATCTCCTTTCATCATTGCCCCGTCTTCTTTCGAAGTGTAAATGTACACACTCAGGCATATACACAGGTATATAGACTCTAGAGTCACACTTGCTTTTTACTGAATGTGGCCAACAAAATCTAGGCAACCAATATTGACATATTAGTGGGACCAAGTACAATAAGGATGTAATAAGGATTGAACTTTTAAAAAAAAGTTGGGGGGCACCTGAGTGGCTCAGGGGGTTAAGCCTCTGCCTTCAGCTTGGGTCATGATCTCAGGGTCTTGGGATCGCGTCCCGCATCGGGGTCTCTGCTCTACAGGGAGCCTGCTTCCTCCTCCTCTCTCTCTCTGCCTCTCTGCCCACTTGTGATCTCTCCTGTCAAATAAATAAAATCTTAAAAAAAAAAAAAAAGTTGGCATTGGGGCACCTGGGCGGCTCAGTGGGTTAAGCCGCTGCCTTCAGCTCAGGTCATCATCTCAAGGTCCTGGGATCGAGTCCCACGTTGGGCTCCCTGCTCAGCCGGGAGCCTGCTTCTCTTCCTCTCTCTGCCTGCCTCTCTGCCTACTTGTGATCTCTCTCTGTCAAATAAATAAATAAATAAATCTTAAAAAAAAAAAAAAAGTTGACATTGAATAAAAAGGAGACATTATGAAGAGTGATCATTAAATTCAATCTAGTGAACTTTGTGTTAAAAACAGGTCTCTAAAAGAAAAAATAGAGAGTAAACAATGTCTGGAAATATTCTCCTCCCTTTGAGTTTATTGTTTATATTGTAAGTATTATGTGCACATGTATGTATGTGTCTGTGTGTTGTTACATGACCTTCACTTGCCCCTCATATTTTTGCACATCTTGTGAGAGATTTTGTCTTTTATTCTAGACTGTATTTTCAAGGATGTTTGTATAGCAAACAGCCTAGGATGATAGATATAGGTCTCCCTCTGGAGGAAGGGCAGGTTAATTTACTACCCAGGATAATAAAGATAACATCTCCTCTGGGACCCAGATTGGATACTTTGCTAGCTCCCTTATAAGTTGGGAGTTGCCCCTTAGCTCAGAGTTCCTCAGTAAGGAGGCAAGTACTTCCTGGACTATTCTGCCTGTCTCCCATGAGACTTAAGGAGTAAAAAGACCAATGAGAATGTAAAGCACATTCAGCTTGTCATGCCATAAATAATGTGTTATATATCTAAGCCAGGAATTTTGTGCCAGCATCTCTGAAAGTGTGGCAATCCAACCTGTTTGCTTACAAATGATATAAAATCTGTGTCCTTCACAGTTCTTGGCATATTGATAGTATTATTCAACATCTTCACCTCAGTGGCCAAATGTTGCTTAAAAAATACTTCCCACATTTCCCTCTTAAAACTTTTGACATTACAATGAAGAAATCTATAATGTCACACCCTGTAAATTACTATCCCATGAAACCACTGGTGCTATGTTCTGAATTAATTACTGCTATTCTTTCTCTTTAGAACCTGGAAATTAACATGCCATGTAATTAATCCTACTCTTTTAAATATTAACTTTGTATATGATGTGTTTCCATTTGATTGTGAATAACTTGTGGGGAATATTGGTTATTTTGCTCATCTTGGACCTTGTCAAGTATTTTGCCTAATATAGTGTAACACATGATTTAAATTATCAAAAAGAATTGTATTATTTAAAAAATTCCTTAATTTCAATACATTTATGTAGCATTTTATAGTTTTCAAAGGGTTTTCATATATTATTTAATGTATTAATTTTAGTCTAATATTCCTATGCAATAGGAATACTATATCTATAGAGAAAATGACTGTGAGGACCCAAATCTGATTTTTAGCTTCATGCATTTCCTTTGGAATTGTCATTACTGTGAAAACAATTCAGTTGTTTGTTTTACCTCAAATTTTGTATTTCTCACCAATAATAAATAAAGTTGGCATTTTTTTCTTTTATTCTTTTTTCTCCTTTTGTCTCAAGACTTTCTTTGAGGAGAGTTTAAAAACGTAATTCAATTTAAGAAATGTTACAAGAAGAAAGATGCTAAAAAGGTCTAAAGCTGTATGTTATAAGCCTTCTAAAAGAAAGAGACAGTTTTTTTCTTTGTATGCAAAGGTGAAGGAAAATGTCAAAATTTTGTTAATAAAGAATAATATTAGCACAACATTAGAGTAGAATAAAAGTCAGAAATGAGAATTTTATGTGAAAACTTGTCATGTTGTAAATCATGTAAATTTTCTACTGTAATTATTATTATTCTTTTAATCCCCACTTGATAATGCTCTCCATAATCACTAAAACATTCCTAAAGGAGAATAGAAATGAGTACAATTATCAAGAAATAATAGGGTTGAGAACATATTATGCTGGTTCTTGCTCTTTTAACCATTATAGTAGACATGATGAATTAACATATTTCACTGAGATATCCCAGCAGGCATTAAATTATTTGACTGAAAATGAATCCCTCCTCTGTTTATTGATTGTGTATGCATGTATGTGTGTGAATGTGGTATATGTATTTGTTGGGGGTGGATGGGTGGGAAGAATAGTAGGAGAAAATTTGTATATGCAGCAAAACTTACCAACACAGCTGATTATTCTGAATCCTAATCAGAAAACAAAAACAAGACATAACATTGTCTAGGGAACTTTGTTTGGCAATACCAAATTAATATCAAATAAAAACTTATCAAAACAATTGTGTATGTATTACCTCTGGATTAGAAAACATCCAGGGTAATTTACAAAATAAATTTCTGTATTTTATAATGGAGATAACAAAGGAACTGAGAATGTCAAGTGTCTTGCTATGATAAAAAACTGAATTAAATGCTAGACGTGTATTTCACAATCCAGAAATCCTTCATATTTTCATTAAAAATTTATCTAAATATATTTGCATATGTTCTAGAGATACTGTAGAAAATAACGGTGTAGTTCTCATGAAAAATAATTTTCCCCAAATATAGGCAGAGTATATTTAAGATCACCAAACTTTCATGAACAATCTTATCTATAGTGGATTATATTTTTACTATGCATTTGTTTTCATAGTGACCTTTTAATTGAAATACAAACCTGAGTATAATAGCCATATGATACTGTTTTTCTAATTAATAACCTAGAAGTTAAATTTTGATAGTCCATCCTGTGAGGTGGGGATTGGAAGGAGTTTTTAGACTCTTAAATCTATCTATCTATCTATTTATCTATCTATATCTATCTATTTTAAGACTAGACACTGTCATATATTTGTATTGCTGACTTTCAATCACGTAAAAATAAGTCAGTTTTCCTTTATGAGTCTAAATCAGAAAATTGACACTCGAGTGACAGGATAGAACAGATTGATGACATAGGTGACCTGAGGTCATACTATGGATGTTCCAGGTCCTTTCAGAAGATGAAGCCCTCACTCAGCTCCAACGAGACTTTAATTTAGAAGGTGTAGACATGTTCTTCACCCTTGACTCCACTTTTCCTTAAACTCTATATTCAATCCATCAGAAATCTTTTTTTCCCCTTCTTCTCTAAAATATATCTGGAATCTTAACTCTCCTGATCACAGTAGTTAAATTTTGGCCAAGTTATTATCCCTCGTCTTATTATCACAATAGCATACTAGCAGATATCTCTCTGTCTACCTTTCCATCTAGCAAAAAACAAACAAAAGCAGTAATTCTTTTATTTTTTAAGTCCAAGTTTTACTCCTTCTCTAGTTAAGACTCCAGTATCTCTCAAAGTAAAAGAAAACATCCTTACAATGGTCCGGAAGGTCCTTGTGTTCTGATTCCTTTCAACTTCTCTGATCTCATGGACTACTCATCTATTTTCCTCAACCCTCTTGAGCCACAGTGATGAACTTGCTATTATTGGAACACACCACACACGTTCTTACCTTAACATCTTTGACTTTCTTTTTCCCATTGCTTGGGAAGCTCTTTCTCTTTTTTTTTTTTTTTCTGTACAAGACTGTCCCTTTGTAATCTGGCAAAATTCCAACTTTTTTAACAACAACTGGGTGTACTGCAATACAATCTAATCTGATGCTAACTGCTCAGTGTTAGCATCAGAACACACAAGTTAGGGGTTCAGTCCTCCATAAAACCATCTTTACTTCAGATGCCAGTTATACTTTAGGGATTCCAAGACCACCTGTATTTCTGATCAACTGACTATAAATTCAGGGCTTTCTTCAATCCCTTCTAATTCAATAATAAACTAGAATGACCCACAGAACTCAGAAAAGCACTGCATATAAAGCAAACTCTGGCAGGGTCCTAAATGCAGATCTTCCAAACCCTCTCACCATAGACTCAAGGTGCTATGTCACCTTCTTGGTATATCAATATGTCCACCAACCAGGAAGCTCTTCTGAACTTCAATGCCCACAGGTTTGGGGGGGGGGGGCAGCTTCATTATGTAGATATAATTAATAAAATCATCAATCATGTGACAGAACTCAACACTCTGTGAAGGATGGGTGGGCCCCAAATCCCAACTCTCTAATCACATTGTTAGTCTTTCTGGAAACCATGCTGAAGCCGTCTTGTGCTCCACCATAAATCATCTCATTTACTTAACAGACATCCTTCAATCAGGAAACTCCAGGGGTTTTAGAAGCTCTGCACCAGAAACCTGTGACAAAGACCAAAAACTTTTTAATAGACCACACCTCATATCCTTTAAGTCATTTGTCAATGACATATTTTAAGTAAAGTCTCTCTGATCAATAATAACCAAGAGTCTGACTCATTTTTTTCATGAAAATGAAAAATTTCTTTTTAAACATTCACTTCCGGGACGCCTGGGTGGCTCAATGGGTTAAAGCCTCTGCCTTCGGCTCAGGTCATAATCTCACAGTCCTGGGATCGAGCCCCACATCAGACTCTCTGCTCAGCAGGGAGCCTGCTTCCTCCTCTCTCTCTGCCTGACTTTCTGCCTACTTGTGATCTCTGTCTGTCAAATAAATAAATAAAATCTAAAAAAAAAAAAAAATTCACTTCCATTCCTCTTTGGAGGACAGGACAGGCTGACAAGAAAGCCCATGTGTGCCCCTTCTCGAGCCTTGCAAATCTCTAGCTTGCACACGGGAACTTTTCCCAACCCTTACAACTTGGAAGGCCAACTCTACTTCTTCTGTCCATTTAAAACCAGCACAAGCCTCTGTCCATTCTCTCCCCTAGAAGTACCCTGCATAAGTGATAAGCCTTCTCTTACATTTTCTTGGTATATGGAGAGTCAACAGTCTCAACATCTGAACTACATTTTGAGTGAGGAATCCCTCTTGCCTCTCTCTCTTTCTATGTGTGTGTGTATGTATGTGTGCCTTGTAATACTACCTTAACTAAAACCACATCTCCTCCCATCTCTTCACAGTAATTCCTACTAACCTTTTCTAGTTTTGTCACAGCATTTATCAACATCTGACATTACAAGTATTACATTCTTTGTTTACTGTGCATCACTCCTTCTGGAATATAATGTCCACAAAGGCAGGGACCTATACTTTTTTTTATTAGTGATTCCACTGTCTAAACAGTTACAGAATAAAATATTATTTCCAAATAAATCACTTAAACTTTTATATTTGTCAACTGATACAGCATCATTTTATACTGAATTAAATTCTCAGCTGATTTAGAGACTTAAAACAATACTATTTACGTAACTCACTGTTCTGTGGATCAGCAGTTTGTCTGGACTCTGGTGGCCAGCCTTTCTATTTTTGGTCATGTTCACTCATGAGTCTGATCAGCTGCCTCTTAGTTATCACTAATCTCTTCTTCCTGTTATTTCTTGAAAATTGATATTTGAGTTTCCATGATTGTACCTCTCTTCTTTGTCTACTTACCAGATATACATCTTTTTTCCCCTTCTACTAAATCACTACCCAAAGTAGAATAGATGCAACATTTTTCTATTATCTTCATTGAATAAAGATTTCTATGCTTCCCGCCCCCCCTTGATCATCTCTGTTTACTCAATTATAACAGCTAAGTATTTTTTTAAAGCTGCTTTTTTCCGCTTGCTCTTCCCTTATTGCTTACGCTTACTCTGGGGTAGTGATAGAGATTACTGGGTTTTGTTTTGTTTTGTTGTTTTGTTTTTTTGTAGTGCCCTACAGCTTCTAGGTTACTGTCTCATAGAGAGTAATGTGAATGATGTCAGTAATGGCTAGAGACCAAAAATTTAAACTTGGCAATCTGTACCTCACCCTAGGAAAGCACAAATTTCAATTCTCCTTGGTGGTTGATGTCATTGAAAAAGGAGAAAAGGGGACTCCAAATAGAAGTCTAGATATCAAGGAAGATCTGGAGAATAAATAAAAATATGCAATTATATTTAACCAGAGATGGTAAGGCACTATTTGCAATGGTGGTGGGACTGGTAACTGAGACAAATAGTTTTTGTTTAGAAAAGGCAGTTTTGCTAATATGTAAAAAAAAAAACAAACACAGAAAAATATGCAAAATGTGTACTGTGATACCAGAAATGACAACTTTTCTTTCATGATTTTGAGTCAAAGAAAATAAAAAAACAAAAGGATATATAATTATGCTGAGTGACATTCCCAGAGTGACCAATATTATAAAACAAATTAGAAAAAACTGTTAGCTAAGCAATATGTTAAATATCAGTAAATTATAATCAAAGTCAGTTTGAAATAAGAGAGAGTAGGAAATTGGTAAAATGACAGATAATGAATGATGCAATTATATTTTGGTTATGGCTACAGTCCCTTAGCAATGAAAAAGATAGGTAGGAATAAATAGGGAGACATTTGTTAAAGTAAAATTTTCACTATTATATTTTCTTTCCCTTCTGAATCCTTTCTCTGTGTGTGTCTCTCTCTCATATGCACATGCACATGTGATAACTTACTCAATTCAAAAACTACTTTTTAGCTACCTTGAGATTTCTTGTTGAATTTTGTTTGACTTGATTACAAAAAGATAGCAATAAAAGGAAACAAATATGAAGTAATAACACAAATACATGAGAGTCTCTTGATTTATATTTTATGAAATTACTCTATTTTCTCTATTAAGTTACTAGGTAGCCTCAAAATCTCTTGTATACCTTAGAAAAAATATTCCCTCTTCATGCTTTCAATGCATGAAGCCAACATGAATGGAAGAAAAACGTGATTCCTGGAGATTCTCAAGTGACTACTTAGAAATAAATGTTTTGTCTGTGACCAGCTCTAATACACAAGCACCCAGCTTTCCTGTTAAGAGAAATAGCAAACATATCCGTCTTTCTTACGCTCCTGAAAATCTTACTCTCCCTTGGTCTCCAGAACACTCACTTTCAAACATACACAAATTATGTATCTAAAACATTTACCATCTGTGTAAAATAAATGCTTGATTTTTTCATTCTTTTCCTTCTCAGAACAAAAAGAAATAACAGAATAAGAATGGAATGGGAATTATTTCTAGGAAATAGGCTATTTACCTAATATTTAGGTATTTAACTAAATACAATAAAAAGATGGGCTTAAAAAAATGTAAGTTTATTTTCTAGTCACAGGCAAGTGAGATTAGAGTTATATAAATTACATATTCAAAGTGCCATAAATTTGAAGAAAAACACATGTATTGAATGTGTACTAACAGCTAAGCACAGTGGCTTCCATTTATGTATTCATTTGACATTCTTAATGTTCCTATAATATAAGCATTGATTTAAATTTCATATAGAAGAAAAGATGTTTTCAGGTCATAAAGCTAGTACATGCTGAGGCCAGTATTTGACCCATAGTTACAGAACATCAAAGACAATGATCATTCTTTTTGTTTTGTGCTTTATTCAAAATATGCATTAAATCCATAAGAGAGGTGATAAAAAAAACATACTAAGAGTGAATTCAAATAGAAGGGATTAATTCAGTTTGAAATTGTTGAAGATATCTTGATGGTGGAATGTTACTCTTTAATGTAGTTTGTAAGCCAATTGGCCTGAGAAGGACATTCCAGACAGAAAAGAGCACACTTAAAGGCAGAAAAATGTTTTGTTTGTGGAATCGAGATATTCCACATAGCTGGTTTGCAGGGTGTGTCAGAAAGTACCTGTGAACACAAGACTGGAGTCATATAATAAGTACCAGGACTTTGAAGTTTAAACTACAGGTAAGTGGGAACCAACAAACATTCCTTAGAAGTCTAAAATAATCATATGAATTGAATGACTAAATAAGTAAATGTGAGTGTCAAAGGTCAAGTAGTTTAGTCTTGAGGCTTTTCCATTAAATGACATACATTATTCTATGGTTTTTCATGATGTTACTTATAAACTAAAAGTATTTCCTTTAAAATGGTTCAAAAATACGACAAATACAGTGGCTTATTTTTATTACAGGCTGGTACCTCTGTAACAATCTTCCTGAAAGTTTTATTGGAATGGTGAAATTTTCTGTGATAGAGAGGTGTTTGAGGCAACAGCTGTTTGACAATTTTTAAATTTCATCTTCATCTCTCTTCTCATTAGTTATTCATTTTGGGTTAAAAAAAATTAAAACCCATCTGCATTCTCTCTCTCTCCTGCCCAATACCAGTTTTATATTTCCTGATGTGCCCAATTTTATGTCTGCAGAGGCATGTGTCTGTTATCTGATGAACATGTCATCTTGTTCACAGAACAGGTGACAGATCCTTTCCACTTTGCTTAGCAGTTCTCACCTAAATTACTCTTGAGAAAACACTCTTTGAAGACACAACCAGATGGTTTCTCTCACATACTGGAGGAGCATATTGGCAGTTTTAGCTCTATTTCAACACTTGTTGAGTGGCTATTTCCTATCTTCCCCATGGTTTAGGGTGCCAGGTAGATTTACATCCAAAAAAATGCACAAGAAATAAATTCTCAGTAAATTCTTCCTTAGCAAGTCATTATACAGCAGTCTGGCAGACTGAGTTCATGTGCTGAGCAACTCCTCAGTGCTGCAGAAATGTTTCATCTCACTGGGGTTATTTGCTGCAATTGAAATGAGGTCAGGAAGTTCCTTGAATTCATCATGCCACACCAATTACTCTGATTCTTCTTCTAATGCTGGGTGAGATGATGTAATTAGCATTGCCAGAAAAAGCATCATTTGAGGGGTCACTTTTATAGTCTTGTAGCTGAGTAATTACTACTATCTGAGCTAGAAATGAAACTCCTTCTGCTGACCTTTACCACTCAAGTCCTAGCACTTCCTTTTCATTTCGTGTCTTCCCCTCCTGCGCCCATCCCAGAACCCATAGGAGTCAGTGCTTCAGAGTGCAGTACTACTACTTGCATTCTCCAATATAAAGCCATTCTCAGGAGAAAAACTCATGCTTTTAACCTTCATTTGCCATTGACTGGAAGACTAATGCTGATCATTTTGTTCTCTAGCAATGCCAATGCTTAAACAATTTCTTGATAACAGGGATAGATTAGGAAGTTATTTCCTTTATCCCACTGGCTTTCTGAGTCACAGGAATAAAAATAAAATAAAACTCTTATAATCCAAATTTAATTTCTCTTCTTTGGAATATTTTAGAGATTAATCCCAGTTTAACTCTAATTTCTCATTGTGAATCAAGAATGTTATTTGAGTTCTCCCAAATGTTTGAAACTTTATACTTGAGTTTTCCCTACTGCTCAGTTTGAACA
Organism: Mustela nigripes; assembly: GCF_022355385.1. Lineage (NCBI taxonomy): Eukaryota > Metazoa > Chordata > Mammalia > Carnivora > Mustelidae > Mustela > Mustela nigripes. The sequence continues at coordinate 44,180,438 of NC_081562.1, read as the reverse complement.
GAAAGAACCCGTCTAGCTTCTTATGAGGATGTAAAGGAAGATCTATGTTGTAGACATTCTGCTCTGCACTACCACCCCATTTCAATTATGCCCACATGCTTATTGGTGGATCCTGTAAATAAGCTACACGACATGGAAAAAGTGACTTTGCAGATATAACTAAGCTACAGACATTAAGATAGAGAAACTATTTTGGATTATCTAGATGGACCCAATCTATTCAAATGAAGCCCTACAAATAGAGAGATTTCTCCTATTGTAATTAGAGATATGTGGCAGAAGAAGAAGTGGAAAACTTTGAAGTGTATGAAGGGCAGGACCAGCTATTGCTGGCTTTAAAAATGGAGGAAGCAAAATGCCAAGGGCAGGTGGCCTTGAAGAGATGAAAGAGACATCAGAATGATTGCAAGAAAACAGAGACGTTAGTTCTTCAACTGTCTAGGGATGAATTCTGCCAAGAATAAGCCTGGAAATGAATTATCCCCATGGCCTCTAGAAATAAACAAAGCCCTGCAGACACATTGGTTTAGATCTTGTGAGATTCTAAGTACAGGACTCAGCTAAGTTATGCCATATTTAGGCTTCTTATCAACAAAACTGTGAAATAAAATGAATATTGTTTTAAATTGTAACATTTTTGATACTTGTTACATCAGCAATAGAAAATAAATACAGATTTTGGTACCTGAAAATAAGGGTATGCTATAACAAATACCAAAACTGTAGAAGTTACTTTGGATTTGGGCAATAGGCAGATTTAGAAGAATTTTGAAGATTATAAGCCTAGATTGCCTTGAAAGACTGTTACTAGAAAAAAAAAAAAAGGGACAAAAAGTCTTTATCAAATAGGATTTAAAAGGAAGCAATGAGAATTATGAGAAATTGCAAATCACCTTAGAGAATCTCTAAATTTCTGTTAATATGCCATCAATGGAAATCTGGACAAGGATACTTCTGGTGAGGTGTCAGGAAGAATTGAGGCACATGTTACATAGAAACTTGAAAAAAGGAGGATCTTTGTTATTTAGTGCCAGAAACTTTACTGTAATGGTGTCCTGAGAACATGTGGAAATCAGAACCTGTGCATAATAAATTTAGATATTTAGCTGAGCAGATTACCAAGCAAAGTGTTCAACCTGAGCCTGAGTTTCTTCTTGCTGTTTATAATTAAATATAAGAGGAATAATATAAATTGCAGGAAGAACTATTCAACTAAAAAGAAATTGGATCATGAAGACTTGGAAAATTTTCAGTCTATCCAGAGGGCAATAGGTCCAAGTGCTCAGTCAAACAAAGGCTCTTTGAAGAGATCAAGGCTGTGACTCACAGATTCCCTCAGTCAAACCAGTACCCCATGGGAAGTTTAAGACCATTTCCTTCAGTCATCTCAACAGAAACTAAAAACAGATATATGATTGTCTCCAAAAGATTTGTGGACATGGCTTCTGTCTACATGGCTTCTGTAACTTCCAAAGTTCTACCAGCAGAAACAGGCTGATAAAAGTCTATTAACTTTGTATTAAATGCATGCCATGTTTCACAGAGAAGAAATAATGATTCTGAGGGTGGAGCTGAGAGAAAGATTATTCCTAACCCTTGATATCTAATGTAGTTTGCTTGCCTTCAGTTTCAAAATGTTTGGACTGCTGAATCAGTCTTCTCTATTTTCCCACTTTTTCAGTGAGGGTATCTATAACTGCTATCTATATATGTCCTACTACCATATGTTGGCAGCAGATAACTCATGTCTTTAGTTTCATATGTTCAAAGACGGAGGAGGAATTGTCTCTCAGCAGTTATGTTTAATAGATTATCCCAAGAACTTCATCCTCATGATTTGGAGGCTTTATTTTGCTCACATTATTTGGATGAGAATTTCTTTGCTGATAAGATTTAGATATAATTTGGAATTCAAGCTGATGCTGTAATGGGAGGAGAACTTAAGGGAATTAGGATGGGATGTATTTTGCATTTGGGATAGACATGAAGCTTTGGGAATCAGCAGGTAAACAATGATAGGCCTAAGGACCCACTAAAGATATTCACACCCTAATCCCCCAGAGTCTGTGAATATGCTACATTATAGGGAAAATGGGACTTTGCAGATGTAATTAAATCTGTAGATCTTAAAATAGAGAGATTATTCTGGATTGCCTGGGTAGGCCCAAAGTAGTCATATGGCCTTTAAAAACAGAGAACTATGTCCAGTTGCAGTAAGAGAGAGATGGCAGAAATAAGTCAGAGAAGGATTCAACCTGCCGTTGCTCTCTTCAAAAATGAAGGGAACAAAATGACAAGAGATTCAGGAGGTATTACATTTCTGAGAGAAGTTTTAGACTGACAGTCTACAAAGAAACAAGGACTTCAGTTGTCGTCTGCACGTAACTAAATTCTGCCGATAACCTGAATGTATATGGAAACAAATTTTCTCCCAGAGCCTCCATAGAATATCCCAGACCAGGCAAAATCTTGGCTGTAATTCTGACCTACAGAACTTTGAAATAATACATTTGTGTTGTTTTCAGTTGCTAAATTTGTGGCAATTTGGAAGAGCAACAATACAAAAAATTAGTATAGCTTGTAATTCATATGTAATGCTGACTCCCAAAGCTTCAGGTCTTTCCCAAATCTTCTCTCTATTGCTGTCAGTATCCATTGTTATAATGTTATCTGTTTCCATTGGAGCAAACTTCATGATAACATATACACAAGTGCGTGTATGGGAGACTGATGACCGTAATGACCCTATTTTCTACCACTTTCTCCATCAAGCCCTTTTTCATGTGAATATGAATTTCCTATCACTAAAATGATGGGAGTCAACTTCCCTACACATTGATTCTGGGATCAGCCATATGTTTTTTTTGGCTATTGCAATGAGACAGAAATGATGATGTGGTGAGCCAGTCTTGAGTCTAACCCTTAAAAGGATGCTTAATTTTCCTTTGATCTGTCTTGTGTCTCTGATGTCACCAAAATAATATGCCCAAGCTTTACTCCTCTGAGTTGGGAGATGTGTAGTCTGTATCACATTGTCCCAAAGAAATAATCCTGGATCACCTTATGACCCCCACCCTCATAGTATATGAGTAAGTCCAGCCAAGTTCAGAGAAGCCACCTAGGTGATTAACAATCCTTTATTTTTATGTGTCACTGTGGTTTTATGGTTATGGTATAGAAGTGCTGAGAAAACTGACTCCAACTTTGGCTCTTTCTTAACTTGAGACCTGGAAAGTCACAACGAGGCCTGCTCTTTTTCCCCTGGCCTTTGCCAACTGGAGAAGAGGATATAAGGTGGTTTGAAGAGCTAGCTAGTTCTCTCCCCGACACAGCCCGAGTATATGTACTGAATGCACAGCTGGCCGAGGGAGACCAGCAGACCCACGGGCTGCTCCAGAACCTCAGAGGTCTGGGTTGACAAGAGAAACCCTAGAAGAAGACTCATAATAAATTGCTTTATTCAACTTTCAAAGACCAACCAGCATAAATTAATATCATAATTAAGTTTGGTGTTAACTGTGTTCTTACTTTTTCCTAACCACCACCGAGTATCTCATCAGTATGTTTGATTACCTTCTTTATAGCCTTTAAATGATTAAATAAATTATGTGCCAGTCTAGGATCATAGCTATCTTCAACAAGAGTGAGCCCGAAGCCCATCAGCAAGTAACGGTTTTTGTTCACCTGGAGCTACTTACCTAAAAGACAGTCTAAAGGGATTTCTAACTTCCTAAGGATTAATCATTTGCATTTTTGGTGACAAAATATTAAAATGAGACTCTCGGTTTAGACTGAGAGACTGGAGAACAAAACTAGCATTGATGACGATTCCCACATCCCACAGCAGGGAGCTCTACTCCTTCTGCAGGACCTGAGAAGGGGGCATCTGTCACCTCGAGAGAATGTCTTCATAGCATTTCTCAAATCATGGTTGTCTCCCACTTTTGTCAAATGGACAAGGAATTGTTCCTGTCAGAGCAATAACTTCCCTTGGGGTTAAGTGTTTTAGGCCCCAGAGAGGTCAATATATGCCCTGAATGGAACACAGGAAGGCTTGTGCTGATCTTCCTTAAAGTGGCACACAGAAGACTCTACTACTTTAGGTAACTAGAGAAATAACCGGTTCACAGAAGGCACCACTTAAGATAACTACCCTTTGATCTCACCACAAAGTTCCTTGCTCTATAAAAACTGTGGGTTAAGGTCTGGATTTGGTGGAGAATAGGGACAGAGAATAGCTGTGTACCATCTGACTCCTCCTTCAGTGCTCCTGATCTCCCATCAGTAAGTTAAATGGAATAAAACTTTATGTAAATGATAAAGGAGTGGCTTGTACTATTTTTGTCAAAACAACTTTTTAGTTTGCAGGATACATTACTGACCTCCTCTACCTTCTAACATCTATAATGCAGTATTATCAGCCAATAGATAACTGATAATAGTGTTAATTATTTGTATCAGTTTATCTTTCCCATTAGACTGTAAGTTCCATGAGTGTAGGGACAATAGTTTATTCACTCTTTTATTCTGAATCTAACTGTGACATTCTTTATTTTTAATATGTCCTTGTTCAATTTAATTAAATCCCTTTTGCTCCTTAAAATTTAGTGAAGTAGAGTAAGTTAGCAATCACTATTATCTTCAAGATTACAGAGAGTTTAACTGAATTTCAAGATTATTTGACTTTTCCAACATAACTATGTCTGAAAAGAATTCAAAGATGACTCTCCATGAATTCCCAGAGAGGGAAAAATTCTTTGCTGCCACCAGTTTTATTTTTTAAGCATCCCATCTCATGCCTCTTGGAGAGTAGATTAGAAAAAGACTCTCTTAATACTAAAATAATTTGTCTTAGAGAAAGTTTCTGTATATTGTACTTCCAACTTGCTTTTTTGGTTGGTATGTATTGCCCAATATATAGCAGGATATATAGTTCTGGCTTAAGAATCAGGGTGAATAACACCTGGGTCACTCAGTCAGTTAAGGATCTGCCTCTTTGGCTCAGGTTGTGATCCCAGGGTCTTGAAATTAAATCCCACATTGGGTTCCTTGCTCTGCAGGGAGGCTGCTTCTCTTTCTGCTTCTGCTGTCCTCTCTCTCTCTCTTTCATGGATATATAAATAAAATCCTTAAAAAAGAGAATATGGCTCAATAATCTTTAGGTGGCTAAAAGGAACTTAAGAAGTGAAAAGTAAACTTAACCATATTTATCTTATGTCTATTTAAATGACACACAAATATTATAAATATTATATTATAAATATTGTATTATAAATATTATAATAGTATAAATATCAGTAGCATATTAAAAACTGGAGAGACCTCAAAGCTTTCTTTTTCCTTCAACTACCATTTCATAACTCATCTCAAATTTTCCATGTTAAAAAGGATAAAATTACATTTAAATTCATAATCAGACAACAGTTCTATAAAGTGGATGTTCTAAAAAAAGAGGTTTGAAAACTGGAAATAAAATTGGATACAGGACGATGTTCTCCTGGCTATTCGACACTCCTACTTTATAGCTCTGTCTCTCCCTTTCTTTTCCTTAAAACTTCTAAAATACAGCAGTAAGGCAAATGTTTTCCAGCTTAAGTAGATATTCCTTCTTCATTCTCTAGTTTTAAAAAACTAGTTGGAAATTAGCCTGGAGCCCAGAGGAAAGGAAGTGAGGGATAGGAAGTTTAGGACAGGAGCATTCTCAGCTATAGGTATAGATTCTTTTCCCTAGATTAAGCTTTAGAGGTCCTCTTCCCATTAAAGTGTTAACACACATAGGGCATTGAAGCTTCCCTTCTAAGTTGTCAGGCTTCAGGCCAAAAGAGAAAGTGCAATTAACACTTTATTAATAGTCTAACCCAGTTCCTCCACAGTAGACTATCAGATACAAATCTTGAGTTTAGTGCCTTCGCCCCCACAAAGTATGGGTAATACCATGACTGACATCTGTATCTATCAGAGGATTGTCTTTTTCCTAATAAACATTCAGAAAAATGCTTTGAATTTGCAGAGTTTTTCATAAATTATGAAGAACCTTCACATTTGATACAATAAATTCTGAGTATATATTATTGTCACTTTATGATTTGGGAGGCTCTGATTTAGAAGGATTAGTTTACTTCCCCCAAAGTGCACACATCTTGGCATAATCTAATCTCTACTTATTAAAATAAAAAACTAGTATTTCTTTCTATCTAATGTGGCTATTTTCCTAGGATTCCACTCAACCTTTGCTTATATTAGCAGAGTAATTTCCTAGCCAGGCAATCAGAATTAGATTTAGTCAGTTCTTTCTGTTAGGTGATCTTAGCTCTTTTAGTCATAGTCTGAGTATTTGGTTTTAACTTTAAACACCATGATGCTTTTTCACATGTGTGTTATTGACTTAGATCATTTTGTTCTTTAGCTCAGGTATTCTTTTTTGAGTGACCAAAATGAAACATTAAAATTGTTTTTTAACCTTCATCTTGTGTCAGGTTCGATTTTTTTCTTGGCTTTATTATTGTTGTTGTTATTATTAATTATTATTATTGTTATTATTTTACATTTTATATCTACATAGAGCAAAATATGATAGTTTACTACTCTCCATAAAAAGTTTCTTTTTCATATTTTCTTTAAAAATATGAATGTTACATTAGATACTAATTAAATGTCCATTGTTTTCTTCCTCTTTCTCTCTAGAAATCATCCATTTCATATAATCTCTCTGACAGTATCTTATCTTAATTATACAAATAAATTTGTCTTAAAATTATTTCAGAATTTCCATACATGCAATTATGTATTCTAATATGAAAGGCAAGAGACAATCTTAGAAAATATATTCTGCCATGTTTGGGACTAGTTAATATAGTAAAACATTGCATGGTAGTTTGGGATCTTATCCCTTTGAACTCTTTTAAAATTCAGGTAACTGTCTCAGCATTGCAGTTCAATACTATTTCACAAAATCCCAGGATATTTTATCTAAGACGTGCTTTGTAAGCAGACACAAGGAATACTTTATTGAATCTTGTATTGGCTGAAGAGTTACCTGGAAAGTGTATGGCTTGTTTTCCTCTCTCCAATTCTTATAAATGAGCTATGTGGAATTTTAGATAAATAAATATGTGCTAATAGTATTATGAGAAATTATTTTGTTTTAATCTAAGAAAATAAAAAAGAGCTGGTAGCTGATATTAAAAAAAAAAAGGTCATGCTTGATACAATAACAAGGCAGACATCAAAGGTTATAAAAATAAGGCTAGTACAAACAAAGTGTATTGTATGCTAAGTTAGAAGATAGGGTAGAATAAAGAAATAAAGTTCAAACTCCATCATGGGAACATACAAAAAATCTTATTCTAATTTAGTAGCCCCTGAAACAGTGATAACTGTGTCTTGCAAGTATTATGTTGTACATAAAAATACTAACTTTATCTTTACCTTTAATTTTCTACACATACCCTATCTATTCCTCTTTTTAGTTCACCTAATTCATAAAATATTCAGTTCTGATACCTGACCCATAACTTAGAAAAATTACCAGAGAAGTAGAAACTAAATCATTATTTTAAACTATTATTTTAAAGAATGACTAGAGAATAAAGTAAAGCATAGACCAAGACAAAGCCAATTATTACTTCAGTGATGAAAAGAAAAAGATTATGATTGGAGAGACCACAAAGATTAATCTATGACCATAACTTCTGATAACTTTGGGACAGTGATTTGATCTCTCTGGGTATCAGTCATTTTTAAAAATGAGAATTAAACTTTCTGCTCTACTTAGTAACTGGGTTACTGTGGGAATAATTTGGAAGAAAATACTTTAAAAAGTTTATATTTCTGAAACATTTTTCTTTTCTCTTGTTTATAACATCAAATAAGGATTATCTGGGAAAGATATATGATGGTTACATGTTGGGAATTCAATCTATAGAGGTGAAGGTGAGATATGGTAAAGAAAGATTTCATAAGTAGGTTAAACAGTATTACAAAAACAATAATCATAGAAACAATGAAATATCAGCTCCTTTTGGACACTTTATTAATGAGATCATTTTAAATTGTTTTAGAACAAGAAAGAAATAGAAGAAATAAGGTAAACAGCCAAGTACATAAGGATGAAAAACATAAAATAGCTTTACTTAGGTGTGTAGGATATGTGATCTGGATTGATGAAAAACGAGGAGGTTTAGGATCTCAATGTTAATAGATGATTTAAAAAAAAGGGGGCAACACTGTAGACTTTGGAAGGTTATAATGAAATGTTTGTAACCGTCCAGTACTCATTATTTTTTAGCGTGTTGTGGCTTATGATATAAAGGTTCAGAAACATGAGGTTGTAATGACTAAAGACAATTTGTGCTATCAATTTTCTATTTTATTAAACAAGAAGAGGTGACCCATGATATTTTCCTCTGTGCCTCCCCTGTCCAAATTGTAGCAGATAATCTGTACAGAATGCCACTACCCATCATCTTATGCTAATGAGGCAAATACTTGAGGGCCAGGAATGGCTGCAATTTTGCAACATGACTAAAAGAGGAATGGCTGAGTCAGCTATTGACATCTTTGTCTACTCCTCTAGGACTTTAAAGGATCTTATATGTCAGTATACTGTTAAGACTTTTGGTAACAGATGGATTATTAACTTGAAAGCAATCCAATAAAAATGTGTTCTATCAATGGAAATTGAGAGACTTATGGTTTTTCCTGTTCACTTGTTTTGGCATTGCTCTAAATTTTAATGTTTTATATTAATTATATCTATTTTTGTAAAATATAGACTATGCTGGATAATTTGGGTGATTATAAACTGTTTTATCTCTAAATTTATTAAAATTTGTGTTATGTTCTATGTAGATGTTTACTTTTGTAATCAGGTATAGCTATTGCCTACTCATATTGATAGAAAATGTGTGGATTTGGATTGCCTGCGTGGCTCAGTCAGTTAAACATCTGACTCTTGACTTTGACTCAGGTCTTGATCTCAGGGTAATGAGATTATGTCCCTCATCAGGCTCCACGCTGAGCATTAAGCCTGCTTTGGATTCTTTCTCTTCCTTTCCTTCTGTCCCTTCCTGCTGGCACTTTGTCTCTTTCTCTCCTTAAAAAAAAAAAAGAAAATAAAATAAAAGAAAAGTCATTGAAGAGAATGTGTGAATGTAATATATTGTTAGAGGAGTTCTATTTTATTAGCTTATTTTTATCAATGTAATGATGTACTTAAGGCATGATGCCAACTCTATTTTTTGAGATTTGAGTGGAATAGCCTTTCTTTTCATATATTAATATATTCACGTCAGCACAAAATTAAGAAATTTGAACTTTCAGTTAGGTATTTTAAAAATGTTTCTTCCTGTTTGATGGTTGATTTATATCCTCTATTAAAGCTGATATCTTACTTACTCTGAATATATAACTGTACCTTTAAACCTTTTTTTAATATTTATTTATTTAACAGAGAGAGAAGAGAACAACTATAATTTGACTTATAAGTAGAACTTAAACCTCTACAAAGTAGAATTTAACCTCAACAAAAACACTGGTGAAACAATATAAATAAATGTATGGAATTGGGAATGAGCAATGACAGTTGTCAGTATATTGAGTCCATTTGACTAAGAGACACATGTACAAGTAGAAGACCGAGGGAGATGGAGAAGCAGACTCCCCACTGAGCAAGAAGCCCCAAGTGGGACAAGATGTCAGGACCCTGGGATCTTTACTTGAGCCAAAGGACCTGAGCCTCCTAAACCACATATACTTAGTTATTATATTAATACCTTTCAAGTGTCTCTTTAGGCCATGTGCTTATTTGTGTAACTTCAGATACTGTCACGACATTGATTTTCAAGAAAGCCAGAGTTTGTAATAGCTTTATTTATTAAATGAGCCAATTTAAAAACCTGCATACAAACACAAGTTTTCTTCCCCTATGATCAATATTAGTAATGCTATCCTAAAGGTCAAATTCTCTCAGTAGCCACCAGATCCTTTCCCAGAATTGTGTTATAATAGTGTTATAATCTGTTCTTTCCAAAGTAGAATGTGGAAAACTTAGACAGATGTTATCATTGAATCATGAAGATAATGACAATATTATAGAGCAATTTTAAACTGTGAAAAAGTTAAAGTAAGAAAGGCTGTGGATAATTTTATTAGACCTCGTCTATGTAAGGCAAATCATTACTAGCTCTGACATATTTGAAAACTGCAAAAATATTCTAGGACAGACTATATGACTACTGTATGCATAAATAGAAGAGGGAGGCTCTAGACTAAAACCTGTGTAATTTCAAAGAAAAATATGTTTGTTTAAAAAATTCTTGTGAGGGGCTCCTGGGTGGCTCAATGGGTTAAATCCTCTGCCTTCAGCTCAGGTCATGATCCCAAGGTCTAGGGATGGAGCCCCACATCGGGCTCTCTGCTCAGTGGGGAGCCTGCTTCCCCCTCTCCTTTGCCTGCCTCTCTGCCTACTTGTGATCTCTGTCTGTCAAGTAAATAAATAAAATCTTTTAAAAAAAATTCTTGTGAGTCGTAGAGGACTATTTATGTTTTTGAAGGAATCAAGCATGGCGTGTGTCTGCTTAGGAAATGGTTGATATTTATAAGATAAAAAAAAATGTAAAGGACCCTTCTATTTTCTAATTTGGAATCCCAACAGAGAATGGCATCATCAGCTGTTCACTTGAAAAAAATGTATGTTAACACAACTAGTAAATAGAAAGATTTAAGAGTACCCTGTTTAGTATATAAAAATAATAGTGATAATCTCTTGTTAATAGTTTGGTGTGTTTCTTTTTTTACATGTGTACAATTAATTTATGCATTGATGGGTAAATTGATGATTTTAATAGTCAATAGCAAAAATAAGCTCAGGGTTATTAATTGGGTTATCCTCATAATTTATTATGTATAGAAAGTACTTTTAGTGTTTTACATTTGTAGAATATCTAGGTTTCTACTTACTGAATATATTTTGAAAAGGTTTTATTACACACAGATATAATAGGAATTAAAAACATCAACATATAATTCTTACCTTCAATGTGTTTACAACATAGTTTGGGAGAAATGACAATATAAAGGTTAACAATAGTGCAGAAAATGATAAAGCAATTAATTAAGTATATGTATATTTTAAATATGGCAATCAAAATTGGATGTGAAAAGACATGTATAGGATTAATGACTAAGTAAACTGTGCAGGTACTACTCGGTAGAGCAGTTCAGAGTGGTATATAAAATAGTTTCCAGCAAAAACTGTTAGGAAAGACCTTGAAAGAGTCTAATTTGACTTAAGTAGAATTTAACCTCAACAGAAACACTGGTGAAACAATATAAATAAATGTATGGAATTGGGAATGAGCAATGACACTTCTCAGTATATTGAGCTCATTTGACTAAGAGACACATGTACAAATAGAAGAGAGAGCATAAAAAATAAATTGGACTTAGGTTTAAATTTATGGCTCCACAGACTGAACTTTGTTCTATATTTATATTCCACTGAGGGCATGGATTCTTAAAAGATACATGTGTGACCATTTCCAAGAGTAAGGGAGGAATCACACTGAAGTGGGATTGAAGTGCCATTTCCCTTACTACAACCCATTCTATACTGTTTCAATGAATTTTGTATAAGAATCTGAAAGCTAGGGAAAAAAACACAAAAATAGCAACAACTAGAAAATCAATTTTTTGTCAGTAAAGTTTTAAAATGAGAAGTTTTTGGAATGCAGATGGCAAAAAAAGACTCTAAATAGTTCAATAACATTACTTTATTCATACAATCAAGAGGGACGGGGATAGAGTTAGTTTAGTTGGTCTATGAGAATCTCACATGGCAGAGGATCTGACTGCTATGAGCCCTAAAGACTGAATCTTTCCTGGTTTGCTTATGATACTGCTGGACCAGTCATCTAGCCAAAAGATGGAGTGCTAGTGGCAGCTAGGATTGCAATGAGTACGGCTGTGGCATCATAACTCACATTCTAATTAGGACCACAGAGAAAGGAGTTCACTATATGAAGAGATTCAAAGCAAATGCATGTATCCAATACAGGAAAAAGATATATCTGTAGGAGCATAGCATTAAACCATCATGTTATCCCAAATGTGATTTTCGGAAGCTGATGCCTGGGGAGAGGTGGACATAAGTTATTATAGAAGCTCAGGAAAGTGTATAGACCTGAAGTAATATAGCAGGCTTTGGAATAGAAAGGCATGTGTGCATTAGAGAAATAAACACATTTTTTCTTCTTTTATCCTCTTATATCATGTCAGGCTGCCAACTCAACAATTTGAAAAAATCCGTTTGGATTTTCTTATGAGATTTCTATACAGGCCATGTTCTGATTTTCAGAACCCATTTATTCACATGTGCTCAACATCCACCAATTTTTATTATCAAATTTTGATCTTTATCTTTCATTTATTTGTTATTCATTTTTAATTTTCTGCTTATTTCAAATTCTTCACTGTGAATAATCACATGTCCTTCAGTTCTTCTTTTTCTGATCTCTACTGAAGTACTACTTTCTAAAGCATTCCTTGGTTACACAATCTAAAGTGTCACTACTACTAACATTTCCTAACCTCTTCCCTAATTTTTTTTTTTTGTTAGCCCTGATTACTATCGAACATAGTATATAGTACTGTATATATAAATATGGTGAATAAGTAATGAATATGTGATGATTATGTATATAACTTTGCCTCTAGAATATAAACTGAATGATGGCAGAATTTCCTTTTCTTTTTTTTAAAGATTGGTTCATTTATCTTAGACTGGGAGTGGTAAAGGGCAGAAGGAAAGAGAGAGAGAGAATCTCAAGCAGACTTCCCACTAAGCACAGAGCTGACACGAGGCTTAATCTCTTGAGATCATGACTGGAGCTGAAATCAAGAGTCAGATACTTAACTGACTGAGCCACCCAGGTGTCCCAGATTTTTTTTTTTTTTTAAATTCTGCTCCCTGTTCACTGTTACAGTCTCAGTACTTAGAAATTTCATTATCATATAGTGGGCACGCAAAAACTATTTGATAAATAAATGACCTATAATTGATTATTTGACTCTAAGGAATATTTTGAAATTCACACTGTTTTCATTTGAAAATAATTAACTTAATATTTGTTTGACCCCCACTAAATGCTATGCACTTTAAAAATTGTTTGATACACAGAAATAAAGAAAAACTATGGTCCTTACAGTTTAATTATGATCATGGTTTTTACAGCTTAATGGGAATGCAGGAATTAAGCAAATTTTCTTTTTTTTTTTATTTAATTTTATTTCTTTTCAGTGTTCCAAAATTCATTGTCCATGCACCACACCCAGTGCTCCATACAATATGTGCCCTCCTTAATACCCTCCACCAGGCTCACTCCAACCCCCCCTCCACCACCTCCAAAACCCTCAGTTTGTTTCTCAGAGTCTTTTGACTCTGAGTCTTTGCTTCACCTCCCTCTCCGATTTCTCCCAACTCACTTCCCCTTTCCATCTCCCAATGTCTTCCAAGTTATTCCTTATGCTTCCCAAGTAAGTGAAATCATATGATAATTGATTCTCTCTGCTTGGCTCATTTCACTCAGCATAACCTCTTCCAGTCCTGTCCATGTTGATATAATAAAAGTTGGGTATTCGTCCTTTCTGATGAACACATAATACTCTATTGTATATATGGACCATATCTTCTTTATACGTTCATCTGTTTAAGGGCATCTTGGTTCTTTCCACAGTTTGGTGACTGTGGTGATTCCTGCTATGAACATGGGGATACAGATGGCCCTTCTTTTCACCACTGTTTTCCAAAATGGAAATGCACCAAATTCACCAACTTGCATTCCCACTAACAGTGTAAGAGGGTTTCTGTTTCTCAACATCTTTTCCAGCACTTGTTGTTCACTGTCTTGTTGATTTTGACCCTTCTAACTGGTGTAAAGTGGTATCTCAATGTGGTTTTGATTTGAATCTCCCTGATGGCTAATGATGACAAACATTTTTTCATATGTCTGTTAGCCAGTTGGATGTCTTCTTTGGAGAAATGTATGTTCATATCTTCTGCCCATTTTTTGACATGGCCATCTGTTTTGTGTGTGTTGAGTTTGGGGAGCTCTTTATAGATCTTGGATATCAGCCCTCTATCTGTAGTGTCATTTGTGAATATCTTCCCCCATTCCAAAAGTTGCCTCTTTGTTTGGTTGACTGTTTCCTTTGCTGTGCAGAAACTTTTGATCTTGAAGAAGTCCCAAAAGTTCATTTTCGCTTTTGTTTCCTTTGCTTTTGGAGACATATCCTGAAAGAATTTGTTGTGGCCAATGTCAAAGAGGTTACTGCTTATGTTCCCTTTTGATAGATTCCTGCCTCACATTGAGGTCTTTTATCCATTTCGAATTTATCTTTGTGTACGGTGTAAGAGAATAGTCAAGTCTCATTCTTCTACACATAGCTGTCCAATGTTCTCTTCACCACTTATTGAAGAGACTGTCTTTTTTTCCATTGGATATTTTTTTCCTGCTTTTTCAAAGATTATTTGACCATAAGATTTAGGGTCCATATCTGAGCTCTCTACTCTGTTCCACTTGTGTATGTGTCTGTTTTTGTGCCTGTACCATGCCATCTTCATGATCAAAGCTTTGCAAAGCTTGAAATCAGGCAACGTGATGCTCCCACTTTTGTTTTTCTTTTTCCACATTTCCTTAGCAATTTGGGGTCTCTTCTGGTTTCATACAAATTTTAGGATTGTTTGTTCCAGCTCTTTGAAAAATGCCTGTGGGATTTTGATTGAGATGGCATTGAAAGTATAGATTGCTCTAGGCAGTATAGACATTTTAACAATGTTTATTCTTCCAATCCATGAGCATGGAATGGTCTTCCATCTTTTTGTGTCTTCTTCAATTTCTTTCATGAGTGTTCTGTAGTTCCTCAAGAACATATCCTTTACCTCTTTGGTTAGGTTTATTCCCAGGTATCTTATAGTTCTTGGTACTATAATAAATGGAATCAATTCTCTAATTTCCCTTTCTATATTTTCATTGTTAGTGTATAAGAAAACACCTGATTTCTGTACACTGATTTTGTATCCTGCCACGTTGCTGAATTACTGCATGAGTTCTAGTAGTTTGGGGTGGAGCCTTTTGGGTTTTTCATATAAAGTATCATGTCATCTGTGAAGAGAGAGAGTTTGACTTCTTCTTTACCAATTTGAATATTTTTATTTCTTTTTGTTGTCTGATTGCTGTTGCTAGGACTTCTAGTACTATGTTGAATAACGGTGGCGAGAGTGGACATCCTTATCATGTTCCTGTTCTCAAAAGGAGGGCCGTCAGCTTTTCCTCATTGAGGATGATATTCGCTGTGGGTTTTTCATAAATAGACTTTATGACGTTGAGGAATGTTCCCTGTATCACTATACTTTGAAACGTTTTAATCAGGAACGGATGCTATATCTTGTCAAATGCTTTTTCTGCATCAATTGAGAGGACCATGTAGTTCTTCTCTCTTCTCTTATTGATTTGTTCTATCACATTGATTGATTTGCAAATGTTGAACCACCACTGCATCCCATGGATAAATCCCACCTGGTCATGGTGGCTAATCTTTTTAATGTACTATTGGATCCTATTAGTTAGGATCTTGTTGAGAATCTTGGCATCCATATTCATCAGAAATACTGGTCTGAAATTCTCCTATTCAGTGGGGTCTTTGCTTGGTTTGGGGATGAAGGTAATGTTGGCTTCATAGAAAGAATCTGGAAGTTTTCCTTCTGTTTTCTTTCTTTCTTTCTTTCTTTTTTAATAGCTTCAGAAGAATAGGTATTATTCCTTCTTTGAATGTTTGGTAGAATACCCCAGGGAATCCATCAGATCCTGGGCTCTTGTTTTTTGGGAGATTTTTGATCATTGCTTTAATCTTGTTACTAGGTATTGGTCTATTCAGGTCATCAATTTCTTCCTGATTCAGTTTTGGAAATTTATAGGTTTCCAGGAATGCATCCATTTCATCTAGGTTGCTTAACTTATTGGCATATAACTGTTGATAATAATTTCTGATGATTATTTCTATTTCCTTGGTGTTAGTTGTGATCTTTCCCTTTTTATTCATAATTTTATTAATTTGGGTCATCTATCTTTTCTTTTGGATTAGTTTGGTCAATGGTTTATCGATCTTATTGATTCTTTCAAAACATCAGCTTCTAGTTTCATTGATGTGTTCTACTGTATCCCTCATTTCTATCTCATTGATCTCTGCTCTAATCAAACACAGCTGACAATGATTATTTTCCCTTCTTGTGTGGCTTAATTTGTTGTTGATTCCCCAGTTCTTTAAGGTGTAAAGAGAACTGGTATGCTCTTGATTTTTTAAATTTTTTTGAGGGAGGCTTGGATGGTTATGTAGTTCCTCCTTAGGACCGCCTTTGCTATATCCCATAGGTTTCAGACTGAAGTGTTTTCATTCTTATTGGTTTCCATGAATTGTTTAAGTTCTTCTTTGATTTCCTGGTTAATCCAAACATTCTTAAGCAGGGTGGTCTTTAGCTGCCAAGTGTTTGAATTCCTTCCAAAATTTTTCTTGTGGTTGAGTTCCAGTTTCAAAGCATTGTGGTCTGAGAATATGCAGGAAATAATCTCAGTATTTTGGTATCTGTTGAGCCCTGATTTGTGATCCAGCGTGATATCTCTTCTGGAGAAAGTTCCATGTGTGTTCAAGAAGAGTGTGTATTCTGTTGTTTTAGGGTGGAATGTTCTGTATATATCCATGAGGTCTATCTGGTCCAATGTGTCACTCAATGCTCTTGTTTCTTTATTGATTTTTTGCTTGGATGACCTATTACTGACAGTGGCATGTTAAGATCCCCTACTATTAATGCATTCATATCAATACAACTCTTTATCTTGATTAACAGTTGTCTTATGTAGTTGTCTGCTCTTCTATTGGGGGTATAAATATTTATAATTGTTAGATCTTCTTGGTGGCTAGACCCTCTAAGAATGTTGTAGTATCCTTCTTTATCTCTGACTACCGTCTTTAGTTTAAAATTAATTTATCTGATACAAGAATCGCTACCCCAGCTTTCTTTTGAGGCCCTTTGGCATAAAAGATGCTTCTCCATCCCTTCACTTTCAGTCTGGATGTATCCTTAGGTTCCAAATGGGTCTTTTGCAGACAACATATGGATGGGTCCATTAAGCAAATTTTCACACAAATGTTTGACTGTAAAAAATTACAAATTCTAGGATTAAAAAATATAAGTTTTAATAAAAGAGAAAGGAAGTCTTTTCCAGGAGACTGACTTTTAAGTTTCAACATAAAAGAAAACTAAGAGTTAGGCAAACAATGGAAGCAGGCAAGGCCAAATGCTAACTGGAGGATTAGTCTCAAACAGGAAAATACTTTAGCCTGTGGAGGAACAAAAAGTTCAGTGTACCTAGAGTTTGCAGAGAGAGAAAGACTAGAGAGTGATAAATTAAACTTGGAAGATGTTGAAGACACTAATACTCAAACACAGCTGACAATGATTGTTGACCATACTAAACTCAATACCTCCATTCTTTAAAGGATGATTTATAATGTCCTTTTTTTATCCTAAAGATTAATTTAGTCTTCATGTAGCTTACCTATACTCATAATTTCAAAATTAATTCAATATATTAGTAATATTCTAATTGTATTATAAAGGAAAAATAAAAGGAGAAAATTGCATAATAAAATATATTTAAATCTGTGTATATATATACATACATCTGTGCATGTTGGAGCCTGACTCCCCTAGGAGACATACTGAATTAAATAGAAGATGACACATGTGTGTAGAGTGGCTACAAATTGCCAAATTTACAAATTGGACAAACTCGGGTTATTGTTGTTGTGACACAGGTATCATGTGATGTTATTTCAGTGACAGTGAAAAACAACTTTTGGTTAATTTCTATACAAAGAAAAGTGTATTTTTACTCAATTTGCACTATAATTTTGCTCCCAGAATTTTGGTATAAATTATAGCATGTAAAAATAACTTATGTCTATTTATATTGTGAAGTTTAGTTTTTTGACCCAAATAGTTATTGATACACTTTTCAACATTCCTGAATCATTGATTAGTTTGTAAGTTACACAGAAAGGGGACAATCTTAAATATAGGGGGCTATTTCACAAATAAAAAACATTCTAGCACCTCTGCCTGATGCACAAAGTACTGATGAGGTTACCTTCATTTTAGGTATCAGTAAAATGCTTCAAATAATTTCCAAAATACCTCTGGTGAGGTGGAGCCATTTGAAAAGAAACAGTGACTTATGCAATCCCTCTTTTTTCTTTCTTTCTTTCTTTCTTTTTTTTTTTTTTTTTGGTAAAAACTACTTAAATTTCAACCCATTATTAAGATTAAAAAATTCAAATGTGCATTCCAAAATTAATAGGATTGAGGCAGGAGGAAAGTACACTGGAAGAATAATTTGTAAAGACAATGATAACTCTAATATTGTTACAACAAATGCCTTAATGTTCCACTTCTGAACACCACACCATTTATACCTCTAGTGTATGTTCCGGATGCCTTTTAATTTTTATTCTTTCTTTTAGTTGTTATAAAAATATTGGAACACTGGATTTGAAGCCATATGTGTAACTTGGGAGTTTCAAATCAACAGGAAATTTCACAGTACAACAATGAATTAAAACAAATAGCTTAGTTGGCTAAAATGTACCTCTAAGAACCACAAGTGAGACATTCCAGTCATGTTCCCTTCTGTTGACCACATTCTACATCTTTACTAACTAGGAGGTAAAGATGAGATGATGACCCCATCATCAGAAAAGAGGGAGAGTGGACAGTATTTAAGGACTGAATGCAAAGGCATTTCTCATATCTACTGTTTCTCTGATTATTACTCCTAACTGGTGAAAAAGCTTTGTGATCCAACTTCTACCTCCAAAGGGCAGAACAAATCATGCAAAAGAATAATAAAATAGCTTATTTTGGGGAAGGTATGAATGGTGCTAATTCTTCTTTAAATGTAAAATTTCAACAAAACTGCACTGAATAAACAAAAAAATAAATAAATAAAAGTTGTAAAATTCACCCATGAAGACATCTGGTCTAGGGTTTTTCTTTTCTTTTCTTTTCTTTTCTTTTTTTTTTTTTTTTGTTGGGAGGTTTTTAATTATTGATTTAGTTTTTTGTTATAGATCTTTCAGCATTATTTATTTCTTCTTTACATATTTTATTTCTTCACTCAGTTTCAGTAAGGTTTGTGCATTTTTTTTTAATTTGTTCCTTCCATCTAGGTTATTTAATTTGTGGTATACAATTTGTTTTAGTATTATATTCATTTTAATTTCTGTAAGATCAGTAGTAATGCCCCCACTTCTATTTCTGATTTTAGATGTTTGCATCTTGCCTATTTTTTCTTAATCTACCTAAAACTCTGTCAATTATGTTAATATTTTAAAGAACTAACTTTTGATTTTGACAGATTTCTCTATTTTTCTTTCCTTTACTTCATTTATCTCTGTTTTAATCCTTATTATTTCCTTCCTTCTGCTACTGTTGGGATTAGCTTTTCTTTTTTGGTTTCTTTATGTGTAATATTAAGTAGATGATGTGAAGCATTTTCTTTTTAATGTAGACATTTACTAATATGTATTTCCCCCTGAATATTGCTTTTGCTGAATCCCATAAGTTTTAGTATGTTGTGTTTTTATATTCATTAAACTAAAAGTATTTTATAATTTTCCTTGTGATTTTGTTTCTTGCCCCATTGTTTATTTAATAGTACATGGTTGGGGCACTTGGTGGCTCAGTTGGTTAAGCATTTGTATTTGGCTCAGGTCCTGATCCTAGAGTCCTGAGATTAAGCCCCACATGGGGCTTCCTGCTCAGCAGAGTGTCTGCTTCTCTCTCTGCTCCTCCCTTTGCTCCTGCTCTCTCTCAAATAAATAAATAAATAAAAATCTTTAAATCTTTTATATTTATAAATTTTCCAGTTTTTCTTCTGTTAATTTCTAGTGTCATTCCATTGTAATAAAAGAATATATTTTATATGATTCCAATCTTGTTAAATTTATAGATATTTATTTTTTTGACCTAAATATGATCTATCCTAGAGAGAGAATGTCTCACGTGCAGTTGAGAAGAACATCTTTTCTGCTGTTGTTATTTTGAGTATTATTTATAGATCTGACTATTAGGTTCTATTGATTTATAATATTGTTCTAAGCTTCTACTTCCTTATTGACATTCTGTCTAGTTGTTTTATTATTTCCAGTGGAATACCAAAGTCTCCACCTATTGAGGTATAATTGACATGTAACATTTTGTGAGTTCAAGGTGCATTCAACCATTATTTTAGAACTTTCTATTTCTCCCTTCAGTTCTGTCAATGTTTGCTTTATACATTTTGGTGCTCTGTTGTTCAGTTTTATATGCCTATAGTTGTTATATCTTTTTTATAAATTGACTCTATTATCAACGTATAATGTCTTTCTTTGCAACTTGTAATAATTTTTGACTTAAATAGATTTTTGTCAGATATTAGTACAGCTACCGGAACAATCTTTTGTTTACAGTTTGCATGGACTCTCTTTTTATATCCATTCACTTTCAACCTATTTGGGTTTTTGGTCTAAAGGAATTCTCTTGGAGGAAGGCTGTAGGTGGGTTAATGTCTTTTTAATGCTGTTCATTTTCTATATGTCTTATAATTTTTATGTTTCTCAATTCCTCCATTCCTTTCAACTTTCATTTTTTATTCTTTCTAGCATATTTTTATTTCCTTCTTGGTACATATTTTTAGATATATTTTTAGTAGTTACTATGAGGAGCAAGTTAATATGCTAAATTTATTTTAATCTAATTTTAATTGAATTAATTTAGTTTCAATATCATACATTAACTCCATCCCCCCATCCTTGTATGCTATTATCACAACTTATATCTTTATGTAGTGTGTCTTAGTCTTTTCAAAAGGTATAACAAAATACTATATTTTTAACAGAAATTTATTGCTCACAGTTCTTGAAGTTGCAAGTTCTGGATTAGGGTAACAAAATGGTTAAATTCTGGTAAGACCTTTCTGAGTCAGATGGCTGACTTCTCACCGTATTTTACATGGAAGAAATTAGGGAGTTCTAGGGGTCTCTTTTATAAGAACATTAATAGCATTCATAAGGGCTCCACCCTTAGGATTTAAGCATTTTTAAAGGTCCAACTTCTTAATACCACAAATATACATCCATAACACATTTTATAACCATTGACATAGACTTATAATTATTGTTTTATGTATTCTTTTAAATCATAGAAATATATATAAATATACAGCTTATATTTATATAAAAATATTAAAAATATAAATATATTTTATATCATCTAATATAAAAATAAAAATATATAAATACATATGAAATATGAAAAATAAAAATATAAATATTTATATATATTATATATATGATTTTTTAAATGTACCTGTGTAGTTATCTTTACTAGAGATCTTCATTTCTTTTTTTTTTAAGATTTTATTTATTTATTTGACAGACAGATCACAAGTAGACAGAGAGGCAGGTGGAGAGAAAGGAAGGGAAGCAGGCTTCCCATTGAGCAGAGAGCCTAATGTGGGTCTTGATCCCAGAACCCTGAGATCATGACCTGAGCCAAAGGCAGAGGCTTTAACCCACTGAGCCACTCAGGCATCCTTAGATCTTCATTTCTTTGAATGACTTCAGTTACCATCTAGTATCTTCATTTCAGCTGAAGGACTCCCTTTATTATTTCTTGTAGGGCTGATTTAAAGGAGATGAACCCCTTTAGCTTTTTTTCATCAGAGGATGTCTACACTGCTTCATTTTTAAAGAAGAGTTTTCCTGGATAGAGAATTCTTCTTCACTGGCAGGTGTCTGTTTGTTTCACCATTTTAAATATATTATCCTCCTGACTTCTGATCAACCTGGTTTCTGATGAGAAATCAACTGTTAATTTTATTGAGCATTTCTTAGACATGATAAGTTGCTTCTCTTTAGAGGCTTTCAAGAGTTTGATTATAATGCATCTCCATTTGGAGCTCTTTGAATTTAACTTGCTTTAATTTGTTGAGTTTCTTGAAATTGTATTTTCTTATATTTCCTTCAAATTGGATAGCCACTGGCCACTAATTTTTCAAAAAAATTTTATGCTCCTCTCTCATTCTCTTTTCTTTATGGAAATCTCCTAGTGCAAATTTTGCCATACATGATGGTATCCCATAGACTTCTTAGAATTTGTTCATTTTTTAAAAATTCTTTTTTTCTTTCTGCTCCCCAGATTGGGTAATATCAATTGCCTTATCTTCAATTAAATCAATTCTTTCTTCTACTTGTTCAGATTTGATGCTGAACCCTTCTAGTTAGATTTCCATTAGGTTATTTTACTTTTCAATTCCAAAATTTTAGTTATATACTTTTTCTAAATTCTATCTTGATATTGCATTATTTGTTTATGCATCATTCTCCTGATTGCTTTTGCCTTTAGTTCTTTGTGTGTATTTTCCGTTAGTCCTTTGAACATATTTAAGATAGTCAATTTAAAATCTCTTCTAGTAAAAGTCCAAACCTGTTTTCTTTTTTCCAAGAATGGATTCTATTTCTTTCTGTCTTTCTTTTTCCTTTCCTTTCTTTTTTTTTTTTTTTTTTTTTTTGTGAATGGGTCATATTTTCCTGCATGTTTTATATATTTTGTTGTTGTTGGTAACTGGATATTTTGAATACAAGAATAAGAGTAATAACTCTGTATAGCAAATTCTGCTCCCTCCCCACTTCGCTACCCCCATCTCCTTCCACCCCACTCCAGGGATTATTGTTGTTTTCTTATTGAGGATTGTAGTTATCCATTTGCTTAACAACTTTTCCAAATTATTTTTATGAAAACTATATCCTTTTAACTTGTGGTTACTGACATCTCTGTTCCATTCATTATCTCTGTAGTCAGCCAGTGATTGAAGGAGATGTCCTTGATTGCCTGAATCCAACAAGAAAAGGGGAAAAATATTCTGTCCCTTCAAAGTGTTTTCACAGATGTCTTTCTTAGGAAGCCACATTGGTCTGTTGGTGTTGAAACAATGGCCAGTATTTGTGCTGGTCTCTGTGACCTATCAGGCAAATCAAAGTACACAACCTTGATTTTTGGAGGATAAGATCTTTATTTTCCATTTTGGCATGGATAAGCTGCACTAAGAATTCAGGCTTCTGTTCCGACTGCTGCCTGCTAGAGAGACAGGTATGGAAGATGGCAGCTGCTACAAGATATAACAAACACTAATTAAGTCTCTTCATCAAGCACTCGCCTATAAGCCACAAGTATTTAACTAGACTCCAGAGTTATGAAATAGTTGATTCTAATAGTTCTTGTCTACCTAATCTTTGTTTTAGTGGAAGGATCAATTCTTGGAGCTTCCTATTCTGCAATCTCTTTTGACACCACTAAACATTCCTTTGAATCAAGGATTAAAGTTTTTGCTTGTTTGTTTGTTTTTCCTGAACCAGAATTGACTTCCAAAAAAATCTTAACGACTTAAACTTATACATTCTTTTCTCTGCCATAAGAAATTATATTGCTGAGAATTAAGTAGTAATACCCAATCTGTAGTCACTTCATCATTACATCTAGAAAAATCCACCTTTGTAATTATGTACATGTTTAAAATAATTCCAAATATACATGTTTTCACATTCAGATTGGATCTTCTCTCAGTCACCTCTCTATTCAATGCTTATTTGGAGTTCAAGATAATTTTCCACATAGCCATGGTATTCATGGCTAAAACAAAAGCAAAGTATTTTCATGACTCTCCTCTATTTTACTGGAATAACTCTTGCCAACATTCTGCATGTAAAAGGGGTTTACACAGAATTTTACCCAATTGGGGATAAAACGCTTAAAAGCCATCCTAACTACTGCATAAAGGATTTAAGTTCAAAAGAACGATTGGTTCCTTCATAGTAAGAGTTATTAAATATTAGATAACATTTTATGATGACTTAAGTGATCTTCTGGAGAAAGGTCATGATTAATAACTTTAGGATCCCCATAATGAATTTAAAAAATGTTTCTTCTATGAGAACTCTTCTAGTTTCAAAACTGATATATATATATATACAAACTCTCTAAAAATCTGGGCTCTGTGGATTACTTTTTCAGAGACCAGATGCAAAAGGCATCTGTGCCCAGCTGTTCCATGAGACTTGTCTGCTTGGAGGGTGAACCAAAATCTGTAAATGAAAAGTTAGGATTAAGATAAGTCTTTATTTTTTATTTTTACAATTTTTGCACATGTTTAAAGAAAAAGGACCAAGAGAAAATGATGATAAATCATTCATCTAACTTTATACCTAAAACACAAATTTAGGTAAAGAAATTATTTATTCCTTAGATAAAAACAAATGTTGAGACAACTGAGTCTAGGATACGAGGCAGATTTTATTGTTATCCAGTTTTTAAAAAATTCTAATCAGAGTAAAATCAATAAAATTTTCTTTTGGAAGATGCAGATAATCATTGAAAATCATATACAGCACTATAATTCAATCATATAATTGTACTTTATGCTTAGAAGGTCTTTGTTTTCCTAGTCTTATTTTCTTCCAAAATTAAAGTCATATCAATCATAAAAATCCCATTTTCGAGCAATACTTAGCATTTTCTTTTGTATACAAATGTGTATATGAATATACTTAAATGTAACATAATTGTTATCCAACTGCATGCCATCATATGAAGATATTTTAATCTACTTAAATATTCCCTAATTTTAGATATACCAGGATTACTTTTCAGAATTGAAATTACAGTGTCAAAGGAAGTGGATATATATTCTTATTAAGTAAATAGCAGTATATTCCTAAATTTATTATTTATTTTTAAGTTTTTATTTAAATTCTAGTTAGTAACATGCAGTGTAATATTAGTTTCAGGTGTATGTATATTCCCAATTTTAAATAACTAGTCAGGTATAAGTGTGTTTGCAAATGCTTTTTCAGCATACTTTAAGGAGTTTGTGTGGGTTTTAAAATATACATTGTTGATATGTACTTATTAAAATGTCCCATAAATCCACATATGATGATTGCTTTCAATTTTATTATTTTATTCTATTTCTTCTTTTATTCTGTTTTAGTTACTTATATCTATGTTTATAATTATTCTTTCCTGTGGTCATTTTTTGTAAAGTTTTACATAAAGAGCTTTCATTTGTAATAAATAAAAGTATATCTCTTTTCCACATTTGCAAGTGCTTCTAATATTTTATGTAACATTAATTTTGCTTGTGACAAATTTTAAATAATTTACTCATTAATTCTCTTGGTCCAAGATTCATCTTTTGGAAGGTGGAAGTCAAAGGCAAGATTTAAACCTCTTTTATATATTTATCTTTTGTTTACACATGGAAATGTATTTTTTTAAAGATGTATTTATTTATTTTAGAGAGAGAGTGCAAGCAGTGTGAAGAGGAGAGGGAGAGAATTCCAGGCAGACTCCCTGCCGTGTGTGGAACCTGATGTGCCCCTATACATGGAAGTGTATTTTTATCACTCCTATAATGATTTATTTTTGTCAACTTTCTAAAAATATTTTTTTCATAAAATTTTTCTTATTATTTTGTAGATATATTTATGGTTACAAATTTTATTACAATAAAATAATTTCTTTATTATATGCATTGTTTGAACTCTAACAATTTAACTTGCTTTATATGAACAATATTATTAGGTTATTGTTTTTTTTTTTTTTTTTTTTTTTTTTTTTTTT
>NC_081562.1:44129691-44154267 GCF_022355385.1 Mustela nigripes | reverse complement strand
TGTTCCATTGATCTATGGGTCTGTTTTTGTGCCAGTACCATGCTGTCTTGATTTAAAATCATGCTCTTGCATGCTCTTACATGCTCAGTCCATGCTCTTGCCTTTGTTTTAAAGTTTGTATTTAATTATATTTCAATGTGTCTTTTGAAAGACAACTGGTCTTTAATTTTAAAAGTTATATATGCACATTTGCTACTTAAAGAATTCACTTCTCCAAAGATGACATACAAATGGCTAACAGACACATGAAAAAAAATGTTCATCATACTAGCTATCAGGGAGATTCAAATCAAAACCATATTGACATAGCACTTTATACAAGTTTGAATGGCCAAAATCAACAACACAGCAAACAATAAGTGTTGGAGAGAATGTGGAGAAAGGGGAATCCTCTTACACTGTTAATGGGAATGCAAGTTGGTGCAGCCACGTTGGAAAACAATGTGGAGATTCCTTAAGAAATTAAAAATAGAGCTACCCTATGATCCTGCAATTGCACTGTTGGGTATTTACCCCAAAGATACAGATGCAGTGAAAAGAAGGGGCATCTGTACCCCAATGTTCATAGCAGGAATTGCCACAGTCCCCAAACTGTGGAAAGAGCCAAGATGCCCTTCAACAGACAAATGGATAGAGAAGATGTGGTCCATAAGTACAATGGAGTATTATGCCTCCCACAGAAAGGATGGATACCCAACTTTTGTATCAATGTGGATGGGACTGGAAGAGAATATGCTAACCGAAATAAGTAAAACAAAGAGTGGAGCATAAGGAATAACACGGAGCATATTGGGAGATGGAGAAGAGAAGTGAGTTGGGGGAAATCGGAGGGAGATCATATGTTTTCTTATGCACTCTGTTACCCTCTGTCTTTTTTTATTTTTTTAAATATTTTATTTATTTATTTAACAGACAGAGATCACAAGTATGCAGAGAGGCAGACAGGGAGAGAGAAGGGGAAGCAGGCTCCCCACTGAGCAGAGAGCCCGATGCGGGGCTCGATCCCAGGACCCTGAGATCATGACCTGAGCCGAAGACAGAGGCTTAACCCACTGAGCAACCCAGGCACCCCACTCTCTGTCATTTGATTGGAGCATTTAGCCCATTTCCATTTATAGTAACTATTGATCATGACCATTTTGTTACTTGTTTTGTGACTGTTTCTATAGATTTTCTCTAATCCTTTTTTTCTCTTGCTTTCTTTTATGGGTTGTTGACTTTCTTTAGCATTATACTTGGATTCCTTTCTTTTTATACTTTGCATATCTATTGCTGGTTTTTGATTTGTGGTTCCCATTAAGTGTGTATACAATATCTTCTGCAAATAGCAGTCTATATTAAGTTGAGGGTCACTTAAGTTTAAACCCATTCTTTACTCCTATTCCCCTCTCAACATTTTAGGGAGATGATGTCATATTTTATATCTTTTTATTTTATGAAAGAAATAATCTCATAAATATCTATACTACTCAAAGCAACTTACAGATTTATCGCAATCACTATCGAAATACCAACAGCATTTTTCATAGAACTAGAACAAACAATCCTAAAATTTGTATGGAGTCACAAAAGACCTTGAACAACCAAAGCAATCTTGAAAAAAAAACTAGAGGTGTCAAAATTCCAGGTTTTAAGTTATATTACAAAGCAGTAGGAATTAAAACTGTATAGTAAATATAGTGCTGGCACAAAAATAGACACGCAGATCAATAGACCAGAATAGAGAGACCAGAAATAAACCCAAAATTATATTGCCAATTCATCTTCCACAAAGGAGGAATGAATATACAATGGGAAAAAGACAGTCTCTTTAACAAATGGTGGTCAGAAAACTGGTCAGCCACAGGTAAAAGAATGGAACTGGATCACTTTCTTTCCCCATACATAAAATAAACTAAAAATGGATTAAAGACTTAAATTTGAGGGGTGCTTGGGTGGCTCAGTGGTTAAAGCCTCTGCCTTTGGCTCAGGTCATGATCCCAGGGTCCTGGGAATAAGCCTCACATTGGGTTCTCTGCTCAGCATTGAGCCTGCCTCCTCCTACTCTCTCTTTCTGCCTGCTTCTCTGCCTACTTGTGGTCTGTATGTCAAATAAATAAAAATCTTAAAAAAAAAAAAAGACTTAAATTTGAGACCTGAAATCATAAAAATCCTTAAAGAGAACACAGGCAGTAATCTCTTTGACATTGGCTGTAGCAACGTTTTTGTAGATATGTCTCCTGGGGCAAAGATACACTATTAGGACTACATCAACATAAAAAAGTTTCTGCACAGTGAAGAAAACAAGCAATAAAACTAAAAGGCACAGAAGGACAGAAGAAGTTATCTACAAATGATACATCTGATAAAGGATTAGTATCCAAAATATATAAAGAACTGATGCAACTCTACCCAAAAACTAAATAATCCAATTAAAAAATGGACAGAAGACTTAAAGAGATATTTCTCTGAAGCAGACATCCAGATGTCCAACAGACACTTAAAAAGATGCTCAACATCAATGACCATCAGGGAAATTCAAATCAAGACTATAATGAAATATCACATCACAGCTGGCAGAATGATTAGAATCAAACACAGAAGAAACAACAGGTATTGGCAAGGATGCGGAGAAAAAGGAACCCTCCTGCTATGCTGGTGGGAATGAAAATTGGTGCAACCACTGTGGAAAACAGTATGAGGGTTCCTCAAGAAATTAAAAATAGAATGACACTATGATTCAGGAATTTTGTTATTGGGTATTTACCCAAAAAATATGGAAATACTAATTCAAAGGGATATATGCACCTATATATTTATTGCAGCATTATTTACAATAGCCAAACTATGGAAGCAGTGCAACTGTCCACTGATAAAGAAGATAAAGAAGATTGATCTATCTATCTATCTACTATCTATTTATCTATCATCTACTTATCTTTCACAGAATATTATTTAGTCATAAAAAAAGAATAAAATAGTGCCATTTGCAGTGACATGGATGGAGACAGAGAGTACTATGCTAAGCAGAATAAGTCAGTCAGAGAAAGACAGATACCATATGATTTCACTCATATGAGGAATTAAAAAAGACAAACAAGCAAGGAAAGGAAAAAAAGAGAGAGAGAGAGAGAATACAAATCAGAAATAATCTCTTAACAGTACAGAACAAATTGATGTTACCAGAGAGGAGGCAGGTGGGAGGCTGGGGGAAATAGGGGATGGGGTTAAACAGTACACTTACTATGATGAAACAATAATAACAAAAAATAATGATAAAGAATTCTCTTTCTTGGTTCAGTTAATTTGTCAATTTTTATAATTTATTATTCATTTCTTATTCTCTGGCAGATTTGATAAAAAAAGAGAGTGAACGCTGATTAACCCTAATCATGATAATAAAGAATTTGCATTAAAAAATCAATTATAATTCACCTATGTAGTATCTAAATAAAATAGTATATTCAAATCTTTTGTGGGTTAATTAAGTCATCTGGACTTCAGTTTTCTCTGTAAAAGGAAGACTTTGGACCAGCTTCAAAATTTTTCACTTGGGAGAGGTCTGTTTCATAGAATCATTTGGACATTTTTTTGTTTCATTTGTTGTTGTTGTTGTTTTTGTTTGTTTGTTTGTTTGTTTTCTGTGAATGGTGAGTTGGTATTGGCACTTAATAGCTGGCAGACCAGGATTGCCAAACATTTGCAGTGTTCAGCATGGTTCTATCCAACAAATAATTTCATATTTGCTGTCAATTTTTTTTTGCTCTACAATGTTATAGTTTCCTAACCTGTGGAAAAAGAATATAACAATAACATAGACAACATGTCAAGAATCCTATATTTAAAAAAAAAAAAAACACACACACACTGAACTTGAGTGTCTTTGAAGTCCTTTTCAATTTCATTGTTCATGGATCTGTGAATATAATACTTAATAGTTATTTAATTTTTAAAATGATAGTTTCATTTGTAATCCATATTCCCAATAACCTCTGCTGAGCAAAACTCCTACCAGAATAAACGATCTATGCTTTAAAGCTTTCCTGTATCTTTTCCAATGTTTTTCATTCAGTGATTGCAAGATATATAAGAAATTTTTGAATTACTGAATGAAAACTGATTTAATTTTAAAAACTGATTTTAATTTTTAATGATTTGATTTTTTAGCATATATTTCTACTAGAATGAAATGGTGTTTCATTTAAAAAACTCAGACTTTCCCTCCCAATCCCATCTTGATTCATTTATTCTTCTTCTACCCACTTAAGCCTCCATGTTGTATCACCACTTCCTCATATCAGGGAGATCATATGATAGTTGTCTTTCTCTGCTTGACTTATTTCGCTAAGCATGATACGCTCTAGTTCCATCCACGTTGTTGCAAATGGCAAGATTTCATTTCTTTTGATGGCTGCATAGTATTCCATTGTGTATATATACCACATCTTCTTGATCCATTCATCTGTTGATGGACATCTAGGTTCTTTCCATAGTTTGGCTATTGTGGACATTGCTGCTATAAACATTCGGGTGCATGTGCCCCTTTGGATCACTACATTTGTATCTTTAGGGTAAATACCCAATAGTGCAATTGCTAGGTGACTCTTAATCTCACAAAACAAACTGAGGGTTGCCGGGGGGAGGGGGTTTGGGAGAAGGGGGTGGGATTATGGACATTGGGGAGGGTATGTGATTTGGTGAGTGCTGTGAAGTGTGTAAACCTGGTGATTTACAGACCTGTACCCCTGGGGATAAAAATATATGTTTATCAAAAATAAAAAATTAAAAAAAAAAAACTCAGACTTTCCTTCGGTTCCATATGTTTCTCAAAACTAGTTATACTATTTTGTAAAAGTATCATATTAGCTCAAATTTGCATTTGTTTTTGCTATTGCTAGTTTATTATATTTTTTCTCTTCATTTTTTATCATTTCTGAGTTAATAAAAATATTACTCTAAGATATCAACCTTTGTGTTAGTAAACACTGAATTTAAAATTGTAATTAATTTAGCGCTTGAATTTATATTTCAGTAGTTTATAACTTCATCAAAAAATTCTTTGAGCTGAAATTTTCTTCTTTTCTTCTCAGCCTAAAGGTGAATATTTTGAGAAGTTTGGCCAAATTCAATTTAGCAGGTTTTTCTTTTTCTTATACTTACATGAGAAAGAAAAAAAGTTAATTTTCTCACTCTGACAAAAATCCCTCCAGCATCTGTTTCCACTCACATTACTCAAAATAAGTTAAAGTTATAAACCTGAAACTTGATAGGATTGGAGTGCTTATTGTAGGAGAAAAAAATCAAAATAAATTTGTAAAAATTTTTCAAGTTTTTTGGAAGTTTTAATAGTATATATACAAGTTTGTGAAATGTATTATAGATTATTATTCAATTTCTATAGTGAATAGCACTGTAGATTAGTGGACTGAATATAGAATTAAAGTTAGAAATTCTCAATTATAATTTTGGCCTTTGCTATCAACTTCTTTTTGCTTTGCTTTCTCAACCTCTATTCCTTAAAAAGGGGAGAAAATAATAGTTATCAGTTTGGTACATTGCATCGTTGTTAAATGTGAGTAGCTATTTTATTGATTATTTAATATATCCCAGGAATGGTCCTCTGGGAATAGAATCTTCATTCTATTACTCCATCAAATTGATTAACATTTTTCTGGGTCTGATCTACTTCAAGTCTTCTTTGGCATAATTTACTTGACTATAACTAGTAAGAACCAATATAAGGGAAGGAGATTTAGTCAATAAAAATTGTAAATTTTCATTGGTAGTAAAAACCAAAGTCAATGCCCTTTCAATAGTTCCTACCTAGTGACCTAATGCTAGAATTTAGACTTCTGAGTTTCCTGATATTTTTTCCGATATTTCTGATATTTTATCAATATCACTATTAGTATTTTTAATTAAGTAACTATAGCATCTTAAGCAGAGTTGTGAATAAATTTTTCTCCACCAACTTATTTATGCAATAGAATTATTTTAATTTGATAAACTTGAGAGTAGTTCCTGTTTTGGCTCCCAACACACATTAAGGTTTTAGATCAAATGAAAACACATTGACATCAGTGACATACCATTTCTATTCTTTCTGCGATAACAGCAAAATTCACCACATTGAGTTCTTAATATAGCTGCCTGAATTGCATCTAATCTACTTTCAACATTATTCTCACTGACCCATATGTTTGGCAACCAAAACCAATTACAAGCCTTATTAAAGCTTGATACAATAGAAATGTTATTTTACTGGCACCTTATTTTGTGCCCATGCTACTTTAGATTTACATTGGTTCACTATGGGCCATATGATGCCCGATCATAGGGAAAAATGATACAGAAAATTCACTGAAATTTACTTGAGAAAAACAAGAGTGCAATTTGCCACACAGCATGCCCTCCGATATGCACAAACAAGAACTTGTCATAACCATCTGTAGCTCTGTTTACATGAACATACACACAGGCCAAAAACCAGAGGAAGTCTGTCTGAATTAATAAATGTGTGGAAGAGGAGCTTGAAAGAAATACAACTTTAATAGATACAG
Organism: Mustela nigripes; assembly: GCF_022355385.1. Classification (NCBI taxonomy): domain Eukaryota; kingdom Metazoa; phylum Chordata; class Mammalia; order Carnivora; family Mustelidae; genus Mustela; species Mustela nigripes. The sequence goes on along the minus strand of NC_081562.1, from coordinate 44,147,728 downwards.
GCAAGTCTGTTTTTAAGTGCAAGGGAACTTGGAATCAACAAAATTTGCCATCAGCCCAAATTTGTTTGTTGTTTTTTTTTTTAAACTTTTCAGAAACATGCCCTGATATAAAAATGTGCTGGAATCAGGATAGCTAATTAAAATAATGATACATATTTTTTGCATATACATAGATTTCTGACAACTTGATTTGGTAGTGCTTTACTAATGATAAAATGATAGTAACACTAGTTGAAATGTACTGTTCTGAAAGAAATAGAGTTGTTTCCCATACTCTATCATTTTGATCCTCAAAACTATACGTGTTCTAATAGTTTCCTCATTTTACACATGGAGGGACCAAGGTGCTTACCAAAGGTCATGATATTGGCACACAGAGACAGGTTTGCTGTTAGATTCCAGGCAAACAACTATACCATATCTCCCTAATGTCTGTCAGTGAATTATAAGAGAATGAAGACTCAGGTTAGGGAGTTCTTAAAGGAGTAACTATGTGGTATTACTCAAGTGTTTATTGAGTAACAGGCAGTGGACGTTTATAGCTGACACAATGCTGATTACGCTTGAGGCATAACATGTGTCTCTTCACAGAACATAATCTTAAGATGTAGATGCCAAATTTGTGTTCTATTCATACAGAAGCAATAAATTCACTGATATTTTACTTAATTTTCAAGAATGATTAAGATTCAAAGTCTCCATCATGACCCTTAAGAGCCTAAATGAGCTACCTGTTTTCCCAATTATGTAATCTACTTTTTCTACCTTTTGCTTATTCCTTTATGGTCACATTCCAGTTGTATTACCATTTTGGGATGTTTGGAACGCTGTTACCACAGATATTTCCATGGTTCTCTCTCTCAATTCCTTCCAGAATTTGCTCAAAGGTGACCTCTGTGAGACTTTCTCTGGTCATCCCATCTACAAATGTAATTTTCCTCCTTGTTATGTACTTTGATGTTTTATTTTACTTATTAGCATTCATTATAATCTAACAAAATATATACTTATTTATATATTCACTTCTTATTGTCTGCATCTTCCACTAGAATGTAATCTTCATGAAGGTAGAGATACCCTTTGGTAAGGATACCAAAGTGGAAAAAAAATTCACATCAAGGATGACAGCTATTAAAAACTCAGGGGCACATGGCTGGCTCAGATGGTATAGTATCCAACTCGATCATTGGTTCATAAATTTGAGCTCCATGTTGGGTGTAGAGATTACTTAAAAAAATTAAAAACTAAAGAACTCTTTAAAAATATTTATTGTATGTCTGGATGGAAGAATATAAAATTTCTTGTTTCAGACCTCATCCCCTTTCCCATTTGGAAACTCTTTAACAATAACTTAGCTTAAATTATTTTTTGACAATTAAAAATAGAATTAATTAGGGATGGCTGTGTGGCTCAGTCGGTTGGGCCACTGCCTTCGGCTCTGGTCATGATCCTAGCGTCCTGGGATGGAGTCCTGTGTTGGGCTCCTTGCTCAGCAGGGAGCCTGCTCCTCTCTCTGCCTCTGCCTGCCACTCTGCCTGCTTGTGTGTGTGTGCACTCACTCACTCTCTCTCTCTCTCTGACAGATAAATAAATAAATAAAATCTTTAAAAAATAGCATTAATTAATGTTAGCTATGAAAACTGTTCATGAGTTCCCTTAACCCCTAGCTAAAGGCACTAAAATCACCAATGGTTCTACATTGGGAGCTGTTTTTCATTATCTGTAATGCTTTCCTCTGATACAGATCATTCTAATGATGGTAACTTCTCTTCTGGAACTCTTTAGAAAGGCTTTCTTCATAGATCCCACTTTTCTCATATAGCTGCATCTATTTTGCTTATCCACTATTTCTTCTCACACACTCCAGAAGTGTTACCATAAGCACCTATTGATTTGGTCCATTAGTTTTATAGCTTTAGGGTAGAAAATTCCCAGTATCAGAATATTTAGGATAAAGTAGGCCTTAGTTTGAATGCTGGTTCTGTTAAACTGTATTCAGCAAATAATTCAACTCAAACCTCTGATTTTCTCATCATTAGAAATTTGTAAGATAATGTATAAGCAAATGGCATATAGGAAGTAGTTGATAAAGGCTATCTTATTACTTATTGAGCTATAAATATGTTATGAACTTATTTATAAGGTTATATTCATCACCTTGGTAATGGTTAAGGTACAGATGATCATAAAACATTATTTATCAAAGAGTATATACCTTTTACCTTCATAACTGAATACTCATATTGTCTAAAGATAATACTCATTGACATTAATACTATGATTGTAGTAACCTACAAACTAGTCCTTATATCTGAAGTCAGTTTTCCCCAGAAACAGATTCTGAGAATGATATTTGTGTGTAGGCCAGTTACTGGGGAGGTCTCTCTGGAACAATACCTGTGATACTGTGAAGGGAGATGCATTGGTAGAGGGAAAAGGTAAATTGTGATGCATTTGCAAAAGTTTCTATAGAGGCCTTGGCTGATTCTTTGAGGGACTCTAGAGCAGATATGGACTTTTGGAGCTGTTTTCTTTCAGTCAAGACAAAACGGCCAGGCCTTTGTACCCCAACATGGACCAGTCGTTGGGTACAATCTACTCTCAAGGAGTGACCATTGTTCTGGGTGAGGCAACTCCCTTCCAGGCAAGCTAATTCCTAAAGAGGAACTCAGCTGTAAGCTGTCAGTAGCCAGCATGCCTGGTGGCTAGAAGGATGAGTGCTTTGGTTTTATTTATTTATTTTCTTAATATATAATGTATTATTTGTTTCAGGGGTACAGGTTTGTGATTCATCAGTATTACACAATTCATAGCACTCACCATAGCACATACCCTCCTCAATGTCCATCACCCAGACACCCCATCCCTCCCACCCACCTCCCTTCCAATGACCCTCAGTTTGTTTTCTGAGATTAAGAGTCTCTCATGGTTTGTCTCCTCTCTGGTTTCATCTTGTTTCATTTTTCCCTCCCTTCTTCTATGATCCTCTGATTTGTTTCTCAAATTCCTCTTATCAGTGAGATGATATGATAATTGCCTTTTTCTGATTGACTTATTTCACTTAGCATAATAGCTCTAGTTCCATCCACATCATTGCAAATAATAGGACTTTTTTTTTTTAATGGCTACATATTATTCCATTGTATATATACCACATCTTCTTTATCCATTTATCTGTTGATGGACATCTAAGTGCCTGGGTTTTAAATGGGGGATCTATGTATTGTCCTAAAGGATCCATTACCAAATTGATACACTTCATAGATCTGTATTTTTTTTTTAATATGAGGCATAACTTTGGAAATATTTTATTGGACCAGGTAAGAATGTTAAAGAACACACACACAGGGGCGCCTAGTGGTTCAGTGGGTTAAAGCTGCTGCCTTCCGCTCAGGTCATGATCTCATGGTCCTGGGATGGAGCCCCACATTGGGCTCTCTGTTCAGTGGGGAGCCTGCTTCCTCCTCTCTCTCTGCCTGCCTCTCTGCCTACTTGTGATCTCTCTCTCTGTCAAATTAATAAATAAAATCTTTAAAAAAAAAAAGAACTCACACATACTCATTCAATCATTATGTACTGTTTAGCATTTTAACATAGATTATGTAGAATAAAATTAAGAAGAAAACATACCTTTTTAAACAGAAAACTCACTATAAGTGTGTGTACAAATGATATAAATATCATCTCTATTTATCTATCTCTCATTTTCCTTCAGAATTGTAATTGAGAAAAGACACCATGATTTCAATATTAGGATCCTGCTGATATTCATGAGTGTAGTGTAGAATAGTTTTCTCAAAAAAATCTCACTCATCTTACAGTAACGACCAGATCAGGCTTATAATTCCTCCTTACACATTTTTGTAAATAAGCATGCAAAAGGTCAACAAAGTCAAAGAATTCACACAAATGGATTTTGAAAAGAAGCCTTAAGAATTTTAGTTCATCCACATGAGAACACTTTATTGGAAATAGTACTTTTTTTAGTATACCAACAACTTCATTACATCTACAATTTACATATATAGAAAATTTCATTTAAACTTATTTATTTAAACTATCTAATTTTGTTCACTTGAAGGCATTTAAGCATATTGATGTTTTTCCATGAAATTAGTGTTTATATCTTTTATATCAACGCTCTTGAAATGGATGAATTTCAGACTTGTGCCCTATTGTTGGTAGGTCTCTCTTTATAGAATCAAAAGGGTCATTGCTTATCTTGTTCTGCACATTGCTGAGCTAATGTAAATATGCACTTCATTTGAACTTAGTAGAGTTTCAGTTCTTGGATTTTTTTTTATAGCATAGAGCAAAATGAGAAATTTATTATCAAGAATTTCTTTGTAGGATATCTTCTTAAGTCACATTTTTATAGTGTCTTTTAAAATCAGTAATTGATTTTGCCTAGCTAGGAAAGATACAGGCTAGTAAAAACAAATAAAGTCTTTCCATTTTATTAGACAGAATTAGCATCCTATTTTTGATATGTGAAGAACCAGTCTACTTCCATTTCAGTCTGAAGTTGGTCTGGATTATTCCAGGCAATTATCTTGTTGTTTTATGTCATGTTACTAGTTTAAAAACTATTTTATAGTGCAGTTATTGTTATCCACTTTAGAAATAGTAAAAAATTGAGGACCTGAGAGATTTTCTTGTTCAAAGTCAATAGCTAAGCAAACCTAACTTAGGTAAGTCTAAATTTGTCTGGGGTCTCATGGTTATGACTTCCCCTAATCCAATGTGATGAAAAGGATAACAATGGGTTAACAAGAGGCAGATTGAAAAATGTATTTTTATGAATTAATTTACATGGATATCCATTTGCTCTTGACTCTTGAAAGTTCTAGACTCCTGGCCTGTAAACCTGAGAATAAAGAAAGTATTGTTTGTTTGTTTGTTTTTTTCACTAACTGTGTAGAACTTGTCATACTTCTTACATATCAATGTGCTTATACATATAAATGTCCATATATATAAATGAATATATACACACACACCTCACACAGTGAATTTTTTATGTACACAGAGTCTGTTTGAAGAGGGCAGTATATTTTAATGAATACAACAATAACATTTGGATTTTTACAATCCTTGTTATTCTATTTACAATTTATGTGAATTGGAAAAATTATGTAATCATTTTAAATTTCAACTTTAGATCTGTGAGATAGAGATAATCATAAGATTGTTCTAAGAAATATAAATGATACTCCTTCACTATCTTTTGACTAGTAATCAATATATTTTAGCCATTAGCAAAATTATATATTGAATGGTATTTATAAGAAATTTAAACAGTTTTACTTCACTGTAAAACTCAATCCATATAGTAAAAATAAAATTCAAGATATAAAAATAAAAAAGTAAGTGATGAAGACTTTAAAAAACACAATTCTTTCATTTGTGCCTGTTAAATAGAAATATAATCATTTTTACAGTTTTAATAAAGTTACATATTTTGGAAATGGTTTTGATTAACTATTTTTTCCAATTGCCGAATTACATTTATAAAATTGCAGAAAGTCTCTCAACTTGATTAGAAAAACACCAGAGAATTAATTAAAATATAATATTAGATTCATCACATTAGTACATCGTAGGCTGCATTGTAAATTAGATTAGCAACAAGATTCAACTTGCTAATCTGAAAAGTATTTTCCTCTAAAAATCCTCAATTGAAGGTAAGTATTCCTATATACTAATAGAATATTGTATATCCTTATTTTTACAGAAAATTGTATTTTTTCTAAAACTTAAGAAATCACTAAATTATCCTTATCAAAATTCACAGAGAGGCACTAGTAATAGTGCTATTTAGATATTAAATAGGACACATTATAATAAGTGTTACTATTTTTCAACTGTTTTTCTCTTTGCTTTCATACTTAATGCTCAACAATATATAAATTAAACATTCATTAAGCAGACATTATGTTCTAAGAACCATGAAAACTATATACAAATAGAATAGTAGAGTAGGGGAATAAAGACAGGTGATGATATCATCAGACTAATTCCAAAGCCTCAGAATTATTCCTAAGATTTGTATAGTATTAAATAGTTGAACTCAGTGTTAAAGTATAGAAGTTTTGAATAAGACACAAATTGAAAACAGAAAGAGAAACAGAAGTAAAGACACAATGGTAGGAAATATACAGCATGTTTATGGAATGCCAATAATTTTGGAATAGCTAGACAAGGACAAGGTGTAGGAATGTATTTGCCATGAGATAAAACACTATAATTCAGGGATACTCATTGGGATAAACTCCTTCTAGGAACCCAGGAGATACCAAAACACATATATATACATATATATGATGTAAACACACACAGGCACATATATTTAATTACAGAATTGATATATATTGAGGTATATATATAATTGATATATATTGAGGTAACAAGTTTGAACCATTGTCCTTCTCTAACCTAACTTGTCTGTGATAATTTCCCTCATGCTAGGTGGCACTGGAGGGGCTACTACCATTTCTATTATTGACTAGTGGGAACTGGGTCATAAAAATACCAAGGGTTGTCTGAGAGTGGCAGAGCTCTCAGATATCAGAGTGGGTAAGCTAGCTGCAGAGACGGAGCTGAGAAGTGGGCTCTCAGCTTGGGGTTACCTTAAACCAAGATCCAAGGCATACTCAGACCACTGCTCTTCAAGCAGGAACCCCACAAGTGGCAGATATGGGAAAAACCCATCCTTCCTCCTCTGGCAGGTCAGTGCAAGAGTGCACTGCAGGAATCTGCTGGGTTTGGAGACTCCAAACTGGGCCCTAAATCAGAGATTGAAACATTTGGTAACAGGCTGGGTGAGCATGGAGCACAGCCAGAGACCAGGGAGACAGGAATGATTGACTGCTTTTGTCTGAGTGCATTGAGGAGTGCACTGAGCTCTTGGCTCCTACTGGCCAGACATTGGGAGGCTGCCATTTTAATTCCCATCCTCCAAAGCTGTATAGAAAGCGTTTGGGGGCGGGGGGGGGGGGGACAAAAACAAAAACTGAGAGCAAACCAGAGCAGGTTACTTAGCCTGGCCCCTGGCAAAGGCAGTACAACCCCGCACTGGGAAGAGACATTTGAGATCATGGCAACAGGCCCCTCCCTCCGAAGATTAGCAAGAACATCCTGTCAAGAACAAGTTCACCGATCAATAAGAATTGCAGAACTCCAGAGCTAGAGGAAAGCAACACATAGAATTCATGGCTTTTGTCCAATGATTCTTTAGGCTGTCAAAGTTAAATTAAAAATTTTTTTTCTTATCTATTTTTTAATATTTCATCTTTCTTACTTTAACATTTTACAACTATTTTATCAGTACCTTTTAAAAGTCATTTTTAAAATTTTTATTGTTATAATCATATTCTATCCCTTCATTGTACTTAACTTTTTTTTGTATACAGGTTTTTATTCCTTTAAAATTTTGGATATAGTTTTTTCTAATAGATCAAAATATACCCTAAATCTAGCACATGGCTTTATTCCAGTCTCCAGGCTGATCACATTCGTTCTTTTTTTTTTTTTCTTTTTCAACTAACTTCTTATCAATTCCTTTTTAGAATATTTTTTAATTTTCATCTTTACAATCACATTCCAACCCTTCATCATGTTTATAAATTTTTTTGTATATATATATATATGTATTTTTCTTTCTTTAAAATTTTGGGAGGTAGTTTCTTTTAACAGACCAAAACACATCCAAAATCAAGTGTGTGACCTCTGTTGTATTCACCAGTCTAATATATTTTTTTTTCCATTTTTTCTTTTCTTCTTCATTTCTTCACCTCCCAGTTTGGGGTTTCTTCTGATGTGGTTAGTGTATATCTTTCTGGGGTTGTTGCTACCCTTTAGTTTTTTTTGCCCCATACAGGGTCAGCTCAGAAGTGGCAGCAGCATGGTTTACATTTGGCTGTACCCTCTGCTTCTCTTGGCTGAACACCCTGTTTTTGCTCATCTCACTCTAGAGGTCACAAGAAAGTAAAGTCTCTGAAGCCACCCCAGACCATGACTTACACTCTCACCATCCAGGATACATGCTCCTCAATTGACCAGGTTAACATGAACAAGGTTCTTGTTAGGTTAACCGACTTGAGATAATAGGGAGCATTTTATGATCGGTATCATGAAGAGGAAACAGAACATGAATCCAACCTCATGCACACCAAGAGCTGTACCAGCTATTAACACCCAGCAAGTAATCATCACAACATGGCAAAACTCAACTGCGCTGGCCCATTGCTAGCACCAGTTTGGGTGCAGCGACAGAATGAGGGATGGTGACATCTTTTATCATCTTTTCTTACCTGGATAAAATGACAAGGATGAAAAATTCACTACACTCACTAAACTCACTACAATAAAAAGAACAAGAGGCAGTACTGACAGGTAGGGACCTAATTAATATGGACGTTACCAATATGTCAGAACTAGAGATCAGAATGACAATTATCAAGGTGCTAGCTGGGATCAAAAAAAGCATGGAAGATACTAGGGAATCCCCTTCTGGAGAAATAAAAGAACTAAAACAGAATCAAGTTGAAACTTAAAAAAACAATTAGTGAAGTGCAATAAAAAATGGAGGCTCTTACAACTCAGTTAAATGAGGCAGAAGAGAGAATTAGCAATATAGAAAACCAAAATAGACAGATCATCTAAGCAAAAATCAACAAGGAAATAAAGGCTTTAAATGACACCCAGAACATTCCATCCCAAAGCAACAGAATATACATTCTTTCTTAGTGCACATGGAATATTCTCCAGAATAGATCACATCATGTGTCACAAATCATTTCTCAACTGGTACCAAAAAATTGGGATCATTCCCTGCATATTTTCATAAGACAATGCAACCATAAGAGGAAAGTTAGAAAGAACTCAAATACATAGAAGGTAAAGAGCATTCTACTAAAGAATGAATGGGTCAACCAGAAAATTTAAAAAAAAAATTTAAAAAACCATGGAAACAAATGAAAATGAAAAAGCAACAGTCCAAAATCTTTGGGACACAGAGAAGGTGGTCCTGAGAGGAAAGTATATAGCAATACAGGCCTTTCTCAAGAAACAAGAAAGGTCTCAAGGACAAAACCTAACCCTACACCTAAAAGGAGCTGGAGAAAGAACAGCAAAGAAAGTCTAAACCCAGCAGAAGAGGAATAATAATCAGAGCAGAATTCAAAAGAACAGTAGAACAAATCAACAAATCTAGGAGCTGGTTCTTTGAAGGAATTAATAAGATTGACAAACCTCTGGCCAGATGTATTAAGAAGAAAAGAGAAAGGACCCAAATTAATAAAATTACGACTGAAAGAGGAGAGGTCACAACCAACACCAAAGAGATACAAACAATTAAAAGAACACTCTTGCTACCTCAATATCATCAAAGCCATCAATGAAAAACCCACAGCAAATATCATTCTCAATACAGAAAAACTGAGATTTTTTCCCCTAAGGTCAGGAGCACAGCAGAGCTGCCCAGTGTCACTACTACTATTCAATATAATACTGGAAGTCCTAGCCTCAGCAATCAGACAACAAATAAATAAAATAAATAAAAGCCATCCATTTTGGCAAAGAAGAAGTCAAAATCTCACTCTATGAAGATGATGTGATACTTTATGTGGAAAACCTAAAAGACTCCACTCCAAATCTGTTAGAACTTGTACAGGAATTCAGTGAAGTGTCAGGATATAAAATCAATGCACATAAAAGACTTGCATTTCTATATACCAACAGCAAAACAGAAGAAAGAGAAATTAAGGAGACAATCCCATTTACAATTGCACCCAAAACCATAAGATACCTAGGGATAAACCTAACCAAAGAGGCAAAGGATCTGTACTCAAAAAACTATAAAGTACTCATGAAAGAAATTGAGGAAGATACACAAAGAAATGGAAAAATGTTCCATTCTCATGGATTGGAAGAACAAATATTGAGAAAATGTCTATGTTACCTTAAGTAATCTCCACATTTAAAGCCATCCCTATAAAAATTCCCTATTTTTTCCCAAAAGGAAGAAATAATCCTAAAATTTATATGGAACCAGAAAAGACCCCCATATAGCCAAAGTAATGTTGAAAAAGAAAACCAAACTAGAGACATTACGATTCCAGACTTCAAGCTCTATTACAAAGCTGTCATCATCAAGATAGTATGGTCCTGGCACAAAAACAGGTACATAGATCAATGGAACAGAATAGAGAGCCCAGAAATAGACCCTCAAGTCTATGGTCAACTAATCTTTCACAAAGCAGGAAAGAATGTCCAATGGAAAAATGACAGTCTCTCCAACAAATGGTGTTGGGAAAATTGGACAGCCACATGCAAAAGAATGAAACTGGACCATTTCCTTACACCACACACAAAAACAGACTCAGAATGGATGAAAGACCTCAATTTGAGAAGGAATCCATCAAAATCCTGGAGGAGAATACAGGCAGCAACCTCTTCAACCTCAGCCACAGCAACTTCTTCCTAGAAACATAGCCAAAGTCAAGGGAAGCAAGGGCAAAAATGAACTATTGGAACTTTATGACGATCAAAAGCTTTTGCACAACAAAGGAAACAGTCAACAAAACCAAGAGACAACTGACAGAATGGGAGAAGATATTCTAAAATGATATATCATATAAAGAACTAGTATCTAAACTCTATAAAGAACTTATCAAACTCAACACCCAAAGAACAAAAAATCCAATCAAGAGATGGCAGAAGACATGAACAGACATTTCTGCAAAGAAGACATCCAAATGGCCAACAGACACATGAAAAAGTGCTCAACATTACTCGGCATCACAGAAATACAAATCAAAACCAGAGTGAGAGACCACCTCACACCCATCAGAATGGCTAAAATTAACAAGTCAGGAAACGACTGATGTTGGTGAGGATGCAGAGAAAGGGGAACCCTCCTACACCATTGGAAGGAATGCAGGGTGGTGCAGCCAATCTGGAAAACAGTATGGAGGTTCCTCAAAAAGTTGAAAATAGAGTTACCTTATGACCCAGCAATTGAGCTATGGGTATCTACCCTATAAATACAAAATAATGATCTGAAGGTGCATGTGCACCCAAATGTTTGTAGCAACGATGTCTACAATAGCCAGCTATGGAAAGAACCTAGATTTCCATCAACAGATGAATGGATAAAGAAGATTTGGTATATGTGTGGTATACACACACACACACACACACACACACACAATGGAATACTATGTAGCCATGAAATGAAATGAAATCTTGCCATTTGCAACAACGTGGATGGAACTAGAGGGTATTATGCTGAGCAAAATAAGTCAATCAGTAAAAGATAATTATCATTTGATCTCTCAATATGAGGAATTTGAGAGGCAGGGTGGGGGTTTATGGGGGGTAGCGAGGGAATAAATGAAACAAGATGGGATCAGGAGGGAGACAAACCCTGAGTCTCTTAATCTCAGGAAACAAACTGAGGGTTCCCAGGGGATGGGGAGAAGGGATAGGGTGGCTGGGTTATGGACCCTGGGGATGGTATGTGCTTTGGTGAGTGTTGTGAATTGTGTAAGACTGATAATTCATGGACTTGTACCCCTGAAGCAAATAATACATTAAATGTAAAAACAATAATAATAATAATAATAATAATAATAATAACAGCAACAACAAATGGTAATCCTATTGTAAAAAAAAAGAGTATAAAACTTTTTAAATTTCTGTGGTTCATGTGTGCATTCTAAGTAAATATGCATTTTTATACCTACTTGGTATCAGTATTATTTCTCTCAAAAGAATTCCCCAAGCCCCACCCCTCAACAGTTTAAGACTCAGGCACCACAAAATATATCTAGTAAGAGAGGATTATATGATTCTTATCCTTCCTTTTATTAATGTGGTGTATCACATTGATTGATTTATAAATACTGAATCACATTTATAGACCAGGAATAAATTCCTGTTGATATTGGTGAATGGTTCTTTTAATATACTATTGGATTTGATCTAGTATTTTGGTAAGAATTTTTGCATCCATGTTCATCAGGGATATTGGCCTGTAGTTCTCTTTTTTAGTGGAGTCTTTGTCTATTTTTGATAACAGGGTAATTCTTTATAAAAAGAGTGGAATTTTTCCTTTCATTTCTGATTTTTTGAAATAGTTTGAGAAGAATGAGTATTAAGTTTTCTTTAAATGTTTGGTAGAATTCCCCTGTGAAGCCATCTGGCCCTGGACTTCTGTTTGATGGGAGACTTTTGATTACTGATTCAATTTCTTTGCTGGTTATTGTCTGTTCAAGTATTCTATTTTCTTCCTGTTTTTGTTTTGGTAGTTTATATTTTCCTAGGAATTTATCTATTTCTTCGAGATTGTCCAATTTGTTGGCATATTCTTTTCCATAATATACTCTTAAAATTGGTTGTATTTCTGTGGTATTGATTGCTATTTCTCCTCTTTCATTTGTGATTTTATTTATTTGGGTCTTTCTCTTTTCTTCTTGTTAAGTCTGACTACTGGGTTATTAATTTTATTATTTTTTCCAAAGAATCAGCTCCTGAGTTCATTGATCTGTTCTATCGTCTTTTAAGTTTCTGTATCATTTATTTCTGTTCTAATCTTTATTATTTCCCTTCTGCTGGCTTTAGGTTTCAGTGTTCTTCTTTTCCTTGTTCCTTTAGGTGTAAGTTTAGGTTGTTTATTTGAGATTTTTCTTGCTTCTTGAAGTAGACCTGTATTGCTATGTACTTCTCTCTTATGACCACTTTTGCTACATCCAAAGGTTTTGGATTCGTTTTGTTTTTGTTTTTGTTTTTGTTTTCCAGTTGTCTCCATGTTTTTTTTTTTTTTTTAAATTTCTTTAATTTCCTGCTTGACTCATTCATTCTTTAGTAGCATGTTGTTTAACTTCCATGTATTTGTGGTCTTTCTGAGGCTTTTCCTGTGGTTGACTTCAAGTTTCTTGGGATTGTGGTTAGAAAATATGCATGGTATGATCTCAAACTTTTTGTCCTTCCTGAGGCCTGATTTGTGGCCCAGTATGTTATCTACTCTGGAGAATGTCCCATATGCACTTGAAAAGAATGTGTATTCTGCTGTTTTAGGATGAAATGTTCTGAATATATGTTAATTCCATTTGGTCCACTGTGTTATTTAAAGTCATTGTTTCCTTGTTGATTTTCTGCTTAAATGACCCGTACATTGATGTAAAGTGGGGTGTTTAAAGTCTCCTACTATCACTGTACCATCATCAATGAGCTTCTTTATATTTGTTATTAATTGATTTTTATATTTAGGTGCTCCTAAGTTGGTGGCATAAATATTTATAATTATTAGATTTGGTTGTTCAATAGTCCCCTTTATTACATAGTGCCCTTCTTCATCTCTTGTTATAGTCTTTGGCTTAAAATCCAGTTTGTCAACTCTTTTGATGGCTGCATAGGTAGAAGAAGAATCAATGAAACAAGATGGGATTGGGAGGGAGACAAACCATAAGTGACTCTTAATCTCACAAAACAAACTGAGGGTTGCCGGGGGGAGGGGGTTTGGGAGAAGGGGGTGGGATTATGGACATTGGGGAGGCTATGTGCTTTGGTGAGTGCTGTGAAGTGTGTAAACCTGGTGATTCACAGACCTGTACCCCTGGGGATAAAAATATATGTTTATCAAAAAGAATATTCAAAATAAAGCTTGATTTAAAAAAAAAAAATCCAGTTTGTCAACAAATAAATAAATAATAAAATTCAGTTTGTCTGATATAGGTATTGCTACACTAGCTTTCTTTTCATGACCAATGTTTTCCCAGCCCCTCTCTTTCAATTTGAAGGTGTCTTTAGGTGGAAAATGAGTCTCTTTTAGGCAGCATATTGATGGATCTTGTTTTTTAACCCACTGATACACCATGTCTTTTGATTGCAGCATTTAGTCCATTTACATGCAGAGTAATTATTGATAGATATGTATTTATGACTTTTTTTTTTTGTCATTGTTTCTGGAGATTTTTCTCTGTTCCTTTCTAGCCTTTGTCACTTTTGGTTTTTCCTTCGCCTAAAGAGTCCCCTTTAACATTTCTTGTAGGGCTGGTTTAGTGGTCATGAACTCCTTTAGCTTTTGCTTATCTGGGAAACTATTTATTTCTCCTTCTATTCTGAATGATGGCCTCGTATGATAGGGTATTCTTGGATGCCAATTTTCCCTATTCAGCATATTGAATATATTATGCCAGTTCTTTATGACTTACCAAGTTTCTGTGGAGAAATCTGCAGCTAACCTTAAGGGTTTTTCCTTGTAGTTTAGGGACATTTTGAGTCTTCATGTTCTTGGGATTTTTTTCTTTATCAATATATTTTGCAAATTTAACTACAATATGTCTTGGTGTTGGCCTGCTCTTATTGATTTTGATAGCAATTTTCTGTGCCTACTGGATTTAGATGTCTGTTTTCTTTCGCAGATTAAGGAAGTTTTCAACTATTATTTCTTCAAATATAACTTCTGCTCCTTTTTATTGCTCTTGTTTTTTCTGGGATTCTTTTTTTTTCTAATTTAATTTAATTTTTTCAGTGTTTCAAAATTCATTGTTTATGCACCACACTCAGTGCTCCATGCAATACATGTCCTCCTTAATACCCACTCCCAGGCTTACCCAACCCTCCATTCCCTTTCCCTCCAAAACCCTCATTTTGTTTCTCAGAGTCCACCATCTCTTATGTTTGTCTCCCCCTCCAATTTCCCCCAACTCACTTCTTCTCTCCATCTCCCAATGTCCTTCCTGTTATTCCTTATGCTCAAGTAAGTGAAACCACATGATAATTCACTCTCTCTGCTTGACTTATTTCACTCTGTTATTATGTTTAATGGAGCCACTGAGTTCTCTAAGTCTACTTTTGAGATCCATAATTCTTCTTTCTCTTTTTAAAATTCATTATTTTTTTATAATTCTAGCTTTTATATCACTTATTTGTTCTTTTAATTTTTCTATCCTTGTGGTCACTACCTCCAGTTGGTTTTCAATCTGTTATTGCATTTTTTTTTTTTGTTTCTGCCTGATTTTTTAAAAATTCTTTTATCTTTGGGTTAAGGATCTCCCTAATGTCTTCCATACTTTTCTTAAGCCCAGTGAGTATCCTTATTGTTGTTGTTTTAAATTCTCCATCTGACATATCACTTATATATGCTTTGATTAAATCTCTGGCCATGACCTTTTCTTCTTTCTTTTGGGATGAATTCCTCCATCTTGGCATTTTGTCTAGGTCTCTTTCTCCTCTGTGTTAGAAAACCTGTTATGGTTCCTGCTTTTGAGAGTAATGGCTTTATGAAGAAGAGGTCATATAATGTCTAAGACCTGGGGCTTCAAAGAGTGCCTCTGGTGTGTGAAGCATGCACTCTGCTGTTGTGTTTCAGTTGCTCTATCCCTCAGGCCTGTCATCTGCAGAAGTTCTCTTTGCCTGCAATGGGCACTGTTTGGACTTTGGTCAGAGTATGGTTAGTTTTAGTTAGGTGTGCTTGGTCTGCTTGTTAAATGAGACCTGATGTGACTTCCACTAGAACTGAAGTCCTTGCAGAACTCTACGGTCAGTAGATGTGATGCATGTTTCTTCTGGAGAAGGGTCCCTCTGCACTGGTCCTTAGTCAACTTGTCCAAGAAAAACAGCAGAGTACAGGGAGGCAGGACTTGATGTAAGCAGATTAGGCAGCCAGTTATTAGCACTGTGACATTTACTGAAGCTGGGTTGTGCTGAGGGGTGGATGAAGGAAATTATTCCAGCCAGGTTCTTTTTCTCCATAGATGGGAGTTTGTATTTGCTGCTCTCATGGAATCACTCCCAAGAGGAGCATTCCCCTCATGAATCCTAGCATTTATCAGATTGCTATATTCATGCTATCTTTCTCCAGGTTGCTTGCCTGTCTGGAGCAGTGCAGTGTACTTTGGGTTCTATCCCAGCTAGGCCTGATGATTTTTAAAACTCTCAACTTTAGGGGCCGGGTGTGGTGGTGCAGGGAGTGCCTATGCTGGCATTCTGGGAGAGGCACTCATCGTGGTGGGGCAGATGCAGGTTTGACTGAGAATGCAGTCATGCCAGAGCACAGGGGAATGGGATTTGGCATAAGGCAGGCTAAATAGCCAGTGTTTAGGTTAGCCACCCTCGGTAGGTGTCTGCTCCTGTGGTGGAAGGAAGGGGAGGGAACTGATGCTCACTGGAGAGGCACCTCTGTAAAGGCCACCTGTCACAGATGCAAGACCGAACAGTCTCTCCACATGCATTGTAGGCTATACTCAGATTACACCATCTGCCCAGGGTTGCTAACATGAAGTCTCCAGGAGTAGGACAGTGCCATTCGGACATTATTCCAGTCAAGCCCGTGGACCTCTAAAACTCTAGTCTTTAAGCCCCGCTGGCTGTAAAAACTACAAAAATCAACCCCTCTCATTTTCCTAGCAAAAAGCTTTGGGAAAATGTTCTCTTTGAGCATATCCCTGTGTGCTCCACTATCTTTCACATTCTTCCATGACCATGGCTCCCTCCCCTCTGCAGCACCTGCAATCCATTTATCCCCCAAACACATTGCCACACTTCTTACCTTCCTCAATGTGACCTATTCTCTTCCTGTAGTCAGTTTGTTCTGTTAGTCCTCATGTGAATTTCTTTGGTATTCAGAATGATTTGTTAGTTATCTAGCTGTTTTTGAGGGAAGAGGCAAGCCCAGGGTCCTTATCCTATGCCACTATCTTAGCTCAATGGGTACCACAAAATGTATACCTTTTCCTAACCATTAGTTTCACAGACGATGAGATATGAAGAAACATGGGAATGAGGTTATAAAGATGGCAAGGATATATCTTATGAAAGAAAAGTGACAGTGGCCATGTTTGAATGGCTAATGGTCAAATTCTGTGCTCTGCCTGTTACTAACCTATACAGAACACAAGCTGAGAATGGAATTTACAGAAAGGCAATTATAACCAACTTGATATTAGGGAACAGTAAGTTTGAACTTGTTTTTATTTCCCCCAAATCCATTCCCATTAGTAGACCTATATTACAAATAGTGACCATTGGGACATCAGGATGGCTCAGTCTGTTAAGCGTTTACCTTCAGACTGGGTCATGAGCCTAGGATCAAGTCCGACATTGGGTTCCTTGCAGGGAAACTGCTTCTCCTTCTGGCTGCCACTACCCCTGCTCATGCTGTCTCTCTCTGACAAAAATGATGTATATAAAAAAATAAAGTGACCATTGTAATTGTTATTTTAAAATTTTATCTATATGAAATTATAGAAACTTGTTTTCTCCCTTGTTACATAATTACCTAAACATATCATTATTTTGCCTTTTGACTTGTGAAAACATAAAAAATAAATATTTATTATCTGGCTCTTTACAGAAAAAGTGTGCTGAATTTTTTTTTAACATTTGTATTTATTTTTATTTCTTTTCAGCATAATGGAATTTGTTGTTGTTGCACCACATCCAGAGCTCCATGCAATGCGTGCCCTCCATAATACCCACCACCTGGCTCCCCCAAACCCCTGCCCCTTCAAAACCCTCAGATTGTTTTTCAGAGTCCATAGTCTCTCGTGTTTCATCTCCCCCTCCAATTTCCCTCAACTCCCTTCTCCTTTCCATCTCCCCATGTCCTCCATGTTATTTGTTATGCTCCACAAATAAGTGAAACCATATGATATTTGACTCTCTCTGCTTGACTTATTTTGCTCAGCATAATCTCTTCTGGCCCCGTCCATGGTGCTACAAAAGTTGGGTATTCATCCTTTCTGATGGAGGCATAATACTCCATAGTGTATATGGACCACATCTTCTTCATCCATTCATCTGTTGAAGGGCATCTTGGTTCTTTCCACAGTTTAGCGAACATGGTCATTGCTGCTATAAACACTGAAAAACCCAGAATACACCAGCTATCTCTACACCTTAAAGAACTGGAGAATCAACAACAAATTAAACCAATTCCACACACAAGAAGGAAAATAATCAAGATTAGAGCAGAGATCAATGAGGTAGAAACTAGAGATACAGTAGAACATATCAATGAAACTAGAAGCTG
>NC_081562.1:44089316-44129291 GCF_022355385.1 Mustela nigripes | reverse complement strand
GATGAAGCCAGCATTACCCTGATCCCCAAACCAGGCAAAGACCCTACCAAAAAGGAGAATTTCAGACCAATATCACTGATGAATATGGATGCTAATATTCTCAACAGGATCCTAGCAAACAGGATCCATCAGCACATTAAAAAGATTATGCACCACTGGGCGCCTGGGTGGCTCAGTGGGTTAAGCTGCTGCCTTCGGCTCAGGTCATGATCTCAGGGTCCTGGGATCGAGTCCCGCGTTGGGCTCTCTGCTCAGCAGGGAGCCTGCTTCCTCCTCTCTCTCTCTCTCTCTGCCTACTTGTGATCTCTCTCTGTCAAATAAATAAATAAAATCTTAAAAAAAAAAAAGATTATCCACCATGACCAGGTGGGATTCATCCCTGGGCTACAAGGATGGTTCAACATTCGCAAATCAATCAATGTAATAGAACAAATAAATAAGAGAAGAGAGAAGAACCACATGGTCCTCTCATTTGATGCAGAAAAAGCATTTGACAAAATTCAGCATCCGTCCCTGATTAAAACGCTTCAAAGTATAGGGATAGAGGGAACATTCCTCAACTTCATAAAATCTATCTATGAAAGATCCACAACAAATATCATCCTCAATGGGAAAAAGCTCACAGCCTTCCATTGAGATCAGGAACACGACCAGGATGTGCACTCTCACCACTTTTGTTCAACATAGTATTAGAAGTCCTAGCAACAGCAATCAGACAACAAAGAGAAATAAAAGGTATCCGAATTGGCAACGAAAAAGTCAAACTCTATCTCTCCACAGATGACATGATTCTTTATAGGGAAAACCCAAAAGACTCCACCCCCAAACTACTAGAATTCATACAGCAATTCAGTAACGTGGCTGGATACAAAGTCAAAGTACAGAAACCAGTGGCTTTCTTATACACTAACAATGAAAATACAGAAAGGGAAATTAGAGAATCGATTCCATTTACTATAGCACCAAGAACCATAAGATACCTGGGAATAAACCTAACCAAAGAGGTAAAGGATCTGTACTCAAGGAACTACAGAACACTCATGAAAAAAATTGAAGAAGACACAAAAAGATGGAAGACCATTCAATGCTCTTGGATCAGAAGAATAAACATTGTTAAAATGCCTAGGGCAATCTATACTTTTAATGCCATTCTGATCAAAATTCCACCGGTATTTTTCAAAGAGCTGGAGCAAATAATCCTAAAATCGTATGGAATCAGAAGAGACCTCGAATCGCTAAGGAAATATTGAATAACAAAAATAAAACTGGCGGCATCACGTTACCTGATTTCAAGCTTTACTACAAAGCTGTGATCACCAAGACAGCATGGTACTGGCCTAAAAACAGACACATTACCAGTGGAACAGAGTAAAGAGCCCAGATATGGACCCTCACTCTATGGGAAAATAATCTTCGACAAAGCAGGAAAAATATACAGAGGAAAAAAGATAGTCTTTTCAATAAATGGTGCTGGTAAAATGGGACAGCTGTATGTAGAAGAATGAAACTCGATCATTCTCTTGCACCGTACACAAAGATAAACTCAAAATGGATAAAAGACCTCAACGTGAGACAGGAATCCATCAGAATCCTAGAGGAGAACATAGGCAATAACCTCTTTGACATCAGCCATAGCAACTTCTTTCAAGATATGTCTCCAAAGGCAAAGGAAACAAAAGCAAAAATGAACTTTTGGGACTTCATCAAGATCAAAAGCTTCTGCACAACAAAGGAAACAGTGAACAAAACAAAGAGGCAACCCACGGAATGGGAGAAGATATTTGCAAATGACAGTACAGACAAAAGGTTGATATCCAGGATGTATAAAGAACTTCTCAAACTCGACACAAAAAAATAGATAAACATATCAAAAAATGGGCAGAAGATATGAACAGACACACAAATGGCTATCAGACACATGAAAAGATGTTAATCATCACTAGCCATCAGGGAGATTCAAATTAAAACCACATTGAGATATCACCTTACACCAGTTAGAATGGCCAAAATTAGCAAAACTGGAAACAACATGTGTTGGAGAGGATGTGGAGAAAGGGGAACCCTCTTACACTGTTGGTGGGAATGCAAGTTGGTGCAGCCACTTTGGAGATTCCTTAAGAAATTAAAAATAGAGCTTCCCTATGACCCTGCCATTGCACTATTGGGTATTTACCCCAAAGATAAAGATGTAGTGAAAAGACGTGCCATCTGTACCCCAATGTTTATAGTGGTGTGCTGACTTCTGCTATACGTGATGGTGAGTCACTTGAATTGTTACTATTTATTTATTTATTTATTTAAAAGATATTATTTATTTATTTGACAGAGACAGAGAGCACATGCAAGCAAGGGGAGCAGCAGGCAGAGGGATAGGGAGAAGTAGACTTGATCCCATGACTTGAGCCAAAGGCAGATGCTTAACTGAGCCACACAGGTGTCCCTTGAGTTCTTTTTAAACAAGGATATAATGTTATTAGCTCTGAATTTGGCATTGACCTAGGTAAATAAATAAATAAATAAGGGGTTTCTAAACAAAAAAAGAAGTTAAAAAAAAAAAAAGGAAATTTAAATACAAGGATGTTATAATTGTATTAACAAATATTAAAGAAATATATGGTGGAAAATTTCCTGGCACATAGTAAGATGTTAAATAAACAATTGCCCCCTATAGTTCAAATTAAATACAAGTTTAAGAGAAAGGTGCCAAAGATACATAAAATACTACATAATTCATCTTCTAGAATATTTAAGGAAAAGCTTTAAATCGTATCCAAGATATTTCCTTTTACTAAACTGCTGGGTAAGACATGAATTTTGGATGCTTGACATGTGTCCAGTATACCTCTTGAGAAACTTTGGATGAAGATCATTTACAAACATTATTTCTGGTAATTTTTTTGATCCAGTGCCTTAGGTAAAAATCCTTAGGTTTGAATAAGATGTTGTTCTCAAGCAAAGCAAGAGAGTAGAGAGAGAGTTGAAGATAAGTGAGCTTGAGACTTATAAACCAAAACACAGAAAATCTTCATGGAGTTGACTTGGTGCTAGTACCAAGAGGAGTACCCAATGCTGAAAACACTTTCTCTTACCTCCCAAGTAAAATAGCATACTAATGGATTTGAAGAGAGTGACTTGAGGATAATGCTGCCTTTTCTTTATTCATTCTTGACCTACATGACACTTTTAATTTCAAACAACTACGTATATCCCATTGTATTTATTTATACAATGCATTAATTAACTGTCATTTTCATACAAGACACTTTTTCCAGCTCTGGAGACCCTCTTTTGGCTCTTAGGTTATGCACAAATAAATGAGAGAGTCATACACTTAACATGCAAACAACTTGGAGAGCAGAGCAATTCAATTATATGCATAATTACAGAAATGAGAGCACACAAGACAGTTATTTGCCTGAACCATGGGGGGAAGGGAAAGATTTTCGAGGGTGTGTGAGTTCTAGCTGAGTCCAGAAGAAAAAGTTGGAGTTATATAGATGAAGTGAGAGAAACAAATTCCAGGTTAGGGAGAATATATTGTACAGTGAGCTAAGCTCATTATAGCTGGTGTATAGTTTGTAAATAGATTGTACAGATGGGATGTAATAAAGATGAGGATGGGCAGGTGTACAAAAAGAGTAGGCCACTTCTACAAAAAGAAAAAAAGACCACTAATAAGCTAAAAATGGTTATAGCTTAATTAAAGAGTGAGATACATTCTGTTCTGCCTCCTTTTCTGTGATATTTTCCTTAATATGAAAAAAATGCTAGAAATTTGCCACAATATATATGCATGCATTTATATGTTGTGACAGATACATATTTCCCAAAACTATTATATATTTCATAAGTAGAAAAGGTACATACTATCATTTTTAAACAAAAATATGTTTAAAATTTGTTTGAAAATATCATTTTTAAACAAATATTTTTAAATAGTGTTTCCTATTTAAAAGCAGAATCAAGCTAAACCTGTTGTTAAGAAGAAAGTATATAGTTCAACTCTTGAAGTTGCATTAATATTTCCAAGCCCCAATAGTTTCCTTTTGTTAACTAGAAGTCAGTAATTAAGTAGATATACAAAGTATATCTGTAACAAATAAACTTACAATGAATGTTTTAGGTGATTTTGAGTATATATAAGGTAATAACTTCAACTAACAAACTGTGTGTTTAATAAATGAATCCTGGGTTTTATTATCACTTGGTAGTGTCTCTCATGAAGATAAATGTGATAAATTTCATAATAATGGACAGCGGACCTGCTAAACGAAACTTGGAGAACAGAATGTCTCCCTAAACTGGGTGGCCTTTAGAGATGGATAATTTTAATCAGATAGAGAATTTGGAAAGGAACATTCTAAGCTTGTGAAACATGTAAAGTGTTGTGATGCAGAAGGGTCTAAAACTGGAAAATTTAAGTTATAAAGAGCCAGAAAGCCACACAAAGGATTATCTTTTTTTTTTTTTTTTTTGAATGTGGTGGCAAGCCATTAAACATATTAAAACAGAGGAACTGCATAAAGCTATGTGTATTTGACAAAGGTCACTCTGGTGACAATGGGAGCATACATTCAGGAAAGAAGAAGCTGAAGTTCTAGAGGTCAGTTCTGAGTCTGTTTTTGTAGCCCATGTTGATAAAGGCAGTATAAATTACAAGGCAGTGACAGTGGAAAAAGAAAAAGAGATATCCAGTATCCCAACAGGTCTTCTCATCTTAAATTTTTACTTTCTTAAACTCAAGCTAGATACTAGATTGATCTTGCTAAGCAGAACTGAATTTTGTCATAGCCATGTACAAAAGCATTAAATGATGTTCAATGATCAAGTCAAATCTTTGCCTTCATAAAAAGACTTGCATCCAACCTTTTATTTTTTTTTATTTCTTTCTTCTGCAATCAGAAGTCTAATCAAACCAGTCCTCTTTCTGTACCTTAAGCATGTGTTCACTTAAACTTCAGAAAAGTATTTGTTTTCATTTCCCTCATATTTATAGAGAAAATAATAGATTTACCTATATTACTATTATGAATATTAGGTAATAAAATTCTGTTTGAGAGAGGATTAAATAAATTTGGCAATTTATATTATTATTCTTATTGTATATGTTTATAACTTTCCTCATGCTCTATTTTATAGGTAAAATTCTATTTATTTACCTCTACCTATCAAAATTTTATCTTTTCTTCAAAGGCAGGTCAATACTTAGCTGTACCTTCTCTCTAATTTCCCGGTGAGCCTCTTGCTTTGTAGTATACTAGTTCCTGAATTCCTCATCACAGTCTTCTTTGTATTTAATTATGTTTTTATTTGCTCTCATCCATTTGGCTGTTTTCTTGAAATACGAAATACGTTTTGCTTATAACGAAAGGTAGCATGTTGCAGGTCACAAATAGAGTCAGTCAATTTTAAAGGCCATGTGAGAGATTAAAATGCCATTCAACAATATCATGAGGGTGCTAATCTAATGTGATCCTGAAGAGGTTATTTATGAAATCTTGAAGTAGGCTTCGCCAAAGCCTAAATGGTTGTATTCTATTTTCCAGGTGACTGCAGCAGGATTAATAAATGCTGATTTTGAACTAATTTGAGTGTCTTACATAGAAAGGCCATGTACAACTTGGGATGTCAGGAATGGGTAAAAAAGATCACTGATTATCAATTTTGATTGAGTTTATTTTCTGGCAAGTTGTGCATCCATTTTTTAAGCCTTGAAAAAGAGCATGTTGCTCTGTTGAAGGAGGACTATGAAAACTTTGAGCCTATAGTTAAGGTTAGTGAGATGAGGTTGTATAACTGCAACACCCATTGCAACATAAGGTAAAAAAAAAAAAAAATACACATTGGGATATGGTATGGCTGATGGTGAAAACCTTAAGTGTATATAGGGATATTAATAGTTGTACATTTTGAAGTCATGTGTTACTCTGGTTGACTCATGAAAGGAGGTCTTTTTCTGGAGAATTAGATAGAATGTCTGAGGCAAACCATTTCATGGATAAAAATTAAAGCTATTTCATGGATAAAAACTAAAATCATTTCACTGACAATAATTAAAGGTACTGATTATTCCAAACCTATATTGGGGCGAGGTAGTCTCTCTGAAGTAGAATCTGCACAGTGTTTCTATTAATTTCCTATGGCTGTTGTCACAAAGTAGAAATAATTGGGTGGTATAAAACAACAGAAATTTTGTTATCTCACAGTTCTAGAAGCCAGAAGTTCAATATCAAGGTATAGGCAGGGCTACACTCCCTCCAAAGCCAATAGGGAAAGCTTCCTCCTAGGTTCCTCTAGCTTCTGGTTGCACCAGGTGTTCTTTGGCTTAAAGATGCATTAGTCCAATTTTTGCCTCCATATTTACACAGCATTCTCCCAGCGTGCTTGCCTTCACATCATCTTCCTTCTTAATATATCAGTCACATTGGGTTAAGGGTCCACCCTACTCCAGTATGACCTCGTCTTAACCAATTATATCTGCAGTGTCCCTATTTCTAAATAAGGTGACATTCTGAGGTTTTAAGGCATAAAACATCATAGCTTTTGGAGATCACGATTCAAGCCATAATAGGGTCCATTCACATGATTCAATCCACAAAGAAGAACCCACTTTTTTTTTTTTAATTTCTTTTCAGCATAACAGAATTCATTGTTCTTGCACCACACCAAGTGCTCCATGAAATCCGTGCCCTCCTTAATACCCTCCACCTGCCCCCCCCACCCTCTCCCCCCCCACCCCTTCAAAACCCTCAAATTGTTTTTCAGAGTCCATAGTCTCTCATGGTTCACCTCCTGTTCCAATTTCCCTCAACTCCCTTCTCCTCTCCATCTCCCCTTGTTTTCCACAAATAAATGAAACCATATGATACTTGACTCTCTCTGCTTGACTTATTTCACTCAGCATAATCTCTTCCAGTCCCGTCCATGTTGCTACGGAAGTTGGGTATTCATCCTTTCTGATGGAGGCATAATACTCCATAGTGTATAGGGACCACATCTTACTTATCCATTCATCTGTTGAAGGGCATCTTGGTTCTTTCCACAGTTTGGCCACTGTGGCTATTGCTGCTATAAACATTGGGATACAGATGGCCCTTCTTTTCACTACATCTGTATCTTTGGGATAAATACCCAGTAGAGTAGCACCCCTTTTTATTAAAAATTATTATTTCTTTCCTCAGATCTTATTCCTTAATCATCCCAGAAGAGTCTTTTCTCTACTCAAGACTTTTTCATGATGGAGACAACAGGTATTACATGATCTGGGTTTGTTTTGGGGAAAGTGAATCCTTCTGCCTCATGTGGAGTTTGACCTAATAGCATAATGGTTTTCTTTTGTCAGAATTTTGAACTCCCATGGAAGGAAATAAAAGATTAGGAATTTTTTTTTTAACTGACTAGGTGTTGAAAATGGGTAAATCAATATAATTAAATGCATTACCAGTTGAGCATCATTTCAAACTGCTAAAATTCCAGATCATCATTTACAACATTTAAATTAGTACATATGAACCTAAAGCCACATTTTTGGGCTAAAAAAATGTGGCAAGGGAAATTTCCAGCTCTTTAAAGCCTACCTTAAAACAATTGTATCATAGTAAATTTGCTAAGTGAATTACTGATTATTAAATTTTGCTTAGGAATTGAATATTTGTTTTTAAAACCTGAGAAGAGATGATTTTTATAATTAACTTTTGTTTAATAACACTGTTAATCAGGATACTTCCCTGTCTGATCAATACCATTTCATGACTTCCTTATTGATAAATACATGCTAGAAGACTTGAGTCTACTGGAGAAGTAATGATTATGATCATGTGGACTGTGCTTCTACAGTGTAAATACTGGACCTTCTCTTCTTAATAAATAATTAAAGATGTATTCGTTGCAGCCAACCTGTATAATATTTTGTTTTCACTTGGCCACCAATACACTCTATTTTACACCTTGTTGACTAGGCTGACTTCATCTGAATCCATCAGGTTCTCCTTCAGAAAACTCCAACAGGAAAAGAAGTTGTTGACTTTGTAGAAATATAACAGAGTGACTGAGAAGCAAGAAGGAAGCTACTGTTGTAAAAGAATTTTGAATCTAGTCTTCAGGGAAACTGACATAATTACAAAACAATAGTATAAATAACTTAATTTTTGATTTATTATGTTTAAGAAAAACATATTAGTTTGAAAGTACAGATTTGTATTCAATTATTATTCTCCTTGTCTCCTTACTATGTAAAAGTTATCTGATACATGATAGGCACTCAAACAAATTTTTTTTCTTAATGAATTTAATGCCAATCAAAAGAATTATTTTAACTCTGGCCATAACTAGAAATTTGTAAAAATTTTTTTCCTAAGGTTATCAAGTAAGACTAGTTAATGAGGTTATATTAACTGCTTACTTTCATTAAAATATTGCATTACATAAAGAAGAGATTACAAACAAAGTAAAAGAGTGGGAAATTTCTGCCTCTAACTGAATAAAGTAACCCCCATAGAACACTTTTTGATAATGATTAACAGCTGATAGATATTAAGTACAAATTCACAAGACATTTTATCGAAATGTGTAATATAAAAAGTTTGTAAAAACCCTAGTGGGAAATCAATAAGATGTGAATATATTGAATTTAATTTAGAGTAAAACGTTAAACTTGGATATTGAAAATAAATAAATATTTTACTTCTGAAGAAAAAACAAAAAAACAAAGGGCATTATTATAAATAGCTAAGAAAAAAACAAAGAAATGATTTCAGAAGTTAATATTCAGTTTTAGAAAGAATAAAACAAACGTGATTCTGTACAAAGGGCATTTAAAAATTTTTTAAATAAATAAAAATTATTTTTAATAAAAGCCATAATGGCATATGCAATCTTCTATATTTAAGGTCACTATTAAATGTAACTTACAGAATATTTAATATAACTAGAGTCAGTTTTCAATGGGAAATGCATTTGTGTCTTATTAAACCTCAAAGAAAGTATCCTTTAGTAATCTAATTTCACTTATAAGTATGTTATTACCTAATTTTAATGTACTTTAGAAATATTATCTAAAATTTAACTAGAAGAAAAATAGGAAATATGAAATTAGAAAGTAAGAAAGAAAAAGAAATATAATATTATAGCTTTGTGACTTTAATCCAATATATCTTTGATGTTCTAGATAGAAAACTTTGCCATCACTTGCATGATGCTTGAGATACGAGGAACAAACAATCTGCTGACTGACAGAAACATCTTTGAGACCATTTAAAACCACAAAATTAGGGGCGCCTGGGTGACTCAGTGGGTTAATGCCTCTGCCTTCAGCTCAGGTCATGATCTCGGGGTCCTGGGATTGAGCCCAGCATCATTCTCTGCTCAGTGGGGAGCCTGCTTCCTCCTCTCTCTCTGCCTGCCTCTCTGCCTACTTGGATCTCTGTCTGTCAAATAAATAAATAAAATCTTTAAAAAAAAAAAAAAACAAAAATAAATTATTATAAGACTTACACCATGAGTCCATGTGTTCTGGCCCCAACCCTACTTTTGCATCATTTATAATAATGAGTTAGTTTTCATTAAAAATATGTTGAATACCAGAGTGAATCCAGCAAGGTGTTCTTCATTTGTCTCCACAATTCAATTACTAATTATTAATTTTAAAATGCCAAAAGATTGTAGATGTTATAAAGTGGATAAAAGATACAAAATTAAAGAAATAAAAGATGATGATTAAATAATCACTCCCATTTAGACACAGTCTGACATGGCTATGCTAAAACAAGGAGTTCTATTATGCACTATAAGAGGAGGCACCAGAGGTCCGCAAACTTGAAATATATTGCTATGAATTTACCAGAAAATGCCATGTATCCTCACTTCTTGATTAAAACAATACAACTTGGTTGATAAGAAATCAATGAAATCAAAGGAAGACATGCCAGGCCTGGAAAATATTCCCATTCTCATTGTCTTATATAACATATTCGCTAACTTCCAGGACTGGTCTATAAAATCTAAAGGCACATAAACTGCTAATTTCTTTTTTTTAAGGATTTTTTAAAAAAATATTCACTTGACAGAGAGAGAGAGAGAGAGCCAGAGAGCACAAGTAGGGGGAACAACAGAGGGAGAAGGAGAACCAGGCTCCCCACTTGTGAGGGAGCTCAATACATGGCTCAATTCCAGGACCCTGGGATCATGCGTTGAGCTGAAGGCAGATGCTTAAAGGACTGAGCCACATATGAGGCAGTGGTGATGCAACATGGGGGCTTAAGTGGGTACGAGAAGAATAAATGAAACAAGATGGGATTGGGAGGGAGACAAACCATAAGTGACTCTTAATCTCACAAAACAAACTTAGGGTTGCTGGGGGGAGGGGGTTTGGGAGAAGGGGCTGGGATTATGGACATTGGGGAGGGTATGTGCTTTGGTGAGTGCTGTGAAGTGTGTAAACCTGGTGATTCACAGACCTGTACCCCTGGGAATAAAAATATATGTTTATAAAAAATTAAAAAAAATAAAAATAAAAATAAAATAAAATAAAGGACTGAGCCATCCGGGTGCTCCTGCTAAGTTAAATCTTAATGGAAGCAGGTGGAGTCATTTCAATTTAAACAAACAAAAACTAGCACAAGATCCTTCCAAATACCTACATCATCAAAGACATTTTAAAACTAACAAAAAGTAAGATTTATTGTTTGTATTACAGGAAAAATATAAACAGGTCTGCAGATTGCTAATAATGTATTCATATATTCCTCATATGTAAGGCAAATCACTTTTCAGCTCACATCTACAATGATACTTTATTACTTATATGTGATTTTAGTTAACAATATGTTATCTACTTAATGTGTATAGAATACTGTTAAATTGAATATATGAAAAACAAAATATAGACCTTGCCCTAGGGATCTTCAAATAATAATAAAGCAATAACATAAATATATAAGTATACATATAATATAAAATTATAAAGTTCAATAATTTTTACCTAATGAGAATTTTATATTTAGATTTTTGCAATATTTGTTGATTAGCCATATCTTTATTTTGGCAATCAAAAAAGAGTAGCATTGTTGTTCCTGGTGGATAAGCTAAAAAAGAGGGAAGATACCATGGTCATTTTTACATACCTGTCTATTTTTATATTTACGGAGGACAAGCTTGAGTTCTTTCTTTTACACTAAACTTCCATGAACTTCTAATCTAAATGTTTTATAATATATATTTAGTATAATATGAAAGTAACAAAAGTTTTTAAAAAATGAAGCAGCAAAATAAAATAACAGATTATCTTAAAAGAATAATAGCATGACTTAAAGGTGGTTACCTACCTTAGCAAAGTTGTAGGATACAAGGTCACTAGTCCAAAAAGGATAATAATATGAACATTTATCAAATAAGGAATGAATAAGCAAATTATATTTTATCCACACAATGTAAAGCATCATTTAAAAAGAATGAGTTAGTGATATATAAACAAAATAGCTTTGCTGAATTAAATAATTCAGACAAAAAGAGCACATATTATAGCTCCTTTTGTATGTATTTCTAGAAAATGCAAACCAGTATACAGTGACAAGTAGTAGATTAACGGTTGCCGTGGAATGTGGAGGGGCATGAGGGAGAATTGAACAGACTTTTTGGTCTGATGAATTTGTTCACTCTCTTGACTATGGTTTTCTGGATGCGTACATTTGAAAAAACTTACACTTCATTACATGTTATTTGTGTGTCAATTATATCACAATAAATATATTTTTAAAAGGAGGTTAAGAACATTACAAAATATTTTTAATTCTTAGGGAAAAACAAAAAAGTGAAAGTGAATGCGTTTGTTTCCACTGTAGTGGAGGAGATACAAATACAAACAGATGAATTATTGTCGGCTTGGGAAATGCTATGAAAGCAGTGTGAACAACACCATGTGAGTCTCAAAGGAAGGAGCGAATACCTCTGCCTGGGAAAGTTAAAGAGGGACTACTTATTTAGTTGGCAATTCATAATTATTTGGGTTTCACTTGCTCATACAACACACAAATCCTAAAAATAGCCATCTGAAGAGATAGGACAGAAATAAAAACCCTGGAATGTATTGAATCCCTTTCCAAAAGTCAATGGTTCTTAGTGGGGTTGGTCCTGTTCTTAGGAGTTTTGGGAATACTGTGAAACCAAGGGGCTAACTAACAAAGCCCTATTGACAAAAGGCAGGTAGGACTAGAGTTGCCAGATGTCTTGCTGCGGTAGCACAGTAAAAACAAATAAACAAACAACAACAAACTAAACAGTGTCTTTTTTTTTAATATAATTTTTTATTTTTTATAAACACTTCCTCCCTTCCTTTCCTTTTTCCTTTCTTTTTTCTTTCTCCCATAATCTATCTATCTGGCATCTATCTATTATGTGATCTTAGGCAAAATGTTTTAATTCCTTGTCTTCTAGATCCTTAATTTATAACTTACCCTACCTCATAGGATTGCTGTGAAAATTAGAATAAGAAAGGATTTAGTAAAATGCCAGACACATTGTTCACTAAATTTTAGCTATTATTATCTAGCATGCAAAATTAGTGTTATTGAAGGGAAAAATATAAAAGGCAAAATCATGTGTAGTTCCCACCATGTAACCACCCCTGGCTTGTGAGATGCTTTGCCATTTAATATTTTCAAATAGTTATAACTTTGAAAAAAATCATTCCTTTTTTTTAAAGCTTATCCAAGGGGAAATAACCTAAGATTATGTAAGCAAACAGACAAAAATGTATTTGACAAATGGGAATGAATTAGGGTTTTTCCATTTTCAGTCATAAAAAAGAACGAAATCTTGCCATTTGCAAGAGCATAAATGGAGCCAGAAAGTATTATGCTAAATGAAATGTTAGTCAGAGAAAGACAAATACCATATGATTTTTTAAAAAGTCTTTATTTATTTACTTGTCAGAGAGAGAGAGAGAGCACAAGCAGAGGGAGCAGCAGGCAGAGGGAGAAACAGGCTAGCCGCTGATCAAGGAGCCCAATGTGGGATCATGGACTGAGGTGATAGCAGACACTTAACTAACTGAGTCACCTAGGCATCCCATACTATATGATTTCACACATTTGTAGAATTTGAGAAACAAAACAGACAAATCGGGGAAGAGAGAGATGCAAACCAAGAAACAGGCTCTTAAATATAGAGAACAAACTGATGGTTACCAGAGGCGGGGGGTGGGGGGTGGAAGAAACAGGTGATGTGGATTAAGGAGGGCACTTGTGGTGAGCACTGGGTGATGTACGCAAGTGTTGAATCACTACACTATATACCTGAAACAATATGTTCACTGTATTTTAAATAACTGGACTTTTAATAAAAACTTAAAAAAAATCCTCTCTTATTCAAATCTATTAGAAAATGGAGAAAAATGGTTTGATAAATATCATATGCTGACTTATGCATTAATGATTAAGGCAAGGGGAAGTTACCATTTATCTGTAACACTACAAAATGATCAAATAAGAAAATTTATATTTGGCAAAATATATTTTATATGAGTTCTTATGGTATAAAATAATGGGCAAGATTTTTATTAACTTTGAGACAATGTTTCTTTATATCAAGAAAGTTATATAAAGCATAAGGTAAATGTTTCAAATCTAGTGATAGCATTGAAAAAGAAATAATCCATAAGACAAAGGCACCCTATGTGGAAGTTTGAGCCCTTGATACCATTAATATAAACTTAGAAGGCAAAACCACATTGTTCTATGTTGTTAGGTTAGTTTGTCCGCCAGTTGAAACTCAACAAAACCTAAATAATATGCCTAATGGCCTAGATTTTCTAGGAGTCTTTAGTTTTTAAAGATAGTAATTGCACTGTTAAATTAGTGCATATCACCATATGGCTCACGAAATAATATTAATTAATATCTATGGCATGTCATGGGGTTTGTGCCTGGCAGGCAATATATGAATTCAAGTTATGTTTATTTCAAAATGGCTAAAGGACACTACAGAATAAAGAGTTGTGTGTACTTTGAAAATAGAGTGAAAGACTTGGCAGAGTGTGAAAATACTTCAAAGAGGAAACTTCTAACTCTAGGGTAAAAAGGACTCATCTATATGATGCAGGACAGGCCATGAAAAATAAGCATTCTTTACTTTGAATTTTTCATTTCTAATAGGGTAAAATTTTAAAATTAATTGATAATTTTTCCTTCATCAGGAAGAATGATGAAGGTCATTTCATCTTATGAAATGAAACACAAAGCTTATCAGCCAAAATAATTAAATCAATTGATCAGCCAATCATATCCTTTGTAGAAAAAAATCCACTCCTCTCAATTTAATTTTTTAAACAAATTTAGCTACAATATGATTACAGCTATCTGTCTTTAAACTGAATGAGCTTAAGGAAACTCGCCATCATTGTTGAATCATCATAGCTTAGGCATTTAACCAAATGCTAGGGAAATACTTTTGCAAATTAAAAGTAGATTTGAGTTACTGAAGAATTGTAAGTTTGCTTTATTTGATCACAAATTATATATTCAGAATATATCTCAGCCCTTGGAGAACAATGATAAAAAAAATCTTCCTATAATGAGCTACAAGTTAAGTTAGCTTTTCACACAGTTACAATTTAAATTAACATTTATATATATGTTAAAATCACATGTTTGATTAAAAAATGAAGTAAAAGAAGGAAATGAAAGACTAAGGAATACAAGAGTAAAAACAAATTGATAATTCTAATATATAGAATTCAGTCATTGAAGGTTCATTAAAATACATACTTACTTTTGTGTGTGTTTCAAAAATCCCATAAGAATTTTAAGAAATTACTGAAGAGCTCAAGATGGGAATTATAATTGAAAAAGCTTTTTAATGTAAAGGAATTTATAATTACATTATCATACACTATACTGTACTGTATAAAATATTGCAATTTTTTTCCTTAATACCTCTCATACTGTAGGTGACTATTATGGTCTAATTAAATATTTTCTGGTTTAATGTGTATGCTTTCACATTATGCTTCTAAAGAATAAACAAAAAGCCCTTAATTCTTGTTAGACTATACGGGAAATGAAGGCATTGTCACCCTTTTCTTTATTGTCAAATTACACTTTCTAAATTGTCCTATGCACTTTGGCAAGTTCATTTCCAACACTGAATGATTTGATTTGCTAGACAACATTAAACTGCATTTAAATCCACTTTAACTCACAAAAAGAAAACTTAAAAATTAATTTTTTTGTTCTAAAAATGAATTATGTCATTATTCTACTAATGGGTGATAGTTTTGTCCTACACAGGTTAGGACAATATGAACTATTAGATTCATTCACCAGAAAAAAAAAAAAAAAGATGACAGTGAGAAAATAATGTGTCAGAAGATAGATGGGAAAGAGAAAGAAACGGGGTGGGGGGGGAATAGATACCTGCATACATTTATATATAAACAAATATTATCAAAAATCACTTCAGCTAATTTGACAATATCCTTGGGCATTACCAAATTTTGACTGATATGACTGCTATAAGAATTTAAATGGTGTATTTTTATATTCCAAATCCAAATTTGCTGTTTGAGTGTTTGTCATCTCCAGAATATTAGATCATGGTCTAAAAGGCCCATAAAACTAAAATATCTGTAAGATACTATGACATATTTTGAAAAAAGAAAAAATGAAGAAGATATGAGATAGCTATAAATATTTATTTTGAATACTTAATTTCAAAATGTGATGAAGGATGCTTGTAGATTATTACGCATGGCAGCAAGTACTTAAATTATTTGTCAAAATTTAAAAAAAAGAAGGTCTAGTAATCAAGCTATAGAGGAGAAAAACAATAGTCTCTTTATGTCAAAATCCTGAGAGAACGTTTTTACATTTTATTAATAGCTCTGTCTTTTTTTAATATTAAAAAAATGACACATTATACTGAAATCATGTAAAAAAATAGTCAAATTTGATTTTTTTGGAAAGATTTATTTATTTGAGAGAGTGAGTTAGAAAGAGCCTGAGGTGGGGGAGGGACAGAGGGAGAGAGAGACTCAGAGCTGAGCATGAAGCCTGATGCTAATCTGAGAACCCAGAGATCATGACCTGAGCCAAAACCAAGAGTTGGGCCCTTCACCAACTGAGCTAACCAGGTGCCTTGTCAGATTTCATTTTTGAAGATTTTTTTTTTAAAGATTTTATTTATTTATTTGACAGAGAGAAATCACAAGTAGATGGAGAGGCAGGCAGAGAGAGAGAGGAAAGCAGGCTCTCTGCTGAGCAGAGAGCCCGATGCGGGACTCGATCCCAGGACTCTGAGATCATGACCTGAGCTGAAGGCAGCGGCTTAACCCACTGAGCCACCCAGGCGCCCCTCATTTTTGAAGATTTAATGATTTTTGTAATCCAAAAGCATAGATTTTTATCTTCTTTCCTCTTCAAGAGAGGGGAAAAAAAGGTATTACTTTCTGTTGTAAAAATTGAACTGGCCAAATAATTTTTTTTTTAAGTATCAATCTCTCCAACTACTCAATTATGGGATACCACAATTACCTTCTTTAAAGGAATCATTGTTATTTTTGAAACTACCAATAAATTAAATTTAGTTTATTAAATTCTATTAATATCAAAAACTATATAAAGAATTTCTTTGTAATATGTTTTCAAAACTTTCCAAATGTTAAATCTAGATTTTGCTGATGCTTAAAATAAAAACTTTACACAAACAAACAAAAAGAATAACATGCTACAGGTATTTTTTTTAATTAAAAAATAAATGTTGCTGATGCAAACTAAATTGTCACTGGAAAAGAAGAGACAACAATAACATATTTCTAGAAATATGTGAATGTGGAGCAGAAGCACATGAGAGAATTTAGGTACAGCTTGTTGACCTTTCTACCTGAATAAAAATGATCTGAAAATTGAGAATTGCAGCACCTTTAGAAAACATGGAAAAACGAACTTAGGAAATACTAACATGATACCAACAGTGTTGGAGAACTTGAACTGTGCATACTGAATTGTCATTTTTCAAGAAAGTGATAGAGTATAAATGGTATTCTTAGTTAATAAATATTCTAGTCTGTATATCTGGTTTATCCTTACCAATAAACATTTCCTGTGGAATCCATGTATGTCAAACAACCCTTTATTTTATTTCTCTAGTCCATTAATTCAAAAAAGGAGGGGCTTGGCCAGTATAAATAAGCATTTTAGTCTTAACAATAGGCATATTTTCTATTAGATTTCTGACATACTATCCTACTTTGGTTAATAGCTGTCAACAGACAGATAAATTTTAACTAGTACTAATGGTGGCCAGTTTCGTCTGAAAGGTCCAGGTAAAAATTAATAGCCATTTCAACTTCATTAGTTACAAGATTCCCGAGAAACTCTGAATCTGACCAGGAAACTAGACTAAATTACATGACTAGACAGTATTGAGGCAAAGCCATATATAATTCTTAGATTGACAAAGATTACAAATATAGTAGATGTTCAAATGAAAAATATCTGGAGTAGAGAGTTGAAGGGGAAAGAAAAAAAGAAAAAACTAGAGAAGCCTATAGAATTATAGCCATTTATCTAACATTTTTGGAATCTGATATGATGTCTAAGTAAAAAGAATAACATCATTCTTTTTGTATTGTCACACCAGGCCCAAGTGTATTTGTGTATTTTGTCAACTCACTATGATGTGGAAAGTTCTCTTTTTTAGGATAGTAAATAATTATGTAGTCAAACTGTAACATATATTATACATTTATATATTCTTTGTAAATAATAATTTATGATGACTCCAGAACTTTCCTTTCATTTGATTAATATAGAGCAATATTGATAAGGTCAGGGTGAAAATCAGAATGCATATGTCAGAGTGTATAATTTTATTTGAAAACCAAATAAAACATGCTTATTTTATTTGAAAACCAAATAATACATGCTTAGAATGATCAGGCTTATATTATGTGTACTATTTGTTCCCTCCATTGGAATATAACTGAGAGTTAGGATAGGTTATTACAAGATAGAAGCATGTCTTCATTTTTCATTGTCTATTTTTTTCTCTCTATGCCATATTCTTTTCCAGAAATTTATCAACCCTCTATTAGGAGCCCTTCAACCAAACTGAACTGAATAAATCATCTATAAAATTTGATGGAAAATGTCATACAACTGCCTTTTTGCTATAATGTTGAAAAAAAATCACAGTTTTCAGCAGCAAGTTTTACTGGAAATGATACCAGTATGAAAGTTTTCTAATATATTTGTGAATCTGCAATGTTTCATTAACAAATCATGTATCTTTAATGCTGTGTTGGAATGTACATATGATACAAGTTAAACATGTCTTATCAATTTTCATAAAAAGCAATCTCTGTCAGTCACTGTGAGACTCAGTTATAGCACTATGTGTCACATATCCTTATCTCAGTCTTCTATTTTAATATTCTAATAGCAGTATTTTAATCTAAATTATCTAGTGTGAATTTTAGTAAATTGCTTAAATGTGTGAATGGAAAACTCTATGAAAGTTTGAGTCACTGCAGTAAAATAATCATTCTAGATGACAGGAAATAAATCTTAACCACTGTCTAAAAATCTCAAATGTACTATGTAAAAAGAGAAAAATCTTATCAGTTTGTGTTCTAGAAAACATTTTGGTTTTGCTACCACACATTTTAGGAAATGAAATAAATCAAACATTAAGAGACTATTTCATAAGTATTTTTGCATGGAGTTAGATTTACAATTTTCAATGGAAAAATCAAGAGAAATGGTGCTTGATAAATGTGTGACAATATATTTCTAGGTTTCAGGAAAGTAGTCTGGTGAAACTTTGTATTGGATGTAACAATCAATTCTCCATTTGTACCTCCTGTTACCCATGATTGATACTGTTAGTTGATTATAACTTCTTTCCCAAAGAGTATATATTTGACCTTAGAATCCTTTTCAATGTAGCACTTTAGGCAATTATTGTGAAACAATGAGAAATGACATCCAATAGGAAAACCATCTGCCATGTTCAGCCTGTTGCCAAAGAAGTGCAAATGGTGAAGTGAAAATTCAACATTCAAGTGAAGGACCAGAGGTCTTATGAAGCCTAATTTTGCAATGATAGAACCTCCAGGCTAGCTTTCTCACTGTAAGCCCTAAGGATATTTGGCAGAAACTAGTGAGCACTAGTGAGCAACAACTAGTGAGAACAGGTGTAACATTTGCACTAAAATTAGCAATACACACACGGGCACACACATGCATGCACATAACTCTGCTTTACTGTATCTATACCTGCAGATGGCCTAAGCTTTGAATATATTTCCCTTCCCTAATATTATGTCTGGGACAAAGCCTCATCTGTATTAGCCAGAAAAAATAGTGGATACTATTGATAATATGAATTCTTAGGCTAAGCTAGTTTTATGGGCTGGCAGGCTGCTGACATTCTAGTTATTGAGTCTTCTTTTTTGTTTTTCCTTTTCTTTTCTTTCTTTCTTTTATATATTTTGTCTTTCTTTCTTTCTTTCTTTCTTTCTTTCTTTCTTTCTTTCTTTTTTATAAAAAAGGTTGGGGGAAATCCTAGGAAAATAGCCTATCTAAAGCAGATGCCATGTAGCTTTTAGATTGCCTCTTGGTTACTTATTTAAAGACAGCAAAACTTCACCTCAACCCCACTTAAGAAAAGTGCTTAAATAAAAACTGTAAAGGGCCAAGTATAGAGCTCTAAAAAGAAGAAAAATAGAGAAAAGCATGTCAAATGTATAGAAGGAAAAACTGTAGAGTAAAACATGTAATTCTAGGAGGATGGAAGGTTTCAAGAAATAGATAAGAGTGGATCAAGGTAATAATTGAGGTTACATACATTTTTTCCTCTTGAAGTATCAGAGCAGATTTTTTAAAAAATATATTCATAACATTACTTGGAAATTAAAAATAATCTACAAATTATCTCTAGCATTAAGTAATTCCTTAAAGACTCAATATAGAACTAGATCATGGGTAGAAATCCCAATAAAATCACATTTGGACCAAGTCTGCTGCAAAATATAAATTTCAAAGGTACTGCATAGTTAAGACAACAAATATAGAGAATAAATTGGGGGTGGTGTCTGTGTGAGATATATAAAAGCAGCTATTACATCTGCAATGGTTGATTTTGCATGTCAACTTGGAGGATGATTTGGGTGAGATCAACATTTAAATCAGTAAACTTTGAGTAATTAAATTTCTTGCAATAAGCTGGGCCTCATCCACTTAGTTGAAGGCTTGACTGAATTAAGAAAATTCTTCAGTAGAGAGCGTTTGGACTAGAATCGCAATATTGGCTTTCCTTCTT
Source organism: Mustela nigripes (assembly GCF_022355385.1). NCBI lineage: Eukaryota > Metazoa > Chordata > Mammalia > Carnivora > Mustelidae > Mustela > Mustela nigripes. The sequence goes on along the minus strand of NC_081562.1, from coordinate 44,108,978 downwards.
TTCTACATAGTCACTTTCAGACTTCAACTGTACCATCGACTCTCCTGATTCTCCAGTCTGGTCACCAACCACACTGTTAATTTTGCAATCACCAGCTTTCATAACCATGTGAACCAATTCCTTAAAATTAATATCTCTCTCCATATATATAAGCGGTATTGTTTCTCTGGAGAATCTCGAATAACACAGATTTTGGTACCAAGAGTGGTTTTACAGGCATAAAATCTTACCGATGAATATTCTGAATTGGTTCTAGTGTTCCTGAAATTGGCTCTCTATTCTCATTAGATTTAAAGACACTAATGACTCTATTTCCAGTAAAGACACTGATAGTCCATGACATGATCTGGCAATAGAGATATGCAGGATACTGCCATTGGATACTCCTAATCAAACACTTACAAGAAGCAGGTATCTGGGTGACCATGAACATAATACTTTCAACTATTTTTGTCAAAACAAAGCATGTAACAATATTGTCTGGTTGCTCCTATTGTCACAGGACAAATGGGAGGGAAAACAAAAAGGGTGAGCTCAGAGATTACAATTCCCAGGTTAAGTACATCATAAAGGACATGAACTTTTCTGTGTCTGTTATGTCACACAGCTAATATCTGATTAAAATCAAATCCAGGTACACTATGGAGTATTATGCTTCCATCAGAAAGGACGAATACCCAACTTTTGTAGCAACATGGAGGGGACTGGAAGAGATTATGCTGAGTGAAATAAGTCAAGCAGAGAGAGTCAATTATCATATGGTTTCACTTATTTGTGGAGCATAGCAAATAACATGGAGGACAAGGGGAGATGGTGAGGAGAAGGGAGTTGAGGGAAATTGGAAGGGGAGGTGAACCATGAGAGACTGTGGACTCTGAAAAACAACCTGAGGATTTTGAAGGGGTGGGGGGTGGGAGGTTGTGGGAGCCAGGTGGTACCCATTATTAAGGAGGGCACGTATTGAATGGAGCACTGGGTGTGGTGCAAAACCAATGAATACTGTTACACTGAAAAGAAATTTAAAAATAAAATGTGTTTCATGTTTAAAAAAAAAAAATCCAGGGGCACCTGGGTGACTGCCTTTGACTCAGGTCGTGGTCCTAGAGTCCCAGTCCCAGGATTGAGTCCCACATCAGGCCCCCAGCTTCATGGGGAGTCTGCTTCTCCCTCTGAACTTCTCCCCTCTCATGCTCTCTCTCTCTCAAATAAATAAATAAAATCTTAAAAAAAAAATCTAGAATCTTACCTAGTCAGTGGCAGAATTATAATGCAAATTGCATTCATAGCTTAAAAAGGTGTCAACTCTTAAAGTGAGAGCAATGATTGGGAAAGAACAGGAATCTAAAATTTGGAATGCAGACAAGTGAGAAGATCCTGATAAAATGGGACAATGAGACCCTAAATTTTATTTATTCTTTGCCAGCTGAAATAGCCTCTCTACCACTTGTAAAATCAGCTTCTCCATCCCTAGTTGAAGCAGCTCTGTTCCATCTGGGAAGATTAACCCTGCATTGTGTAAAGAAACTATAATAACTTCCCAAGAGGTTTGCCTCACAAGAAAATGCTTCATCTCAGGACCCACCCCTACCACCTCACTTTGCTTCTCAGCTTAAAACTAGACTCAAATCATAGCACGTTCATTAAGATGAGAAACAAAGTGTGATCCATGATGGAGAATGTTTTATCTCCAATGAGATACTTGAATTTTCAAATCTATACAGACAAAAATCCACAGAATATGTTGAAAATAGATATTAAGTGTGTGGGATGGCAGGGGAAGAAACATAGAGATAGATGGGGCTGAAATTATTGATATGGGTTAATTAAACAGAGATTCTGTATTAAATGTTGTGACTTAGGGACTTAAGAGTCTAATAGTTTGGTTGGTTGGCTGAAACATGGTTTGCCCACTATGAGTGAAATGGAAATGTCCAATTTCCCTTTGTTTAATATAGGGAAAGGGACTTTGATGGTCTTTCCTTTCCATAAGATATCACACTGGTCCATTACACTGATAATATAAATTTGAGACCTTGATAATTCCTTACAGATAAATCACAATGAAGATCCTAAGGGTTTCAGAGCAAAGTCCCACTATCTTCTGAAGAAACATACTATCCCCTTGAGAACCAGTTTTTGTTCTCCTACTGGGCCTTAATGGAGACTAAATCCTTAACCACAGGCCACCAAATTACTATGTGACTAGAGTTGTGACCATAAACTGGTTGTTATCTGAACCACCAAGCCATAATGTTGTGTGTGCACAATAGTACTACATCATTAGATGAAAGTGGAATATATATATATATATATATATATATATATATATATATATATGCTTAGGTATGCCCTGAAGGGATAAGTAATTCAGTTAAAGAAGTAGTCTAAAGGTACATCCCCACTTCTGCCATACTACTTTCTCTACGCCTGCAACTGTAACCTCATGGGGAGTTCCCTACTATCAGTTGGCAGAGGAAGATAAAACTTGTACTGGGCTTACAAATGGTCTCATACAATGTGCAGACACCATCTGCAAGTGTACTGCTGCAGCACTATATCCCTGAATGACAGAGATGAAAGGCAATCTTCCTGATGGAAAGAACTTGAGTAATGAACCTGGATGTTCTTTTCTTACCTTTTTTTTTTTCCTTTTCTTTTGAAGTAAAATTGGTTAGATGTGCACTTATATACTGATTCTTGGACTGTGGCCAATGATGGTGTGGTGGAATAATCAGAAACTTAGAAGGGATATGATCAGAAAATTGGAGACAGGAAAAGTCTGGGGAAAGGTATATGGATAGAATCCTCTTAATGGGTGAAAACATAAAGATATTTGTGCCTCATTTTAATGAACACCAAAAAGTCACCTCAGCAGATGAGGATTTTAATAGCCAAATGGATAAGATGACCTTATAAGTTCTGTGAATACTAATTGGCCTCTTTTCCCTACCCCCATATCAATAACAAATATGGTAGATACCAATCCAACTATATCAATAATCATTTTGAATGCCAATGGTCTAAATGAACCAAATAAAGACAGAGATCATCAAAATGGATCAAAAAACAACACCCAACTATATGTTATACAATAAACCCACTTGAAAATAGGTGACACATATGGACTAAAAGTGAATAAATGGAAGAAAATCTACCATGCATACATTAATGAAAAGAAAACAGGAGTAGCTATATTAATTCAGACACAATAGACTGCAAAGCAAGAAAAGTTATCAAGGAAAAAGAAGTGATAAAGCAGTTAATTCTCCAAAAAGATATAACAATCCCTGATATGCATATGCTTAACAACAGAGTCAAACTATGTGATGCAAAAACTAATAAAATTGCATAAAGAAATAGGTGAATCTACAATCATACGGAATTCAATAACCCTCTATCATATGTCCAGCAGGAAGAAAATCAGTAAGAACACACCACCACCATCAATCAACTAGATATGATTGACATCTATAGACTACTTTGTCTATCTACATTAAAATATACATTCTCAAGTTCTCATTTGACACTCATTAAGTTAGACCACAATTCTGGACCATAAAACACACCTAAACACATTTAGAAGAACTGAAATCCAACAAGCCTGCTTTCAGATCATAATGGAATTAAATTAGAAAACAATGACAAAAAGACAATTGTAAAATCCCAAAATACATGGAGATTAAACAGCTCACTTTCAAATAACACATGGGTCAAAGAAGAAATCTCAAGAGAATTTTTAAAACATTTTAACCAAATGAAATGAGAACACAAAATTTGTGGGATGCAGAGAAAGCAGTGCTTAGAGCATTTTAGCACTGAATTCATATGCTATAAAATAAAAAAATCTAAAGTTTCTATCCTAAGAAACATATAAACAAAAAAAAAAAAAAAAAAAGAGGAGGAGAAGGGCAAGTTCACAGCAAAGCAAGCAGAAGAAAATAATTAAGTATTAGAGCAGATCACAGAAATTTAAAATAGGAAATCCATGGAGAAAATCAATGAAACTAAATGATGGTTCTTTGAAAAGATCAGTAAAATCAATAAGCCTCTAGCCAGTAAGCCACGTTTCCCTGCATTCCCCTGTCTCTCCAGTTTTGGGGGCAGCTGTTTCTCCTATGTCCTCCCTTCTTTTATGATCTAAGACAAGTTGCGATTTTTTAGCTTTTCATTTGTACCTGTTTTGTAACTGTTGTTAAGCCCAGGTGCTGACTTCTAACCTTCTTACATGTGAAAGCCGAAAACTTGCTCTTCTTTTTCCTATTATTTTTGTTTTTAGGTGTTTTATATTTTTACATAAAGCATAAGGATCTGCAGCCAATTATTTGAAAAAATCTTTCTGGGATTTTGATAGAGATTTTTTGAATCTATAGATTAATTTGAAGAGAATTACCATCATTAGTATATTGAAATTTCCAAACCATAAACATGAAATGTCTGTCCATTTATTTAGATTTTCTTTAATTTTCCTCATCAAAATTTTATGACTTTTTTCACTTTTTTTGTAAAGTTTTCCAAGTATTATACTCTTTTTTAGTATATATTCTTTTTGATGCAATTGCAAATGGAATTGTATTCTCTTTTTTTTTTTAAGATTTTATTTATTTATTTGACAGACAGAGATCACAAGTAGGCAGAGAAGCAAGCAGAGAGAGAGGAGGAAGCAGGTTCCCTGCTGAGCAGAGAGCCCAATGCAGGGATTGATCCCAGGACTCTGGGATCATGACCTGAGCTGAAGGCAGAGGCTTTAACCCACTGAGCCACCCAGGCGCCCCTAAACACCATTTCTTCATAAGACTTCTCTCTCAGCAAAGAATAGGAGGTATCTTTAACTGTTTAAATACCATCCACAAGAAATTCAGAGCTTACTATCCCTTATTATATAGCCTTGTACTATAGCCATTTTCAATGCAACAGACAGCCAATTAAATATGCATAGATATTAGAACTTTAAAAATTATTATTTATAAATAATAAATCTTCCACTTAGGGATGCCCGAGTGGCTTAGTAGGCTAAGTGGCTGCCTTTGGCTCAAGTCATGATCCCAGGGTCCTGGCATTGAGTCCCACACTGGGCTCCTCACTTAGCGGGGAGTCTGCTTCTCCCTTTGCCTGCTGCTCCCCCTATTTGTGTGTGTGCGCTCTCTCTCTGACAAATAAATAAATAAAATCTTTTTTAAAAAGTGAGCAGATGTAAGTAAAAGAGACTCTATGATTCACCAAAATACAATATTTCAAAGATCAACCTTATATATCAAAAGGTTAGTTTCAAGTATGTTAAATCTGGATGGATTTGCTACCCTGAAGGGAAAAAGAAAAATTGCCCATTTTCAAAAAAGGAAAAGAAATCACAGAAGCTGAGGATCCAGCACAGAATGCTCCTTCTGCAAATTGTGACTATGGGGGAACTCAGAGAGACAAAGAAAAGGTAAGAGCTATGGAAATCTAGCAAATTATTCCTGCAAATTTCTCCCAGGCAATCCTGGAATTTGTTGTAAGTAGAAAACTTTTCTTCCAACTGAAATGGAGCTCTTCCAATACTGTAATGGTATGAGCAGATGAAAATAAGAAGGAATTCTGCTTCTCTAATTCTGAGGAAAGGGATATGGGATGATGATGTAAACATCTGGATGTCTAAGAGGCAGGGCACATTGTCTCTAAGTATGCTGTGGGAATAAACCAGGTATGTCTGGAAAGGTAGTATCTTTAATCACACTAGAAAGTCTATTTACAAGACCGAAGATCATAAACACTGGCTTTGCTCCCGAGGTTCAGGGCCAGTACTCCTCTGGTCATGAAAGCTGAAATAAAGGGGAAACTCAAGAGTGGAGCAAAGAAAATGGCTTGGCACTTCTGCAAATCTGTTCCAAAGAGAAAATTGAGGTGCCTGGGAGGCTCAGTTGGTTAAGCATCCAACTCTTGATATATGCTCACATCATGATCTCAGGGTCATGAGATTGAGCCCCACCTTGGGCTTCTTGCTGAGCATGGAACCTGCTTAAGATTCTCTTTCTCTCCCTCTTCCTCTGCCCCTATCCCCTCCACATGCACTTACGTTCATGTGCTCTCTTTCTATAAATAAATAATAAGTAAGTAAGTAAGTTAGTAAGTCAGGTTTGGTCAGCACACCCCAAGATGGCTAATGAAAGAATTACTCTGACTCCTTAGTAGGAGAAAGGAGAGGCCTGGGGACCAGATGCTCTAGTGGTGTAAGGCCTTGAGCTAACTTCTGTCTCCACTTTTATTGTGAGTTTAATTAACACACCATGTGCAAGGCAAGGAGTTCATGATGTACATGACCATTACAGGTTACTGCATCTAAGCTTTTACTCCTTGGCTGAGACCCTTGAGAATTCAGCCACATTTGGCCAAGAAATGCCAGAGGAGGTCCAGCAATCCTGGGACTCCTCCTTTGCTTTTCCATTAGTCTCATCCAAGGAGGCATAAACTAGTCAGTTTTTATCTATCCAGACGCTGTGAAACCCCACATAAATAAAACAAAGGGAAAGTGGAAGAAATCTCTATGAGATCTCTGAAATTTTAACAGGATAGAGACTTTACAACAGAGAGATTTTGATTGAGAATAAAAATTTTAGAAGTATGTGTTAGGTAGTGGGGTGGTAGTATAATTTAGAGAACTGCATTGACAAATCATATTAGTGGAGAAATTTAAAAGAGGTAGGTTTACATTAAAAAAAAACTTTTAAAATTATATTACAATATTGATTGTTCTGGTTGTAAATCAGTTTGTTTTTAAGTATTAGTAACTATTTTGAAGTTTATGTGTTGAATGTACTTGCTGGCAAGTAAACTTGTCTTTGGGACTCTGGGATTTCTGCAAATGTGTAGGGAGATAATTGAATTAATTATTAGTATTCAGAAGAAACATCATTCTAAATTCTAGCCAGGGGAAATATTTGAGCTCCAAGTATAAGTAGATAAAATACACTTTTTTTTTCATGTGCAGGATAAAATGTATTTTTCAAGTACAGTGATTACTATCGTCTCATAATAATTAAATCACAGTGTTATTATAAATTGGGTACTTTTATTTTATCTTACTTTATTTATTTTTTAAAGATTTTATTTATTTATTTGACAGAGAGAGAGAGAACACAAATAGGCAGAGAGACGGCAGAGAGAAAGGGGAAGCAGGCTCACTGCTGAGCAGAGAGCCCAATACAGGACTCAATCCCAGAACCCTGAGATCATGACCTGAGCCAAAGGAAGAGGCTTAACCCACTGAGCCACCCAGGCACCCTAAATTGGGTACTTTTTTTTTTTTAAGATTTTATTTATCTATTTGACAGACAGAGATCGCAAGTAGGCAGAGAGGCAGGCAGAGAGAGAGGAGGAAGCAGACTCCCTGCGGAGCAGAGAGCCCAATGCAGGGCTCGACCCCAGGACCCTGGGATCATAACCTGAGCCGAAGGCAGAGGCTTTAACCCACTGAGCCACCCAGGGGCCCCTAAATTGGGTACTTTTAAGTTACAATTTTATTTTGTTTTCAGGTTCAAACTTATTTTGAGAAAGACTGGATGGAATCTTGCTTGCTGACATCAAATGACATGATGTGAAATCCAGCCAAATAAATAAAAAAATAAATAGTTATGAGAGAGTCAATTATCATATGGTTTCACTTATTTGTGGAGAATAACAAATAGCATGGAGGACATGGGGAGTTAGAGAGGAGAAGGGAGTTGGGGGAAATTGGAAGGGGAGGTGAACCATGAGAGACTATGGACTCTAAAAATCAATCTGAGGGTTTTGAAGGGGTGGGGTTGGGAGGTCGGGATACCAGGTGGTGGGAATTATAGAGGGCACGGATTGCATGGAGCACTGGGTGTGGTGCAAAAATAATGAATAGTGTTATGCTGAAAATAAAAAATAAATTAAAAAAATACAAAATAGAAATAAAAGTTATATGGAAATATCACTAAAAATAGTTATGAAAAAGATATTCTCTAAGGTTTAATATTGGATTTTTTAAACAAGGGCATTTTTGTTTTGTTTTGTTTTGTTTATTTTTCCATGGCATCATGGTGTCATTTTAGAATTTTGGATTGGATTACTCCTTTAACTTGGGAGCTGAAAAAATGGACCAGATAGCTCACAAACTGTGTAATAAAAAGTGATTTTCTTGCATATGATAAAACTTTCAAATAAAAATATTTAGTCATGGAGTTTTTAGTAATCAAATTTGTAATTCTAACCCCAAATTTAAAAGGTGGTAGATATGAACATATAACAAAATAAATTGCTTGATAAAATATATATGTATATTTGTAATTGGCAAACTTCTTGATCTAAAAGAAATAAAAACTCCTGTAAGAATATCTGATTCCTTATCTTAAGTTGGAAAACTCATTAAAAACTAAGCTCTAATGGAATTGTCAGGGATCAAAGATAATTATACAAATATAGTAAAAAAGAAAAATAAGCACACTGTGCAGACTATACATATTTGGCCCTCAAAAATGACAATAATGATAATAGTCAATTAGAATGAATTGAGGATATAAAAACAGTTATCAATCAATATCAATGATACAAAGGAAAAAAGTAACATCTATTTTGCTGTAGAGTATTTCAACACAGAAATTAGTTTCTAGTTGTCAATAATACATGCTATGTATTGATGAACAACATTATATTATTTTATATTTCTAGTTAACATATATATTTAAAATACTGCAGAGAATATATGATAATACATCAAATTTAAATATATGCATATATACATATGAGTTTTCTAAATTTATCTTGAGAGACAATGTGTGGTATAGACTAGGCATAAAGAATAGGAAGAATAGAAAGCTAGAATTTTCCCAAAAAGGAAAATGAGACATTTAGAGAGATTTATAAAAGTAGAAGAAACACTAGGTTTTACTGTTCAGATTATGAGAGAGAAAAAAATGGTTTTGATTTGTACTAATGGAAATAGAAATTCTTAAATCAGTGAATTCAGGAGATTATGTCTCCAAAATTCCCACTATATTGCAGAAAGCAACTATCAGAACAAAAGTAAGACTTCAGAGTAAAATTTTAGAAACATTAAAAGGGGATGACTAGAACAAAAAGTCAACATGTATAAAGATTTACTTTTAGAGGTGTTTGGATACATAGTCATTTGGGTGCCACTCGGTTTTGGCTCAGGTGGTGATCTCAGAGCCCTGGGGTTGGCCCCCACTCAGGTTTCATGTTAACTGTGGAATCTGCTTGAGACTGTCTCCCCCTCTCCCTCTGCCTCCCTACCCACTCTCTAAATAAATAAATAAATTTACAATTCTGAAGCTCTGCATTATGATAATGTGTTTAATAAGAACTGTGTATATCAACTAGTAGCATATATTTGCTGTGTAAAATTAAATACTAAAAAGTAGTTGATTAACAAAGGAGAAATATATTTTTCTATCATCCAAAAGTCCAGAGATAGGGCAATGGAGGTTAGTATGATGGCTACACAGTCACTTTGTAGGCAGTAGAGTTTATTTCCTGCTGCACTATTTTGGCGCATGGTTTGTTTCCTAAAGCACAATTCATTATTAAAGATGGCTTCTCAAGCTCCAATCATCGCCTCTGTATTGCAAGTAAAAGATTAGTTATATAACACAGTTAGCTACAAGAGAGCATGCAAAGAATGTAGTTCTTTTAGCTCAAGTCACTTCTACTTCAAACAAAATTGTGATTATGTTACTAAGGCTAAAAAGGAGAAGAAAGAGCATCAAGCATTTTTTTTCTAGCTCGTGTGATAATCAAAACAATTGATCTGAATTTCTTTCTATGTGTAAAGTATCTCAAAATTTTCAGAGTTGTTTTTATGAATCAGTTCACAAATACATTTGAAGATGCTAGCATTTTATTTATGGAGAAATTCAATTAATTTAAACTCCTTCTTGTATAATAAATAAATGTTTAAAAGATGGATGATTCTATTTTTACAGAATAGTTTAAAGAGAAAAATACAAACTGTTAAAAGTAAATTAGTAAATATGTCAAGATTAAAACAGTAATATGTTGTTTTTTATACTCTGTGGGTGTTCTGGCAATCATAATTCAAATTTTTAAGAAGAAATTAAGTCCTTTTTTTTTTAAAATAAAATTCACACTTTAATGTGTTCTTGGTTTAAATGTGTAGTTTTGAAAAAAAAAATTCCACATAAAATAAACATAAGTAAAGTGAAAAAAGAAAAAATAAATGAAAATATGAAGGACCCATATTTTAAGGCCTCAGAGCACAAATATGAAAAAGCTTTCAAAACTTATATGAAAATTTCTTTCTTTTTTTTTAAAGATTATATTTATTTAATCTTGGGATTAACCCTGGGATCATGACCTGAGTCGAAGGCAGAGGCTTTAACCCGCTGAGCCACCCAGGGACCCCTTATATGAAAATTTCTAAAAAATAGGTAAAAATAATTAAGATAGATTTTATTAAAAAGGAAAAAAAGTAACTGGTACATATGAAAAATGCTTGAACACAAATATAACAAAACCAATTCACATTAAGTTACATCAAAAAACTATTTCTCACCTGTCAAACTGGCAGAAATTTAAGTTTGACAATAAAATCTGTTTGAGGAACTGTGGAGAAATAAGCCCTATCTTATACAGCTGATGGGATTTCCAAAACGCACATGGAAAGAGGATCAGTGATATTTAACAACAATACAAGTGCATTTACTCCATAATCTAGTAAACTCATATATATAATATCCTCTGGAAATTCACCTCCTCAAATGTGATTAAACAAATAAATAAGGTTGGTTATTTGGATTAGTAAAAGATTAAAGACAGTCAAAATATACCTAGGACCACTGGTTGAGTAAATCAAAGCATAGCCACACAATAACCTACTATCCATTAAAAACATAATAAAGACTCCATGTAATAAATAAACTTCCCATGTATATTATTTTTAAAATTTTTTTATTTCTTTTCAGCATAAAAGTATTCATTGTTTTTGCACCACACCCAGTGCTCCATGCAATCTGTGCCCTCTCTAATACCCACCAACTGGTTCCCCCAACCTCCTATCCCCCGCCCCTTCAAAACCCTCAGATTTTTTTTCAGAGTCCATAGTCTCTCAAGGTTCACCTCCCATTCCAATTCCCCTCAACCCCCTTCTCCTCTCCATCTCCTCATGTCCTCCATGTTATTTGTTAGGCTCCACAAATAAGTGAAACCATATGATAATTGACTCTCTCTGCTTGACTTATTTCACTTAGCATAATTTCTTTCAGTCCCATCCATGTTGCTACAAAAGTTGGGTATTCATTCTTTCTGATAGAGGCATAACATTCCATAGTGTATAGGGACCACATCTTCCTTATCCATTCATCCGTTGAAGGGCATCTTGGTTCTTTCCACAGTTTGGCGAACAAGGCCATTGCTGCTATAAACATTGGGGTACAGATGGCCCTTCTTTTCACTACATCTGTATCTTTGGGGTAAATACCCAGTAGTGCAATGGCAGGGTCATAGGGAAGTTCTATTTTTAATTTCTTGTGGAATCTCCACACTGTTCTCCAAAGAGGCTGCACCAACTTGCATTCCCACCAACAGTGGAAGAGGGTTCCCCTTTCTCCACATCCTCTCCAACACATGTTATTTCCTGTCTTGCTAATTTTGGCCATTCTGACTGGTATAAGGTGGTATCTCAATGTGGTTTTAATTTGGATCTCCCTGATGACTAGTGATGATGAACATTTTTTCATGTGTCTGATAGCCATTTGTATGTCTTCATTGGAGAAGTGTCTGTTCATATCTTCTGCCCATTTATTTTTTATATGATTGTCTGTTTTGTGTGTGTTGAGTTTGAGGAGTTCTTTATAGATCCTGGATATCAACCTTTTGTCTGTACTGTCATTTGCAAATACCTTCTCCCATTCCATGGGTTGCCTCTTTGTTTTGTTGGCTGCTTCCTTTGTTGTGCAGAAGCTTTTGATCTTGATGAAGTCCCAAAAGTTCATTTTCGCTTTTGTTTCCTTTGCCTTTGGAGACATACCTTGAAAGAAGTTTTTGTGGCTGATATCAAAGAGGTTACTGCCTATGTTCTTCTCTAGGATTCTGATGGATTCCTGTCTCACATTCAGGTCTTGTATCCATTTTGAGTTTATCTTTGTGTATAGTATAAGAGAATGGTCGAGTTTCATTCTTCAACATATAGCTGCCCAGTTTTCCCAGCGCCATTTATTGAAGAGACTGTCTTTTTTCCACTGAATATTTTTTCCTGTTTTGTCAAAGATTATTTGCCCATAGAGTTGAGGGTCCATATCTGGGCTCTCTACTCTGTTCCACTGGTCTATGTGTCTGTTTTTATGCCAGTACCATGCTGTCTTGGTGATCACAGCTTTGTAGTAAAGCTTGAAATCAGGCAACGTGATGCCGCCAGTTTTATATTTGTTTTTCAACATTTCCTTAGTGATTCAGGGTCTCTTCTGATTCTATACAAATTTTAGGATTATTTGCCCCAGCTCTTTGAAAAATACCAGTGGAATTTTGAACGGAATGGCATTAAAAGTATAGATTGCTCTAGACAGTATATATATTTTAACAATGTTTATTCTTCCAATTCAAGAGCATGGAATGGTCTTCCATCTTTTTGTGTCTTCTTCAATTTCTTGCATGAGGGTTCTGTAGTTCCTCGAATACAGATCCTTTACCTCTTTGGTTAGGTTTATTCCCAGGTATCTTATGGTTCTTGGTGCTATAGTAAATGGAATCGATTCTCTAATTTCCCTTTCTGTATTTTCATTGTTAGTGTATAAGAAAGCCACTGATTTCTGTACTTTGACTTTGTATCCTGCCACGTTACTGAATTGCTGTATGAATTCTAGTAGTTTGGGGGTGGAGTCTTTTGGGTTTTCCCTATAAAGAAGCATGTCATCTGCGAAGAGAGAGAGTTTGACTTCTTCATTGCCAATTTGGATACCTTTTATTTCTCTTTGTGGTCTGATTGCTGTTGCTAGACTTCTAATACTATGTTGAACAAGAGTGGTGAGAGTGCACATCCTGGTCGTGTTCCTGATCTCAATGGGAAGGCTATGAGCTTTTTCCCATTGAGGATGATATTTGCTGTGGGTCTTTCATAGATAGATTTTATGAAGTTGAGGAATGTTCCCTCTATCCCTATACTTTGAAGCATTTTAATCAGGGACAGATGCTGGATTTTGTCAAATGCTTTTTCTGCATCAGTTGAGAGGACCATGTAGTTCTTCTCTCTTCTCTTATTTATTTGTTCTATCACATTGATTGATTTGTGAATGTTGAACCATCCTTGTAGTCCAGGGATGAATCCCACCTGGTCATGGGCGATAATCTTTTTAATGTGCTGTTGGATCCTGTTTGCTAGGATCTTGTTGAGAATCTTAGCATCCATATTCATCAGTGATATTGGTCTTAAATTCTCCATTTTGGTGTGGTTTTTGCCTGGTTTGGGGATCAGGGTAATGCTGGCTTCATAGAAAGAGTCTGGAAGTTCCCATGTATATTATTAAATTTAAGTTTAAAAAGCAGTGACCAATCAGTGGAGAGATTAGAAATGGAGGTCTTCTCTAACTTTTATTACCTTTGTTAATCTTCAAAGACATAAATGTGTTAATTATTTAAAAATTAAATCCAGTGGAAAAAGAATTAAGAAATTAAAACAAAGGAAACAATGAAACTAAATATATATAAAATTAATATTACACCCATAGAGACAAAAAAATTATTTAAAGTAACTTTGAAACATGGAATTCTGGACACACATTTTGTTTGTTTGCATTGTTTTATTTTTAATAAGGTCAAAAGCATCTCAGAGAAATCTTAAATTTCACTCAGAGGATTTATAAGTAGCAGCCGTATTGGTTTTACAATTTTGAAAATAAATATTGAAGGATAAAAGAAATACATAGTAAGTATATTAAGCTTGTTAGGGAAAAAAATCAGTTTAAGAGCAAAGAGATCTATTTTCAACTTGAGACTAATAAGAAATAATAAAAAATAAAATTATAATATTAAATTTGAATTTAAAATATAAATACAAAATTATATTTTTACAAACATGCCAAGAACCTAGAAGCAGTGACATTCAGTAACGGGCAGATCTTGATCTCTGAATATCATCATTCCTAAAAACAACTAGGTATCCTTAAAAACATGTCTGTCTAGGCCTGGGACAGTGAGTACAAGAATTGAACATAGGCCACTGTGCTGTGTAAGGCAGTGAGAAAACCCTCAGTAACTAATGAGCTTGTCTATATGGTCTTCTCTTTCAAAAGTTAAGTCAACATTGGTGGTACCAATTTGAAGAAGTCCACATTGGTTACATTTGGGATGATTTTATTATAAAAATAATGATCATAATTAAATATAATATTAAATAAATTAAAAGCAATTATGTCATAGGATATACTCATGAAAGAAAGTTCTGCCTCTGCCATTGTCAGGTGAACTCATAATAGGTTGATCTTCCTTACAGAATAAAATAGTATTAATTCTGGACAGATACAAACAAAATGAAACAGAAAAAAAAAAGCAAAAACAACAACAAAACAAAACAACTATCTAAAAATCTCTGAAATTAAACAAAGATGGGCACACACTGGAAGAAAATGGACACATGTTAGGGTTAGGTACAACCCCTAGATTCTCTCTCTTGGTTTACATGCTCTGTATATCCATTTTCCCTTGAGTAAGGTGCTCTGTGAAGATGATGGGGTGCCTTTTCAATGATAAGATAATATTCTGTGGCCAAGGGGAAGAGACTTCACAGCTGTTATCAAAGTCCTAAATATGTTGATTTTGAGATAATCAATAAAGTTTGTCTGGGTGGGCCTGGCTTAATCAGATAAAATTTCTTAAAAAAGGACAGGATCCTTCCTAGAAAAAGAAAGAGAAACTCTTCTGTTGGCACTGAAGAAGGAAATTTTTATGTTATTAACTGATTATTGAGAGTAGTGGCCTCTAAGAATGGAGTCCCTCACTCTCATAATTGCTAGAACCAAATTTGACCAATAACTCAAATGAGCTTAGAAAAGACCCCACACTCCAGAAGATAATTCTTAACTGGCACTTTGTTTGAAGGTTTGTGAGACCCTGAGTGGAAGATTTAAAGCTATGACCAGACTAACGACCTATCTGTGATATAATAAATGTCTCTTACCTAAGTTACTAAACTTTTTTTTTTAAAGATTTTATTTATTTAGTTGACACAGAGAGATCACAAGTAGGCAGAGAGGCAGGCAATGAGAGAGGGGGAAGCAGGCTCCCTGCTGAGCAGAGACACCCCCCCCCCCCCGCTGGAGAATTTGATCCCAGGACCCTGACTAAGATCATGACCTGAGCTGAAGACAGAGGCTTAACAACTGAGCCACCCAGGCACCCCCTAAGTTACTAAACTTATAGTGATACGGTAGGCAGTGACAGAACCTAATACAAAGGAATGGACATGAGATAACTTTCCGTCTGAGGATAAGTTTGCAGTTGCTACTATGTAGTGGAGCATGATGAAAGAAAGAAAGAAGAAAGAAAGAAAGAAAGAAAGAAAGAAAGAAAGAAAGAAAGCAACAACAATTAGTCTTTCTGTCCTGAAGAGCCAGATAGTAATGTTTTGAAGGGACAACAGGGGAGCTAAGATATCTAGCCAGCAAAGAATGGACTCCCATATTGTTGGAAAGCTTTATTGTCAATTGAAAATAGTACTGTTGGAGTACAGAAGGTCCCAATAAATATCTTATATTATATCTTATATCTTATATTAATACCTTATATATCTTATATTAATACCCAATAAATATTTATTCCATTTAGGATTACTTGGACATAGACACAGACAGATTCAAAATCATTGCTTTCCCTAGAATGGAGACCATGGTCTGCAAGAATGGGCTTGCTAATATTTACCCTCTGAAAAAATACAGATCTACTGATGCAGATGGACAACTGCAGGCCTTTCTTATAAGGGCAGGTATACTATTTAGCTCTGAAAAACAGTTAGGAAAGGGCTAAACTGAGCATGTTCAGTTTCTTATCCCCAAATCAAAATCAAGTAAATCATCTTTCCTTTCACGGGAGAAAAATTAATGACAAGTGGAAAAGGAGGCCAGGAGTGTTATTAGGTAGATTTCCCTGATGTGAAGATCAGGGGAAAGCCAGAACCCAACTAAGTCAGATTATGGTTCAAAAGTTATATGGGTTGAGGCTCTCCATTTAAACCTTCAAGACCTAACACAGAGCTTATATTTTTGACAATTATATCCTTTTTGAAACTCTCTTTCTCTGTACTCCCTGAAATCTCAATTTTATGTTTCTTAAGCTTCTTTATTCATCCCGGCCTTATCTGCTTCTCTGAGTTATTTTGTACTTCTTGCACATGTTTGTATTTGCCAAACTTCTACTGGTAATTGCCTTCCTTTCCTGTCCTTCCCCTTCCCCCTTCTTTCCTTTCCCTAAGTCTCCCTTTCCTTCTCTTTTCTGTAAGCACTCATTTGACAAACTGTATTCTTTCATTTATGGCTTTGTAGATCACCTCCATGGAGACCAATAATTACTTCACCAAATGTTCTTGGTGTCATTACAATGAATAAATATGCTAAGTGCAGGGGATATAAAGATGCATTTAGGTAAAACATGATTTATGAAGGTGTTTTTTTAATTTAACAGTTGATAACTTGAAAGTCAATATAGAAGTAATTTAGTGCATACCTTCTAGAGCCTGGTCTGTCTACCAACCCCAGCTCTACCACTTCTAAACTACAGAAGACCTTTACTTCTCTCTGATCATTCTAAGGCTTCAGTAATTATTTAAGGTTTATGTTTGCATATGCATTGTAGATTATAAAGCATTCAGTTCATCATATTTCATTTATTTTAACAATAATAAACTGAAAGAAATTATTATGTCTTTTTTTATAGGAATAAAATCGAGGCTTGTGAGACTTTTAAAAGGTTAAGAAAATTAAAAACAGTGTTTTAATTTTAACCTCTAACTTCTAACTCCTCTTTTCTTTTTTCTCACAGTTGCTGCCCTAAATTTACCTTGAGCTTTGCTGTCTCTCCAAAGATCTAATTCACAAGTGTTACCTGATATCATGAACACCACAAAATCAACCTCAAAATAAACATGCACTAAAGTAAACCATCTATGCCCCAAATCTGTTTCTCTTCTTGAATTTCTTAGCTTTGAATGACAGGAACTTCCCAAGCAAGAAATTTCAAAATATTGGAACATCTCCCATCCCACTCTTCATTATCTCCATACACATTTCATCTCCTAGGGGGCCCCCATCTACAGTCTATAATTTTCCTTCTATCATATCCCACTTGCCAATCCCACTGGAATAATCTTAATCAGAATTATTAACTCCAGCTAATATTAACTATTAATTGATTTTTCCTGGGTGAAGTCTCTGCAGAGACTAATTTGTTCTTCACAATACTTGCTGTGAGGCTAACTACTATTTATTGAAATCTAATTAACTGTCCAGCATTACATTTGGGTCCCTCACACACATTATATCATTTAATTTTCACAAGAATCCCTAATATATAATATACCAGCCAGCTTTGCAGATGAGGACATTGAGGCTAAGTGCCTTCCATTTATATAGTTGGAACTGAAACATAGACAAGCCCAATTCCAAATTGGTGTTGTTGCTTCTCTGGTTTATTTTTCTTTGATCATTTTATTTCCCTGCTCAAAATAACACATAGGCTCTCACTGCCTCACAGGTTATATACAAAAATCACTAGCATATTATTTTAATATTACTTGATCTGGTCTCAATTTATAATTCTAGCCCTATTTTCTATTTCCTGTAAACACATTCTACTCATAACCAAACATTAGTCAATCTAAATCAACACATTCCACAATGTCCGGCTTCCATCCTGGTGTACAAACTAGTTCTTCTATTTAAATTGCTTCTCTTCCTGTCTCTAGCTGTCCAGGTGACCCATCCTTTAAAGGTCTAGCTAAATGCCTCTTCCATAATGGAACACTCCTCGAGCTCTTTCAACAGAATTGTTAATCTTCTGAACTTTTGCAACACCTGTAATTTTCTAATTTTTATTTGAAATTATTTTATTTCTGTTTATTTAAACCTTCCTAAAGTAGCATATGTCTATATTTTAACCATCTTTGTATCTTCTAGGCCTCAGGATAGTGATCAAGATAAGAGAGACTGTTACCTAGAAATTATTTTTCTTTTTGCATTAAAACATAATAAGATATTATAGCCAGTGGAGGTAAAATAGGAGCAAGTATATATTACTATGCATGGACTGGCAGGCACCAAAGTTCAGCTAATAGACATAATAAATTAAGCTATTAATTTTAATTCCTCTGACAGAAAAGTTTCTCCTAAGTATTAGAAAATTGAGCTAAAAATAGTCAATGAAGCAGAAATGTTTCTAACAGCTCCTAAAAATTTTGCATTTTGTTTTATTGGAGATCAGTTATGGACTTTTTTCCTTGAAAATGTTTTTTCAGAGATAATATTTTTAGTAGACTTTATATTTTTTATGGAGGAAAAAAAATCTATAAAACAACAGTATTGAAAATTTAACCATAATTGATTAGAATGAGGCTTCTGAATGAAGAATAATAAAGGAGTTTAGATTAAGTCTCTTAAATATTGGACATAAACTTTTTATTCTTCCTGCCACTTAAGAATTTAGCAATGAGTAGAGTTTATTTGGGATGGAAAATATAATGCTTTAATTATTGAAAGTTCTAACTCTGCCCATTGGACCTGTTATGCATATCTAAAGTTAGAAAGAATTCCTTCCAACAGTACAATTTTAGACAAAATAATGGATTTTTAAATTATTACCCCAAAGTATGAACATCTGTTTGTTTTTCTTTCAATGAATCTCTATTTTAACATATGTATTAAATATAAATGAATTGAGTATAAATATATATAATCCTACTTATTAGGATTGTATAATGTATAATATATATTTATGTGTTTATTTATATATGTATATATTTTTAAATATAATATAAATACTTATGTATGTGTATATAATATAAATATATATATGAAGTCAAATAATTATAAATTTAAATATAAATATATATAAACATATATATAACTTCTATATACAAATACATATTTACATACTTATAATTAAATATAAATATATATAAACTCTTACATATAAATACATATTTATATATCTATAATTATATATATATAAACTCCTACATATATAAATATAAATATATATATATAGGAGTCAAAAAATTATGTAGGAGTCAAAGAGTAGAAGAGGTAAGGGAGGATTTGTCAAACGATTCTTCTGAAAATAGAGTTGACTCAAGTCATGATCCCAGGGTCTTGGGATCAAGCCGCACATTGGGCTCTCTGCTCAGCTGGGAGCCTGCTTCTTTCTCTCTCTCTGCCTGCCTTTCTGCCTACCTGTAATCGCTGACTGTCAAATAAATAAATAAATAAATCTTTAAAAAAATATTCTTCTGAAAATATTTCAATATTTTGAGAAGATAGTTTTTAAAATGATTTCTTGTTCAAATTTTACAAAACTAAGTTTAATACCTATAATTCAAATATTTGGCTAGGTTAGTTTGTTTAGTTTGTTAATAGGTTAGAGTTAATTGCTTTATATTGTTGAAATATATTATATTTGAATTATTCAGGGCTCACTTATTCTCTTTGA
>NC_081562.1:44059643-44089306 GCF_022355385.1 Mustela nigripes | reverse complement strand
TTCTTTCTTTCTTTCTTTCTTTCTTTCTTTCTTTCTTTCTTTCTTTCTTTCTTTATCTGAGCATTGAGGCAGACATAGGGCTTGATTCAGAATCCTGAGATCACTGGGTGCTGGATTGCTCAGAGGGTTAAATCCTCTGCCTTTGGCTCAGGTCATGATCCCAGTATCCCTGCATCGGGCTCTGTGCTCAGCAGGGAGCCTGCTTCCTCCTCTCTCTCTGCCTGCCACTCCACCTACTTGTGATCTCTCTCTCTGTCAAATAAATAAATAAAATCTTAAAAAAAATGAACCCTGAGACATAACCTGAGCTGAAATCAAGAGTTGGACACTTAACTGACTGAGTCACCCAGGTGCCCATTTGCTTTAAAATTTTCTTTGAAAATATTTTAATAACAATATGTATAGTGATACAGTTTAATGTCCTTTAAAGTTTGGAATATATAAAACATGCTTATTTTAAGAAGTGCTAATGCCATAATAGAGGCATTTGAGATTTTAGGTAAGTTTTTACCATAGTATAAAATATGCAAGTTCCAAGCCAGTAAAGAATTAAGAATATAAAATAAATTCTCTAGTACTTACCATACTGTATGGAACTTTATATTTAAAACACACACACACACACAGAACAAACATATAAAAAACAAACAAACAAAACAAAAAAAGGGAAGTTGTGTTTTTGTTTTTTATTTTTCTAAGAAAGCTGTGTTTGGATAATTACTTATATGCCAGTACTCTTTGAAAGATTATAATAATTCATTTGTTCATCTCTTGAAGAGAGTATTATTATTAAATGATATACAGATGGGCCCCCAGAGGGGCTGAGTAACTAACTCGAGATTCCAGTGGGCAGTATATGAATCCTGAACTCAACCAAGTACTTTGACTCTAGTATCTGTACTCTCACAAAGGGTCCCATCTTATCTCTCATTCAGTGTATTAATGGAAGCTTTCTGAGCATGTAAAATGAGTTCAAATAAATTTTAATTAGGGAATTTCTTATAAAATATCTGATTTGCTAGCCTGCAATACACCTAAACAAGAGAAAAAAAATCTTATTCAAGCGTTATGATACATAATGCCTTCCTGGATACCAGAATTTTTAGACAAGATCGGGCACGTTCAGGGTGGTATGGCCGTAGACAATACCGGAATTTTTATAGCAACTCTAAGCTCAGATCCAAGAGATTGAGGTATATCTGTTTAATATTACCTCTGCTAATTTTATGGACTTATTTCTATAAAAGCTCATATTTCTAGATTATAGTTTTCACCAACTGTAATTATATAGCTCTAGGCACTTTGTTATTGTTAACTATGATAGTGATATATTCTTCAAATTTGAATAACTGGGGCACCTCAGTGATTCAGTTGGTTAAGCATCTACCTTTGGCTCAGTTCATGATCCCAATGTCCTGGAATAGGTCAGGCTCCCTGCTCATCAGGGGGTGTACTTTTCCCACTCTCATTTCCCCTGCTTGTGCTTGCTTTCTCTCTCAAATAAATAAATAAAATATTTAAAAAAAAAATTGAACAATAGCTGCTGACAAGTTCCTTATTTTCTTTACTTTTGGTGATTCAAGTGTACAGATCTGGAGTAAGAAAGGAACTTCTAGGTTTCACAACTTCTTGGTCAGTTCTTTTTCTTTCAACTTAAAAAAAATTAACATATAATATATTATTTGTTTTAGGGTTATAGGTCTGAAATTAATCAGTCTTACACAATCCACAGTGCTCAACATAGCACACACCTTCCACAATGTCTGTTACCCTATCCCTATCCCTCCCAAACCCTCCACGCCAGAAACCCTATTTGTGTCCTGAGATTAAGTCTCTTATGGTTTGTTTCCCCCTCTAGTTTTGTCTTGTTTCATTTTTCCTTCCCTTCCCCTATGATCCTCTGTCTTATTTCTTACATTCCTCCTATCAGTGAGATCATCTGGTAATTGTCTTTCTCTGGTTACTTTATTTTAGCATAAAAGCATCTAGTTCCAGCCACATAATTGCAAATGGCAAGATTTCATTTTTTTGATAGCCACATAATATCCCATTTTGTGTGTGTGTGTGTGTGTGTGTGTGTATGCCACTTCTTTATCCATTCATCTGTTGATAGACATCGAGGCTCTTTCCATAGTTTGGCTATTGTGAACATTGATGCTGTTATAAACATTCAGGTGCACGTGTCCTTTTGGATCACTATATTTGTATCTTTAGGATAAATACCCAGTAGCTCAATTGCTAAATCATAGGGTGGCTCTATTTTCAACTTTTTGAGGAACGTCCATATTGTTTTCCAGAGTGGTTGCACCACCTTGCATTCCTATCAAGAGTGTAGAAGGTTTGTCCTTTCTTTGCATCCTTGCCAACATCCTTCATTTCCTGATTTGTTAATATTAGCCATTCTGACTGGTGTGAGGTGGTATCTCAGTGTGGTTTTGAGTTATATTTCCCTGAGGCTGAGTGATGTTGAGCACTTTTTCATGTGTCTGTTGGCCATTTGGATGTCATTGCAGAAATGTCTGCTCATGTGTTCTGCCCATTTCTAGATTGGATTATTTGTTCTTTGGATGTTGAGTTTGATAAGTTCTTTACAGAGTTTGGATACTAGTCCTTTATCTGATATATCATTTTCAAATATCTCCTCCGAATCTGTCAGCTGTCTTTTGGTTTTGTTGACTGTTCCCTTTGCTGTGCAAAAGCTTTTGATCTTGATGAAGTCCCAATAGTTCATGTTTGCCCTTGCTTCCCTTGCCTTTGGATATGTTTCAGGGAAGAAGTTGCTGGGGCTGAGGTCGAAAGGGTTGCTGCCCATGCTGCACTCAAGGCTTCTGTTTCACATTCAGGTATTTCATCCATTTTGTGTCCATTTTTGTGTGTGGTGTAAGGAACTGGTCAAGTTTCATTCTTCTGGATATGGTTGTCCAATTTTCCCAACACCATTTGTTGAAGAGACTAGAGACTGTCTTTTTTTTTTTT
This sequence comes from Mustela nigripes, assembly GCF_022355385.1. Lineage (NCBI taxonomy): Eukaryota > Metazoa > Chordata > Mammalia > Carnivora > Mustelidae > Mustela > Mustela nigripes. Next base: position 44,086,330 of record NC_081562.1, on the reverse strand, counting down.
TTTCCCCCATTGGACATTCTTTCCTGCTTTGTTGAAGATTAGCTGACCACAGACTTGGGGGTCTATTTCTGGGTTCTCTATTCCATTTCATTGATCCATTTGTCTCTTTTTGTGCCAGTACCATACTGTCTTAATGATTACAGCTCTGTAATAGAGCTTGAAGTCCAGAATTGTGATTTCACTAGCTTTAGTTTTCTTTTTCAACATTATTCTGGCTATTTGGGCTCTTTTCTGATTCCATTAAAATTTTAGGATTATTTGTTCCATTTCTTTGAAAAAACATTGGTGGTATTTTGAGAGGGATTGCATTAAATGCGTAGATTGCTCTAGGTAGCATAGACATTTTCACAATGTTTATTCTTCCAATCCATGAACATGGACCATTTTCCCATTTCTTTGTTTCTTTGTCAATTTCTTTCATGAGCATTCTATAGCTTTCTGAGTACAGATTCTTTGCCTCTTTGGTTGGATTTTTTCCTAGGTATCTTATGGTTTTGGGTGCAATTATAAATGGGATCAACTCCTTAATTTCTCTTTCTTCTAGTTGTTGGTGTATGGAATTGTAACTGATTTCTGTGCATTTTTATTGGTTTTATATCCTGACAACATACTGAATTCCTGCATGAGTTCCAGCAGTTTTGGGGTGGAGTCTTTTGGGTTTTCCACATAAGGTATCATATCATCTGCAAAGAGTAAGAGTTTGACTTCTTCTCTGCCAAGCGAGATACCTCTTATTTCTTTTTGTTGTCTGATTGCTGAGGCTAGGACTTCTAGTACTATGTTGAATAGCAGTAGTGATAGTGGACATCCCTGCTGTGTGTTCCTGATCTTAGAGGAAAAGTTCTTGGTTTTTCCAAATTAAGAATGTTATTCGCTATTGGTTTTTCATAGATGTCTTTTATGATATTGAGATATGTGATCTCTGTCCCTACGCTGTGAAGAGTTTTAATCAAGAAAGAATGCTGTACTTTGTCAAATGTTTTTTCTGCTTCTGTTGAGAGTATCATATGGTTCTTGTTCTTTCTTTTAGTAATGTATCATATAACACTGTTTTATTTGTGATTTTGAACTAACCTTGCAGTCCAGGAATAAATCCCACTTTGTTGTGGTAAATAATCCTTTAACATACTGTTGGATCCTATTGGCTAGTATTTTGGGGAGAATTTGTGCATCCATGTTCATCAAGGATATTGGTGTAAAATTCTTTTTAATGGGGTCTTTGTCTGGTTTTGGTATCAAGGTAATGCTGGCCTCATAAAATGAGTTTGGAAGTTTTCCTTCCATTTCCATTTTTTGGAACAGTTTCAGGAGAATAGGTATTAATTCTTCTTCAAATATTTGGTAGAATTCCCCTGGGAAGTCATCTGGCCTTGCACTCTTGCTTGTTGGGGGATTTTTAATGACTGCTTTAATGTCCTTACTGGTTACGGGTCTGTTCAGGTTTTCTGTTTCTTCCTGGTTCAGTTTTAATAGTTTATAAATCTCTAAGAATGCATCTATTTATTCCAGATTGCCTAATTTGCTGGCATATATTTGCTCATAATATGGCCATATAATTGTTTGTATTTCTTTGGTGTTGGTTGTGATCTCTCCTCTTTGTTGTAATTTTATTAACTGGGTCCTTTCTCTTTTCTTTTTGATAAGTCTGGCCAGGGAGTTGTCAATCTTATTAATTTCATTCAAAGAACCAGCCCCTATTTTCATTGATCTATTCTACTTTTTTTTTTGGGGGGGGGGGTTCTATTTCATTGAATTCTGCTCTGATCTTTATTATTTCTCTTCTGCTGGGTTTAGGCTTTCTTTGCTGTTCTTTCTCCAGCTCCTTTTAGGTGTAGGGTTAGGTTGTGTACTTGAGACCTTTCTTGTTTCTTCAGAAAGGCTTGTGTAGCTATACACTTTCCTCTTAGTACAGCCTTTGCTGCATCACAAAGATTTTGAACAGTTGTGTTTTCATTTTCATTTGTTTCCATGATTTAAAAAAAAAAAAAATCTTCTTTAATTTCCTCATTGGCCCATTCATTCTTTAGTAGGGTGCTTTTCTGCCTCCATGTATCTGAGTTCCTTCTAACTTTCCTCTTGTGGTTGAGTTCTAGTTTCAAAGCATTATGGTCCAAAAATATTCAGGAATGATCCCAATCTTTTGGTACCAGTTTCAACATGATTTGTGACCCAGGATGTGATTTCTGGAGAATGTTCTATGTGTGCTAAAGAAGAATGTGTGTTCTCTTGCTTTGGGATGGGATGTTCTGAATATATTTGTGATTTCCATCTGGTCCAGTGTGTTATTTAAAGTCTTTATTACCTTGTTGATATTTTGCTTAGATCTGTCCATTTTAGTGAGGAGGATGTTTAAGTCCCCTACTGTTATTGTATTATTGTTGATGTGTTCCTTTGATTTTGTTATTAATTGGCTTATAAAACTGGCTGCTCCCAAGTTAGGGGTGTAGATTTTAAAATTGTTAGATCTTCTTGTTGGATAGACCATTTAAGTATGATATAGTGTCCTTCCTCATCTCTTCCTTTAATCTTTAGTTTGAAAAACCTAATTTGTCTGATATAAGGATTTCCACCTCAGCTTTATTTTGATGTCCATTAGCATGGTAAATGGTTTTCCACACTTTACTATAGATCTGGAGCTCTTTGGGTCTAAAACGAGTCTCTTGCAGAGCAGCATTTAATGGGTCTTTTATTTTTTTAATCCAATCTGATATCCTGTGTCTTTTGATTGGGCGCATTTAGTCCATTTACACTCAGGGTAACTATTGAAAAATATGTATTTAGTGCCATTGTATTGCCTGTAAGATGACTCTCACTGTATTTTGTCTCTGTTCCTTTCTGTTCTGTGTTACTTTTAGACTCTCTTTGCCTAGAGGACCCCTTTCAGTATTTCCTGGAGGGCTGGTTTGGCGTTCTCAATTTTTTTTAGTTTTTGTTTGTCCTAGAAGATTTTTATCTCTCCTTCTATTTTCAATGACAACCTAGCAGGATATTGTATTCTTGGCTGCATATTTTTCTCATTTAGTACTCTGAATATATCATACCAGTACTTTCTGGCTTTCCAGCTCTCTGTTGATAGGTCTGCTGCCAATCTAATAGTTCTACCATTTAGGTTACAGACTTCTTGTCCTGAGCTGCTTTCAGGATTTTCTCTTTATCTTTGAGACTTGTAAGTTTTACTACTAGATGACAGGGTGTTGACTTATTTTTATTGATTTTGAGGGGAATTCTCTGGTGCCTCCTGGATTTTGATGCCTTATTCCTTTCCCAAATTAGGGAATTTCTCTACTATAATTTGCTTCAATATACCTTCTGTCCCTCTTTCTCTTTCTTCTTTTTCTGGGATCCCAATTATTCTAATATTGTTTCATCTTATGGTACCACATATATTTTGAATTCTCCTCTTGTGATTCAGTAACTGTTTATCTCTCTCTAAGTTTCTTTATTCTTCATCATTTGTTCTTCTATATCACTAATTCTCTCTTCTACCTCATTTATCCTAGCAGTTAGAGCCTCCATTTTTTATTGCACTTCATTAATAGCCTTTTTTATTTAATTTGGTTAGATTTTAGTTTCTTTTATTTCTCCAGAAAGGTATTCTTTAGTATAATCTATGCTTTTTTCAAGCCCAGCTAGTACCTTTATAATTGTCATTTTAAACTCTAGTTCCAACATTTTACTAATATCTGTATTGAATAAGTCTCTGGCAGTGAGTACCATCTCTCTCTCTCTCTCTCTCTCTCTCTCTCTTTTTTTAGGTGAGTTTTTCTGTTTTGTTATTTTGCCCAGAGAATAATAAATGAATGAAAGAACAAAATTCTAAAAGGGTAACAATGACCCCAGAAAAATATACACAAGCAAATCAGTAGAGACCCAGATATGGGGGGACAGGGGAGAAGAAAAGAAAAAAATATGATTAGGCCAATGAATAGAACAGAGCCACATACTAGATTTTGTGTATATTTTTGTCTGTTAGAAAAAACTGTCTCCCAAAATTTTAAAGAGAGAAAAACTTATATATATATACAAAAATAAAGGTAAATAGGATGAAGGGATGGAATATGACCATAAGGATGAAAATTTAAAAATATTTTAAAAAAAGTAATTGATAAGAAGTTGCTTGGAAAAAAAAAAAAGAAGAAGAGAATGTGATCAGGTAGGAGACTAGGAAAAGCTATACACTAGATTAAGGGTATATTTTGGTCTGTTAGAAGAAACTATATCCCTCAATTTTAAAGAAAGAAAAAATACATGTACAAAAGATAAAGTTAAATATAATGAAGGAATAAACTAATCTGTAAAAAGGAAAATTTTTAAAAAAGATTTAAAAAGGAATTGATAAGATTTCTGGGAAGAAAAAAGAAAAAAAAATATTTATTTATGTATTTGACAGAGATCACAAGTAGGCAGAAAGTAGGCTCATTGCTGAGCAGAGAGCCTGATGCGAAGCTCGATCCTGGACCCTGGGATCATGACCTAAGCCAAAGGTAGAGCCACCCAGATGCCCTGAAAAAAGAAAAAAAATTTTAAAAAGAAAAATAAAAGAAATTTTTAAAAATTAACTTTCAAAGACTGAAGAATCATGGGAAAAAAGCCATGAATTCCATGTGCTATGTTCCCCTACCACTGGAGTTTGGTGGTTCTCCTTGATTGGTAAACTTGATCTTGGCTGGATGGTCTTAATGATCTTCTGGGGAAGGGGCCTGTTGCCTCTCATAGTTATTCTCAAATGTCTTTGCCTGAAGCAGAATTGCACTGTCCTTGCCAGGGGCCTGGCTAAGGAATCTTCTCAGGTTTGCTCTCAGTAGCTTTTCCCCTGAGCTTTTCATACAGCTTTAGAGGAGAGAGAAAATGGCAGCCTCCCAATCTCTGGCCCTTCAGGAGTTGAGCCCTCAGAAAAAAGCAGTCAGTCTTTCCTGTCTGCTTGGTCTCCAGCCACACTCCATGCTCAACTGGCCTATGACCCAGGGTTTTTATCTCTGGCACACCCCTGTTTGGAGTTTCTAAACTCAGCTAATACCTGTGCTACATTTTCTTTATCCATTCATCTGGGTTGTTTCCATATCTAACTATTGTAAATAATGTTGCAATGGACATGGGAGTGCAGACATCTGTTCAAGACAGTGATTTTATTTCCATAAGGTATATAGTCAGAAGTAGAATTGCTGGATCATATGGTAGTTCTATATAGTTCAGAAACCTCTATACTGTTTTCCTCCGTGGCAATACCACTTTATTTTCTCACCAACAGTGCACAAAGTTCCAATTTCCCCAGAAACTTACAAATACTTGTTAGCTCCATATAAAAAAAAATATATATATATACACACACACATATGTATATATAAATATACAGTATATACATACACACACATACATATGTATGTATGTATGTATGTCATATTATATATAGCATATAATAGTAACCATAATATATATAATAATAACCATCTTAACAATGGAGAGGTGATATATTATTATGGTTTTGGTCTGCATTTCCCTGATTATTAGCGATGTTGTGCACTTTTTCATGTATCTATTGGTCATTTGTATGCTTCTTTGGGGAAATATTCAATATTTTGTCCATTTTTAATTGGGTTATATGTGTCTTTGACTATTTTTAGGAGTTTTCTATATATTTTGGAAATTAACCACTTATCAGATAAATGTTTTGAAAGTTTTTCTTTTTTTAAAGTTATATGTTTATTTTAGGGGAATGGATGGGAGGGCAAAGGGAGAGGGAATCTCCAACAAACTTGGGCTCCCTTCTGAGGACAGAGCCCAACATGGCAGGGGGTGGGGAAGTGTCCATTCATGACCTTGAGACCATGATCTGAACTGAAACCAAGAGTTGGATGTTTAACTCACTAAGCCAACCAGGTGCCCCTGAAAATTTATTTTTCATTACACAGGTGGTTTTTAAACTCTGTTAATTGTTTCCTTTTCTTTGCAAAATGTTTTTTGTTTGTTATAATCCCAGGTAACTATTTTTACCTTGTTACCTGTGCTTTTGGCATGGTATCTAATACCAATGTCAGTGGCTTTTCCCCTGTTTTCTTCAAGGAGTTTTACAGTTTCAAAACTTCCATTTAAATCTTTAGTTTATTTTGAGTTATTGTTTGTGTATCATGAGAGATAAGGATCTAATATCATTAAGTCTTTTTTTTTTTCTTCTCCCTGGCTACTTCTCACATCTTTCAATAATGTCTTGTTTGGACTAGTCTGAGTTTTGCTACTAGAGTATTTCATTTTGTTTTGCTTTCTTATTACTTTATTTAGTGTTCAGTTTGATTCTGTCAGTTATAAATGTTTTCATTATTTTTCAGAAGAGAAAAACTATGTAATATGGTGAAATTGGATCATTAATGTAATATAGATATTATGAAAATACACTGTCTAGAATATAATGAAGACTAAAAGAAAGAAGTAATACATTCTAAAGTGGGAGGATTGTAGCAGGGAAACTTTATTAAAGCCCAACATGTTTTTCTCAGTCTACAAGAAAAAAAACTTTTCAGATGGACACTGGAGGAAAATTGATGCAATGGAGAGAGCAGCAGAAACAATGAAAAAGATATGAAATCATAGGAATATTAATTCAAAAAGGGTTTGAAGCATCAGAGGGAAAGGGAAAAGCAGGCTCCCCACAGAGCAGGGACCCCAAAGTGGTACTCTATCCCAGGAACGTTCTCTCTCTCTCTATCTCTCTCTCTCTCTGTTTGTAAAATAAATAAAATCTAAAAAGTTTGCATTTCAAAATTTAAATATTTCACTGTTCTGAGGCAAAATTTTAGGGAATTCAACTATCTCTGGATTAGTAAGCAATAACTGTTTTCATATGAAATTCTCCCAAAATGAAGAAGGAGTTTTATAGAGTTTATGATCAACACACTTAATTGTTTTGGTTTGGGGAAAATAGGTGAATATAATTATCCTTAAGGAAACTTCTGATGAAAAATCTTCTTTTTTGTGGCAGGTAATATTTCTTTGCCCTTTCTCATTTCAATGATAAAGGAAACAGGATTGTAATTGATAAGCATACAAAGTATCAACAGAGAGTTGGAGATACTGATAGGAACCTTATAAGTATTACAGTGACATTAAATAACCTGAAAAAACCCCATGAATTTTGAGAGTCTATTCATTGAATAAATTCATTAAATACATTCTTTCCTAAAGACTCTATGTCCGAATATCATTACAGTAGGGTTTAGGGTTTCAAAATCATGAACTTTGGAGGGAAGCAAACGTTTAGTTCCTAACAGTCTCACAACAGAACCCACCTGCACCACGTACAAATTCTTTACCATTCTCCAGCAGAAAAATAAAATAACAAATATTTCTCAAAATCTCATGCTACTTTCCATTTACTGCCCTATTCTTCCCTTCCTTTTATTTTTCAAATGTCCTATAACTTGAAAACATTCACAGTCCCTACTCATGCACTCATGTATCCCTTTCATTTGCTCCTCGGCCAGTCTGGCTTGATCTCCGTCTAAGCCACCAGTGACCTTCATGTTGCTATGTCCACATTCTTCAGTCTTCCTTTGACTTAATCACTTTTTCTGTCTTGAAACACTTAATTCCTGTGGCTTTTGAAATACCAGACAAAACCTTTTCTTCTCCCTCTATGTCCCAGATGATTCTTTGTTTTTGAGATTAAGAAGCAGTTTTATTAAACTATAGCATGTGTACATATGCAGGCATATAAAACCACAGTTAACCTGAAAAAAAAAAAAAAAAAGGTTTGAGATTGTGCAGGAGGAGAAGAGCACTGTGAGATAAATTAATTAAATTACTCTTGAGAAGAAAGTGAAGTCATGCCATGCTCTAAATAAGGGGATATGAAAAGAAAAAGGCTTTGGGGGGCTCCCAGGTATCTCAGTTGCCTGAGCATTTCTCTCTCGCTCTAAAATAAATACACCTCAAGAAAAAGAAGAAAAAAGAAAGAAAGAAACAATTCTCTGGGGAAGAATTTGATACAGTTAATTTCAGCATGTTGAAATATATATACCTGTTGCACATCTATCAGAAAACCCAGCAAAGAGGCTTGAATGATGAAAAGAAATTTGGGAGATATCACATGTTTGCAAGTTAAGACCTTCAGATTAGCTGAATTTCCTGAAGAAAATACAAAGAGGAGGGGCACCTGGATGGCTCAGTGGGTTAAAGCCTCTGCCTTCGGCTCAGATAATGATCCCAGGTTCCTGGGATCAAGTCCCACATCAGGCTCTCTGCTCAGTCCCACATCAGGCTCTCTGCCTGCTTCTCTGCCTACTTGTGATCTCTGTCTGTCAAATAAATAATAAAATCTTAAAAAAAAAAGAAAAGAAAAGGCAAAGAGGTGAGAAGATGATAAGATGTTGAGGATACTCAAAATTAAAGAACAGTCTGAAACAAATTTTACACAAGACATCTGGGAAAGGAAAGTCAGAAAGATAAAATAAGAGCCAGAAAAGAGCATGGAGGAAAATGGAATCCAAGAGAGAGTTTTTAAGCTAAACAACAACAAAAAAATGTTTAATAATGTTCCATTTTTGCAAGGAAAAAAATGAAGAAAAGCACTTATTTATTTAGCAGCATAGATAAACATGGTAATATTTGTCAAGGCAAAATTCAACAAGGGGAGCCATTGCTACATATAATGGGTAGATGCTGAAGTTAAGAAGAAAAGCCAATGAAATGAATAGCTTAATAAGAATATTCTTTGAAGAATCTTGGCTTTGTAGAGAATAGTAGAGACTGGTTTTACTAGTCATAGAACTCAATGATTAGTGGGGACATTTTTCTTTTTAAATACAGATGCATAAAATAAACTATTTATTCTAAAAAAGAACAACAAAAAAAGGAGTGTGACAGATTCAAGACCCTGTAAAGGATGTACCAATAAGAAGGTCAAATCCTGCTGGTGAGTAAAGATGACACGCTCAAGAGCACAGAGGTAAGATTTGTCTTAGGGAAAGAAACACCCCTTCCTCTGAGATTTCACAGAAAACTATGACGGACAGTCAGTTTACTTTTTAGCATACAGTATAGGAAAATGCACTCTGTTGAAGGTTGAATAAGGAACTTCCTGTTTTAAAAATTAAAGATTCTTTTGATGGTAAGGTACAACACACCTGACACTGAAATAGATTAAAAGCAGAATTTTGTTACTTACAGCTTCAGAGGAGAGAAAGTTATCTTATACTGACCTGGACCTGTAGGGGGCAGCTGATGTATGGCAGGTGAGGTGGTATTATGATTTCAGGGACTCCCTGCAGTTTGGCTAATTTGAATAATTTCTCAGTCAACTGGGCATAAAGGTGTTGTCTGATACCTGGTCCAGGGGCAATTAGGGATGGTATAGAGTAGTCAGAATTGTTAGAGCCTGATAAGAGAAGTGGTTGTAATGTGGACTTAATTAGCAGCTCAAGAAGGAGAATTGACTAGTCCTCTTGCTAGGGCCTCAAAACTAGATCAAGATAGCACTTAAAATTACACATATGGAAAAAGATAAAGATTAGAAAATGTATCTATAAATGGATTGGTTGAAGTACATAACACAGAAAAATAATTGCTGGGAAACATTCTTGGGCCCTTTCCTTCCTTGGGAGCTTTGTACTATCACTTAATAAACCTTGCTTTGCTCCCTAAAAAGAAAAGAAAGAAAGAAAGAAAGAAGAAAAGGAAAAAAATTGCCAAGCTCATAATAACTGACATCATTTCCAGGCACTGTTTTGAGCATTATGCATGTTATTTCAATCATGACTATCACACGAGGTAAATGCTTATAGGTATATACCCAAGGCTTATAGAAAAGGAATCTAATCACAGAGACCTTAAGTAATATACTCAAAGTCCTACAAGTCTTACACTGGAGATAAAGGAGCCCAAACAGTGTTAACCCTAGAACTCAGGCTCATAACTCCTCTCTTAGCCATGCTCACTAAATGCTGACTGTCCTGCCGAGATGGAATTTATGAAATCTATATACATGTAATTACATCCATGCTCAAAAATATGTCATTTCTCCTAGAAATGCTAAGCATATAAGAAAGAAGGAATTGGGGTTTATAGGACAAACCACTGACAAGAAAAAGGATGTGGCTCTTGTGAGTTAGGGCTTAAAGGGTCCAAATAAATAGCACATGCTTTATTACCCAAGAATAGAACAGATTAAGAGAAAGGTATAAGAATATGAATAATACAAATAAAACCTCACCTTAATTCTATGAAATATGTTTATAGAATATGGCTTTCCTTCTATAACCAATGAATATATTGATTTCTCATCCCTGAGCTAGATATATTTACCTGTCACTGGTGGAGCTGATTAACTAATTTCTGTTCTTCCTATTCCTAGAGCAGACTTCTCTTCATGAGGAGGGCAGATAATTATGCAAGATCTATTTAAATAGGCAGGCTCCCCAAAGGGAAGAGGTTGAGCTAAGGATACCCAGTTAAAACTCAAAGATAATTTGCTTGTCTCCTCTAAGTAAAAAAGAATAGAAAGGGCCAGAGATGTTAGTTTGGTGGAAGACTCTATGTGGAAACAGAAGGAGCAGGAAGTAAATACCTTCCCTATTCCTATCCCCTTTGCAATTCTAGTCCAGGTGAAGCAACTGATCAGGGAGTTAGCTTATTGGGAGAAGGAAGTGAAGACATCCTTGGAATATGGACTGCAAGGAAAGGATGAATTTGAGGGTCTGGAAGCTCTTGATGGGGATGGGAGGTTAATAGGGATACACTACACATTTATAGTTAAACTAAAAGACAGGAAGTCGTAGTGGAGATAGAAGGGAGAAATATTTTAGTTTTGTTTTTATCATTAATAATAAGGACATGGACAGGAAAGGCAAATAGGCTTCATCTTGAGTGCTAGTCCCAGGTGGTTGGTATGGGCACTTGAAATATTAGGGTGAGAAAACTGAAAAACAAATTTTGGAGTGTATTTAAAAGGATACTAACATTGATTTTTTTTCAGTCATGCATAGTTAGGAAGGGAAGAGAAGAGGTTTGTATGCTGAGAGTTTGTTATCAGTGGAAAAGCAGGAGTAAGTTTTGAAGTGAAATGTAGATTTTTTTTTTCCTTAGAGGAAAAGGAATAGAAAATTCATGCTCTTTGTTAATAGGATATCCACTTAATGAAGTTTCTCAGAATATTTGAAAAAAGTAGAGTGAAATAGATAATTATAAAACAAACTCTATAGTAAATGGATAGTATAACTTAACTGGTTAAAAATATTCCTTCTCTTGAAGAAGACTGGTCAAAAGTTATTAAGAAGCACCAAGACAATACAGACATTTTCTGCTCTTCACCCCCAAGATAAAACGTACTGTTGTTAACATAGTTACTGCCCCTTCCTACTGACCCCAGCTTATCAGAGACTTGAATTTTGTTAAGTGATTGGCTTTACCAAGTTAATAAGTGAAAGAGTTGCCATGTGTGTCTCTTAGCATGCTAGTCTTCCAGAAGACAGTGTGTCCCAGATACAGGCAACACCTTCAGTCAAGATCTTAATAAAGAGGTGAAAAGTAGAGTCACATTTTACCACCACAGACATTCATTTTTGTTAGTTTTTAGTTAGTTTGTTTCTTCAGCATTGTTTAGATCAAGATAACAGACACATTGCCTACCCTTGAGTTTGAGAAATTTAAATGCTATTTCCTTCACCCAGCGAAGGAGAATGTAATTAAGTTGATTATAACTTATGCTTTACTTCAAGTGTTGTAAAGATAACTGATGCTAATGAGGACCAAAATAGTCATTCCTCAGTGACCATCAGGAGTCTAATTCTAGTCATTCCGTGACCAATCATATTAATGTGGAAAGTTAAGCAGATGAACCTATTAAGCATATTGAAAACTCAGCAATAGTTTCTAAAGAGATGAATAACATAATGTGCTAATTCATCAAGACTCTCATTCTGGTAAGTTTAATTAAGCATTCCTTCACTTAAAATACACACAATTCAGTTTACTCTTACGTTTTCTGAAGCACAATGCAAATGAAGTTTTTATGAAGTAAGATCTAATAAATTACTTCACTAAGTGTTTCTTTGTTTTTCACACTTGACAGACTCTTCAGTTTTGAAATGTCCATTGTACTCAAAGAAATAATTTTCATTCATGATTAGAGTATGCTTAAAGTTTATAAAACTCTCAGTCCTCAAACCACACTCCATGTTGCCTCTCCAAAATATAAAGAAAATGGATGAAGCTGGGAAATGCATATCTGAATTGCAGTCATGGCAGCAACAGAAAAGAACATAAGGAAGAAAACAAAAGAATATGAAAGCAATACCGTGTGAAAATTGAGTAAATGAAACTTTGTTTTTCATTGCATAATGCCTGGTTTTAAGGCTTCTTTGCTGAATATATTTTGAAGGACTACTTGGATTACCTTTTCCAGTTTGTTTCTCTCTGAATCTAAACCATGTTAAGATGGTGGTCTATAGAGAGTACCCAAGTCTTTTTTGGAAAAGAAGAGATTTTCTCAACTATGATTGTTTTGTAAGATGGACATTTGTATCTACTTTTCAGTGCTTTTCATGTTGTATTTCATTTTCACTTATGTATCTATTTTTCTCAACTAGACTGTTCGACTAGACTAAAACAGAAGATGTTTATTCTTTATGTTTACATTCCCAGTGTTTAGCATAATGCATGGCACATTGTAAGTGTTTATTAAATATTTCTGAGAACTTTCTAAGATTTATCTACATTTCTGGGCGCCTGGGTGGCTCAGTGGATTAAGCCGCTGCCTTCGGCTCAGGTCATGATCTCAGGGTCCTGGGATCGGGTCCCGCATCGGGCTCTCTGCTCAGCAGGGAGCCTGCTTCCCTATCTCTCTCTCTCTCTGGCTGCCTCTCCATCTACTTGTGATTTCTCTCTGTCAAATTAATAAATAAAATCTTTAAAAAAAAAAGATTTATCTACATTTCTGAACATCACAGGTTAGAGGATTCACTTGAATCCTCTTGTTTTGTTTTTGACAGCTTTGGGTAAAATTTAAGTCTCATTAGAGACTTCAAACTCTGCCAAGTATATGTACATGATTATTTATAACTTTTCAGTATAATGATAAAAAGACTCAAACATTTTTTTCCTGGGTTGCTTATTTGTATATTTGATTAATCTTTTCATCAGTATATCCAAGATTAATTATTTCATAAGCTACCTTGAAATCTTTTAAAATAAATCTGATTTTATTTTTTCTAAAGATTTTGTTTATGAGAGAGAGAATGTATACAAGTGAGAGAAGGTGCAGAGGGAGAAAATATCAAGTAGACTCCTGCTGAGTGCAAAGCCAGAAGGGGGGCTAGATCTCATGACTCATGAGATCAGGACCTGAGCCAAAACCAAAAAATGGATGCTTAACTGATTGAGCCACCCAAGCATTCCTAAACCTGATTATTTTTAATAAATGAGTAAATTAAGGTAAAATATTCTGTTTACTAATTTGCTTGTTCATCAATTTCTCCTTGAAAAATTAAAATCATCCTTTGTTTCTATAATGAAAATAATTTTATATGGAAAAAGATGAAACTTTTTTCATCGAAAGATAAAAACTATTACTTTCATTATATATACACTCAGAAATCTCCTTTTCTTCCCATCACTAATGCATTGATTGATTATAATAGGAGACTAAGTGTTTAAGTATCACCATATTTAAGTCTCTGTCAACAGGCAAGATAATGGTAAAATCATACATATGTGTCACATGTAAGTTTTTACACACTACATAAGAATATTGAAAAAACTATCTTTCAAGCACAGTTAAACACAAAGCTGATGATATCTGGTGGTATGAAGACCAAAGTCACTGGCTTAGAGAATGATGGAAGGATTGGACATGGTGAAGTTTAAAGAATTTTCATGATATACTTTATAATAAACATGTACAAATAGAATTCTAAATAAAGGTCAGAGTTAAGAAAGAAGAAAAAATATTCTTGAAATGCTCCCATGTGAGACTGACTTGAGTAATAGCAGAATATTCAACAAAGTTTTCATTCAGAAGATTTGGGAAAAGAGACTTTGAGAAAATCTTGGGATATGTTCAAAGACTGAGGAATCTGTACAGATTCTGACTATATGGTAAATCACATCAAGTGAGCAAGATGGAAGAATAAAGTTTTCCTATTTTCACTATACATGCACACACACACACATGCATGTGTACACATGCACAAGCACACACACATATACACACACAGTGCCATACACAAACATATGTGTCTGTAAATGTACAAATACACATCTGAATATATGAATGTGTTTATTTGAAAGTGCAAGTATGCATATCCAAGTGTGTATATAAATGTGAATATCCAAATCCACAAGGTATCTGGCCTCTAAGCTGAACAAATACCTTGAATAATAAAAGAGAAAAGCGACATATGGATCCTGTGGCACGTTACCATTTTGATCCCATTTCCCAATTCAATATCCTTTTCCAGGGTGGTATTTTCAATTTCTTTCAAATAAATTAGCATATCCATTGAAAAACTTTCCCACACACTGAGATATTCCAAACTGTAAATATAAAATTTCAAATTTAAATTTGTAGAATGTCTCAACTCTCCTTTAATTTGTTCATTTCTTCTATTGTCTTTGTAGTGATCCAGTCCAGTGTCTTCCTATTGTACACATTGTTTTCTAGAATCACAACTTACTAAAAGCTTAAAATGCTGGTATTTTTAGTGCTTCACTTGGGGGACATTTATTAAATATTTCAAGTTTATATTGAACATTAATGAAATTTCCATTTAAAGGCCTATTATCAAAAAGTCCAATACCATTTTAGGACACTTTACATTTACCTTTTGAAAGGCTTAAGCGATTCTAAAATCCAATTAATGAAGAATGACATAGTATTATTGTAATGCTGAAGTACTGTTTAACATTCAACATCAGCTTTGTAACAAAAATTTGTATTTCAGCAACTCTATCAGTGTTTAAATACTACTATAGTTTGTAATTTGATTTAGAATATCATAGTTTTACATATAATTATAAATTGAGACTCTATTACAATCTATTATAAATAATTTCTGTCTTTAGTTTTTTAATTAAGGGCTTTCTTATTACAAGGTTTTGCCCTATGATTGAAAATTCTTATTACTACAAATAATTTTATCTTCAACACTGAACTTTCTAATCAGAAGATATGATAGCTTTCCCTGTAACCTCTGGTGTTTTATCTTTGATAAAAAATTTTCAGAAGCCTTATTTCAACTTCATCAATTCAATACAAAAATATCAAACCACTCTTGCAATTAACATAATTGATTTTGGTTTGGAGAATCTGATGTTACCAGTACAAAAACTGGGATTTATCTGTTTGCAAATTATTCATTTGTAAATAGAGCCAACACTTAACAGGTATTGTTTCATGTTTTATATGTGCAGAGAAAAACTTAGATTTGAAAATCAACAAACATAATTTAGAAGGGTCATTTTATTTAAATAAAATGTTAGGTTTCATGGAATGATACGATAAATGTACCTTCTGCAGATGTTATATATAAAATTTCTGGAGAGAGCCAGTCTTTTAAATTAATTACTAACTTTTAAAGTAAATGTTGGTATTTCTTTAGCAGATTTGTTTCTTCTGATTTTATGCAGTCAGTGGTAACCTAAAGTTCCCTATAGTTGATAAAATCAATTTTCTTGGAAAACAGACATTTAGTATGTTTTTTTTTTAAGATTTTTTTATTTATATATTTGACAGAGAGAGGTCACAAGTAGGCAGAGAGGCAGGCAGAGAGAGAGAGAGGAGGAAGCAGGCTCCCTGCTGAGCAGAGAGCCCGATGCGGGACTCGATCCCAGGACCCTGAGATCATGACCTGAGCCGAAGGCAGCGGCTTAACCCACTGAGCCACCCAGGCGCCCCAGTATGTATTTTTTTAATTAACCATGCAGTTTTGTTTTGGGTACACTGATTCAGAAAACAGTTACAGCACTATGTGTGCCTAAAGCAATGAAACATAAATATTCCAACTATTATTTGGTCCCCAGCACTGGTTCTCAGTCTCAATTTTCTTCACAAAATTTCTTGTACATGAAATTATCATTCCCAGATTCTCTTCCATCAGCTAATTACCTATCCACTGGTGTACCTAAGAGGGTGAGTGTTGGTAGTGGAAGTGGCCAGCTCTGGCAAGGAGGAGTACTTTGTCACTGCCATTGTTTAGAACTATTGGAGCATAACAGCAACAAGGAGCAAAAAACAGATCAACTTTTAGCCAGCTTCATTATTGTTTTTAAAGTCTCTATGTGTAAAAAATATCTTATTCTTTGCACCAAGGATAGTTTGCTCCTCTTCCATCTTTGTACCATTCTATGATGGCTTGCTGTGTCTTACAGGTCAGCATCTAGCTGTTCTATAGGTGGATGTTACAACTAGTGACCAACAAAAGGCAGAAGTGTAGAAGACTTCTCATGTAGGAAGGTTGGTTTTCTATGACTGCTAATTTTGAAAAACTCTGCATACTGTATTAAGGACAAAGGTGTTTTTAGAGGAAACTTGGAAATAGGTTGAGTAAAGAGAGCTGAGTTTTTGCTTGTCTGGTGGTCTTTCAGATTTAACCAAGTGAAGATTCTATTCATTACATGGCATCTCACAATTTCTAAAGAGAGACACGACAGATGTTTGAAGCTCAAAGTGGACATAGATAAGCCCCCTAGGATTTTAATGTAACTATTAAAAAATACTTTTGTAAACAAGTGGAAAATATATGAAAAAGATAAATAAGACCTTGGAACCACATTCTGATTAAGAAAAAAAAAAAAAAGTAAGTTGGTGTTTCTTGAGCAAACTTATAAAGGTATGCTCTCAATGTGATCCCGAGCCTGGAGAGTATAAGACAGGAAAGCAGTCAGGGTCCTCAGAATGAAAACAACAACTACCACAGCTCTTTCAGAGAACTGATCAATATCCAGACAAAAACAATGTGATGGCAAATTTGTGAGTCTATTAACCTACTCTCAACAAATGGACATAAGACTTAAGAGCTGAGATGTCTTTCAACAGATGAATGGATAAAGATGTGGTTCATATATACAATGGAATAGTACTCAGAGATCAGAAAGGATGAATACTTACCTTTTGTATTGATATGAATGGAACTGAAGGGGATAATGCTAAGTGAAATAAGTCAAGCTGAAAAGACAATTATCATATGGTTTCACTCATGTGGAACATAAGGAATACCACGGAGGACCATAGGGTAAGGGACAGAAAACTGAATGGGAAGAAATCAGAGAGAAAGACAAACCATGGACTCTGGGAAACAAACTGAGGGTTACAGAAGGAAAGGGGTAGAGGTGTGGGGTAATCAGGTGATGGATATTAAGGAGGGCACGTATTGTGATGAGCACTCGGTGTTATATGCAACTAATGAATTTTTGCACACTACATCAAAAACTAATATGTTTGCTAACTGAGCATTAAACAAACAAACAAACAAACAAACAAAAACAAACAAACAAACAAAAAACCTTGAGAGTTGGCCTGCTCTGAGCTCCACTACAGCCAAAAACTTCTGAACTGACAAGTCAAAATCTTGTTTAAACCTATCAGTTAATTTCCCTTGTGAAACTTTGGGGCTTCTGCCTTTACAATTCTCACACTTGCCTTTGTTCACAGAGACTGTGATCCAAAAACTGTTCTCAATCTCTGTCTCTGTCTCTGCTTCTCTCTCTGTATATCTCATCTATTATCTATCTATCTATCTATCTATCTATCATCTATCCTTCTGTCCATACCATGCTTTAAACAAAATTTCTCTAAATTAATCTGTACGGACCATTTGACTCAGCCCAACCTCTTTGTTCTGGATCAGATTTTCCTGAATTGTTTGGTAATAAACTCAGTTTAGTTCTCACTACAAGCATTTCTCATTTTATTGTACCTCCTTTTTGTGTTTCACAGGTATTGTGCTTTTGAAATATTTAAAGTTTGTGGCAACCCATGCCTCAAAAAATCAATTGGAGCCATGTGTCCAAGAGTATTTGCTCACTTCATGTCTCTGTGTCACATTTTAGTAATTATTGCAGTATATCAAATTTTTTCACTATTATTATATTTGTTATGGTGATTTATGATCAGTGATCTTTGATGTTACTATTGTAATTGATTTGGGGGTGCTACAAACCATCCCCATATAAGATAACAAACTTAGTAAATGGATATGTTTGGTGTGTGCTCCATGGACTGACCATACCCCATCTCTCTCCCTATCCTTGGGTTTCCTTATTCCCTAAGGCACAACAATATTGAAATTAGGCCAACTAACAACCCTAAAATGCCTCCAAGTATTCAAGTGAAAGAAGAGTTGCATGTTTCTCCCTTTCAATTAACAGCTGGAAATAACTGAGCTTAGTGGAGAAAGCATGTCAAAAGATGTTAGGCTTGTACCAAATAGCCAAGCTATGAATACAAGGAAAACTCTTGAAAGAAATAAAAAATGCTACTCCAGTGAAGATATGAATGGTAAAAAAGCAAAACAAACTTATTGCTGATGGGGAGAAATTTACAGTGGTCTGGATAAGATCAAACCAGCCACAACATCACTTTAAGCCAAAGGCTAACCCAGAATAAAGCCCTAACTCTTCATTTCAGTGAAGGCTGAAAAAGGTGAGGAAACTGCAGAAGAAAAGTGTGAAGATAGCAGAGGTTGGTTCATGAGGTTTTAGAAAAGAAGCCATCTCCTTACCATAAAAGTATAAGGTGAAGCAGCAAGTGCTGATATAGAAACTTCAGTAAATTATCCAGAATAAATTTGAAACTTATTCAAAGTTTCAAAGCTTCAAAGCTTCAAAGGACAATCTGACTCTCTTGGTAGGGACTAATATAGCTGGTGGCTTTAAGTTGAGTTAATATCATTTACTATCCCAAGAATTCTAAGGCTCTTAAAAAATTATGCTAAATGTGCTCTGCCTGTGTTCTGTAAATGGAATAACAAAGCTTAGAACATGGTTTACTGGATATTTTTAGTCCACTGTTGAGAACTACAGTTCAGGAAAAAAAAGAAAAAGAAAAAGAAAAGATTCCTTTCAAAATATTATTCCTCACTGATAATGCACCTGGTCACCCAAGAGCTCTGATGGAGATATATGAGATTAATGTTTGCATGACTGCTAACACAACATTGATTCTGCAGCCCATAGATCAAGGAGTCGTTTTGATTTTCAAGTCTTACTATTTAAGGAATACAATTCATAAAGCTACAGCTGCCATAGATATATTCCTCTTATGGTAGGGACTAATATGGATATGGGCAAAGTAAATTGAAAACTTTCTGGACAGGATTCACCATTCTAGATATAAACTAAGCATATTCATCATTTGTGGGGAGAAGTCAAAATACTAACAATAACAGGCTTTTGGAAGAAGTTGATTACAACACTCATGGATGACTTAGAGGGTTTCAAGACTCTAGGGAAAGAACTAACTGCACAAATGGTGGAAATAGCAAGATAATCTGAATTAGAAGTGGAGCCTGATGGACATGGGGAAGGGTATGTGTTGTGGTGAGTGCTGGTGGTGTTGTGTAAGACTGATGAATCAAAGACCTGTATCCCTGAAACAAATAATACACCATATATTAATAATAAAAATATGAAAAAAAAGTGGAGCCTAAAGATGTGACTGAATAGCTGCAATCTCATGATAAAACTTAAATGGATGAACAGAGAAAGTGATTTCCTGAGATGGAATCTACTCCTAGGGAAGATGCTGTAAAGGCTGTTGAAATGACAAAAAAGGAATTAGATTAACACAACAAAACATTAACATAAATTTAGTTGATAAAGCAGTGGCAGGGTTAGAGGATTACTCCAATTTTAAAAGTTCTGTTATGGGTAAAATGTTATCAAACAACATTGTGTGCTTCAGAGAAATTGTCCATGAAAGGTAGAGCAAGCTTCATTGTTTTATTTATTTATTTATCTATCTATCTATTTATTTATTTTAAAGATTTTATTTATTTGTCAGAGAGAGAGAGGGAGAGAGAGTGAGCACAGGCAGACAGAATGGCAGGCAGAGGCAGAGGGAGAAGCAGGCTCCCTGCCAAGCAAGGAGTCCATGTGGGACTTGATCCCAGGAGGCTGGGATCATGACCTGAGCCCAAGGCAGCCTCTTAACCAACTGAGCCACTCAGGCGTCCCCTTTGTTGTTTTATTTTACGAAATTTTCACAGCCACCCCAATCTGCCATCCCTACCTTGTTAAGTCAGTAGCCATCAATATCAATGCAAGACCATGCACTAGCAATAAGGTTATGGTTCAAGGAAGCCTCAATAATGATTAGAATTTTTTAATAATAGTGTGTTTCTTAAGTTAAAGTACATACATTATTTTTAAGACATAATGCTATTGCACAATTAAACTACAGTATGATGTGAATAACTTTTATATGCACTGGAAAGCAATAACACCCCCCCCAAAAAAAAAATCTGACTCTCTTTGTGATATTAACTTTACTGCCATGGAATAGAACCAGCAATATCCCTGAGGTATGCCTGTATATCTCTGAGATTTTGTTTTCCTTTTTTCAAAGTATAAATCAGAACTGTTCTAGGCAAACCAGAATCCATGTTTAATTTAGAATTAGCAACATGAGTTTTTCAATTCAGTCTGTCTTCTACTTAAATTCTTTCTGAAAATGTCAGGACATTCTCATGTGATGAATGGGAATCCATCAATTCCAAAGTGGTCTTTTGGAAGATGCATTGGTGCCTAAAAAAATCAGGGATGCAATAATTTCTGATGTATTTAAAATATTTTATTTTGAACAAGACTAACTATAAAAAAGACATATGTCCTTATTTATGTGTAAGGAAAATCAGAGAGGTTTACACAAAACAGTGACTGAAACAACTTAGTCAATTTCTTCTCTCAAAGTCCCTTTTTTCCCATTCCTTTGTATGATTTCTTTAAACCCTATGTTTCACTTCATTCTTAATTTACTCATCTGTCCTGACTTTCATTTTAGCCTAGTAGCTCTCACTCAATTAACAGATGGAATGAGTTTAGACCTTTATTCAGCTGCTCAAGAGATTCTCTCTGCTCTTTAATAGCAAGTATATCTACATTAGTATTTATTTCTAGCACAGGAGAGACAAAATCTGTACAGATGCTAGAAAGCAAGTCATAGCCAGAATTAAGTGAATGGAATACTAATGTTGAAAGGTATAAATATCAAGTATAAGATGACATTATTTAAGGTATTAGAACTGAGTAGCAGAATGAAAACAAGTATTTAGGCCAATGTCAGCAAAAAACTTCTTAATGATGATGACTTCTTAATGGTGATGAGTGTGTAACACTCTCTCCAGGGAAGAAATGGAAGCTATCATTTACAAACTCTGTAGCTTAACTGGGTAAAAGGATAAACTGGGTAAAAGGATAAAACACTAGGATAAACAACAACCTTTTGGGAATAATGTGCATTGGCAAGTAAGATGAGATACTCTCAAATTAAGATTGGAAAACTTATGACTCATTTATATACTATAATTTTATCTGTAAAATTAAATTGTCTTTCACTTTTCAGAATGATAAGAAAAATAACAAACTAAAATTACTTCTCTAGCCATATTTGAATGAAAAACTCAGCCAAGTTGTCCTTTCTTGGAGATACCTTTCTAATAGCTACAGTTACCCTACATGTATTTTGACTAATTTTACTGGTTAGTTTCTACATTCTTAGCTAAGGAGATACCAAATACTGGAAAGCTACAACACTTGTGCGAAGGGGACCTGGAAGTCCTGATCCAAGTCAATGAAAAATGTACACATGTTGGGGTGGCTCAGTTGCTTAAGTATCTGACTCTTGATCTCAGGTCTTAATTTCAAGGATCATGAGTTTAAATCCCATGTTGGGCTCCATCTTGGGTATGCAGCCTACTATTAAAAATATTGCCTACATTTTAGGTGCCTGGGTGACTCAGTCAATTAAGCATCCAACTCTTGGTTTCAGCTCAGGTCATGATCTTAGGGGTTCTGAGATGGAGCCCATATTGGGGAGCATGGAGTCTACTTGAAATTTTTTTCTTCTCCTTATACCTACTCCTCTGCACCTCTCCGGCTTTGCACTCTTGCTCTCTTTCCAATAAATAAATAAATAAACAAACCACATATCAATCATCAATATTTTCAGTCATATGAAATGTAGCACCATCTACCAATTATTTTTCTATACAGAAAATGATGAATAAATTATGTCAAGACTTCTAGCAGCTTGTTGATCTCAGCAAAAGCATTTTAATTGTGTTCTTTGACTATAAACAATAAGAGGTTTTCAGGGTTGTGATATAAAATAAGGTTGTTTTCTTTCTCAAAAAAAGCCTTTCTGTGAATCAAGGCTAGAGTTAGACACAAAGAGAGCAACATATAATTTCACAGAATTCTATTACCCTTTTGACACTTAGAAGAAAATATACTAGAAATGGTTTCCTGCCAAATAGAGAACATATGCATTGCAAGATTTTGTTTTGAAAAATATCTTTAATCAGCTTGTGACCAATGTTCTCAAGAAACATTCATGCCAAGGGTACTTTCAGAGTTCTTCCCCCACACAGGTGTCTGCTAAGGATGTGAAGAAGAAAAACAAAACAAAACAGAAAACATGTGGATCTCAGTTTTATTCTGTGAGACAGTTTATCATGGAAGAATTTACATTATTTTTAATAGGGAAGACTAAGTAGTAAACCCTCTTAAAATTTTTAGTGGGCTAAGAAACATTACTTCATTTTTACGTATTATTCTTCATTAAGGGTCTAAGTAAGTATGTCTGAAAGATGTTTGAGTGAAAATATGCTTACTGTTCAAAACACGTTTTTTAAAAAAGCAAAAATCAATAACTAGGTGAGCTATTTAGAACATGCTCCTGGAAATGGACAAATGTTAACCAAACCAAACCAAAACAAGACAAAAACAACAAACAAAGAAAGCACCTAAATTGACTAGTGAATGGTACCATCTTGACTAGGGTTTATAACATCTTTGGAACTGTCTCTTGTTTTCCTGAACATTATTTAAATTTACAAGTAAAATAAAATTATGCAGAACTTAAAATATTAATGTGAAATATCCTTTTGTTGAAGTGATATTTTTGTGTAAATATAGAATTGATCAAAAACTGAAAGGCAAATAAGCTGATAATATTGATTTCCTAATAACTTTACTTATTAGACATGAATCTAAACATTCTACCAGTGTATGTCAGAAAAATACCATGTAATTATAAGGATGATCCCACTGAAGTAGATTCTTTTTGTAACAACTGTAAACTATAGAACACTGTACTTATACAGTCTGTTACACATTTATTTGAGGTCGCATTTTTGTTTAAAAGCATTGAAAATCTTTGCTGAACTCTTTCTATTGTGAAACTTTCTATTTGATGCAGTTTGCCTTACTTTGATCACACAAAGTATTCCTTATGGTTTATTTGTTTGTTTGTTTTGCTGGTGTTAAATGTAAGGTCAGTAGGATGTGAAAGTCCATTATTCAGGATCCAAGACATATACATTTTCAGGATACACTGTGCTTTCCCCTTCCCCCATATTCCCAACTCCAGTAGCTACTTATGTGAGCTCAATATCAATGGTACTTAAAGTAATCATCATAATCATTAAAATCATAGTTATGTTTCTATAGGAAACATACTAGCTATCTATTAGATTATATCACATGGAAGCAGTGAAATGTGAAGTAGAATCCATTAGATAGTTCTGGAATGTGCGGATTTTAAGAATTCTTCAGTCTTCGAAGAGTCAGCAGTTCCCAAAGGTCAGTTCTGACATAAACATAAGATATATTTAGATCAAGCTATGGAGCTGGTAATGGGCCCTGCTATTCTTTAATTCTTTTACACATTCAAAGCCTGCAATAGTCAGGGCAGGATTTACTTGAGTTTCACTTTACACTTAGCTTTCTCACTCTGTAGCATTAAGGTGAAACTCCCAAAAGATAACAACAAGCTAAGATGAGCTCATCTAAATGCACCCAGTCATTCAGGTTTAGATAATAGCCACTGCCAAGATAATTTATGGTTTTCAACATTTGTTAGCACTGGTAACCAACCAGGCCCTAGCAACTATATTAAGTCATGAGCTGACACAAGTGCAAAGTAATTTGCACAGACTGAAAAAGAAGAGTCACAGAGAACTTTAATAATGTAAGTTTTATTTGAACTTTGCCATCACCCTAGTTTACAGAAGTTAATTCCTAGCTTCAGTTTCAAAAGACAAAGATTAATTGACCTTCCTTATCTGGGTGTTCTTCGATTAGAAATGTTCTTTTCTCACCTATATCTTCCATCATAGATGGTGGTCGCTCAATAAAATGCTTCCATTTTTCAGAAGAGCAATATGTGGCTACAGGTTACTTCTTTTGTAAAGCTATTATTTTTACTGTCAATGTGACTGCTGCCCTAAGATGTCTCGTTAGGTGGAATAAATTGAAGCAAACAAGCACAACAGTTGACCAAACACCCTCCCCCCACAAATATCTGCTGCAGTGATAAAAAATAATAATAAATAAATAAAACTTCTGTTATCAGTTAGTGTAGAGGAAACTGGAGGATGGAAGTTAACCCTAAGTGTTCCTCCAAGAATTTCTGTTGGACAATACTGGGGGAGTAACAAGAGCCCTAGTGTTACTCTATAAAACAGAAAACAAGGAGCTTTTCTATGATACGATACCTTATGCCACAAATATATAAAGAAAACTATTCAGAGATATGAATACAAACCAAAAATTCCACATCTAAGAAAAGCAATTGATTCATTTATGAAAGCTATTTTAAACATATCATTTACCTATGTTACAGATTCATTTATAATTCCTGAGGGAATGTAGATGAAAGCTTGAATTGAGCCAACATTGAAGTTTTGGCTTGTACTGTTATTTATAATTAGAGCTTTAAGTCTCTGGTTTAATTTCTTGTTAAGGAATGGTCAAGTGTCTTGAAATATGCAATCAAAAAGAATGATTAATTTGTATAAAATATTTAATGACTAAAAACTGCCCATGAAGTCCCATTTTAAACTAATCCTTATTAACATTACCATTAACCCCCTTATTTTTAGGATCACTCATACGACGACCCAACAACTAGCTACGTCTCATATAAATTTCAGATTTTTCTTTTTAGATATTAGGTACACAAGCTATTTTATTTCTCATCTACCTTCCCATCATTTAGACTCTCATACTCTTTCTTTAATAGTTTTAAGGGAAAACAATTATCCTGTGTAATTCCACTTGCTTGTCAATACATAGGTGTTATAGGTCAAATTAATTTCCCCCCACAAAAGGATATGTGAAAGTCCTAATTCCCAGTACTCCAGAATATATCAGGATTGTTGTAGATATGATTAATTAAGATGAAGAGATACTGAAGTTCAATGTGGATTGTAGTCTAATATGACTGGTAAGAATATGATCTTTTGAAGACACAGAGAAATAGGGGGAAGAATCACATAATGAGGGAAGCAGAAATTGAAGTAACAACATGCCAAGAAATGTCATGAATTGCCAGTAATACCAAAAGCTAAGAGAAAGGTGTGGGCTAAAGTCTTTCCTAGCGTTTTCCATAGTGCATGACCCTGCTGAAAACTTGGTTGTCAGGTTAGATTGCTAGCCTCAAGAACTGTAAGAGCAAATTTCTGGGGTTCTTTTTTTTTTTTTTTTTTTTTTTTTTTAAAGCTACCCAGTTTGTGGTACTTTGTTATAGCAGGAAAGTAATACGTTAATTTAAACCAAATAAAATTGTGTTTATTATTAAGACTTTTAAACCTAGATTTGTTTTTCATCTGTCTCTCTTCCCGTTAATTATGCACCCAACATTTTCCTGTGGAACAAGAAAGAAGTGTTGCTGACTTCAAAGAGCCAATCCAATAAAATAAGAGCCAAGCTATGCTTTATGCCTAGAGAAAATATCTGTTTATTCTTATTCTAAAACATACACATAAGCCCAAAACACAAAACTTGAAAGAAAACTCTAAACATAGACTGAACATTTCAGTAACAGACAAATCATTTTCAGTTTAATGCCAAAATGCCATAAAGGTGGCTGAGTAGAGTAGAAAGCTTAAAAAACTAACACAGATCATAGAAGGTACAATTTTTAAAGGCTATGTATGACACAGGTATGGGTCAGGCAAACTGTTGAAAGAGACTATTAGAGTTAGATTTAATGAAAGCCGAGATTTCACTGTACAACATAAACTTAGAGAAAGGAAGACATGTAGAAGGCATTTAGATAAAGGGACAGACTACGGGCATGTGCACCCGAAGGTTTATAGCAGCAATGTCCACAATAGCCAAACTACGGAAAGAACCTAGATGTCCATCAACAGATGAATGGATCAAGAAGATGTGGTATATATACACAATGGAATACTATGCAGCCATCAAAAGAAATGAAATTTTGCCATTTGCGACAACATGGATGGAACTAGAGCGTATCATGCTTAGTGAAATAAGTCAAGCAGAGAAAGACAACTATCGTATGATCTCCCTGATATGAGGAAGTGGTGATGCAACATGGGGGCTTAAGTGGGTAGGAGAAGAATCAATGAAACCAGATGGGATTGGGAGGGAGACAAACCATAAGTGACTCTTAATCTCACAAAACAAACTGAGGGTTGCTGGGGGGGAGGGGGTTTGGGAGAAGGGGGTGGGATTAT
>NC_081562.1:44046134-44059543 GCF_022355385.1 Mustela nigripes | reverse complement strand
TGATGCAACATGGGGGCTTAAGTGGGTAGGAGAAGAATCAATGAAACCAGATGGGATTGGGAGGGAGACAAACCATAAGTGACTCTTAATCTCACAAAACAAACTGAGGGTTGCTGGGGGGAGGGGGTTTAGGAGAAGGGGGTGGGATTATGGACATTGGGGAGGGTATGTGTTTTGGTGAGTGCTGTGAAGTGTGTAAACCTGGTGATTCACAGACCTGTACCCCTGGGGATAAAAATATATGTTTATAAAAAATAAAAAAAATTAAAAAAAAAAAAGGGACAGACTACAGATTCAGTGCTAGAATGCAGTCATACAAATTGGGTTAACACAAAAAAGGGGGCTAGAAAATAATTTTACTAAATCTTCTCTGTCATGTTGATTACCAGAACTAGCTAGGAACGCAGTATGATAGGTATAAGATATTTAGTGAATGAATTATTAGCCCATTGCTGGCTAATTTTTGGATTACTCTTTACTTCTTAATCCCATGACTAACCCTGAAAATGTTCTAACATTTTCATCAGTTTTCATCACTTACACACCACTGGCCCAGTCTTACCCCTATTGAAGATAGATTCTCACCAGGGTAAGAACATCTGAAACTTCAAATACTAACATGGTTTCTTAGCATGATACTCTTCTTATAGTGGCTGGTGGCCACCATATATCCATTACTTTTCCTATGATTTCCTCTATTTCCTCAATTTCTCTAACTCTGCACTTTGTGGTACAGTTTGCTTTGGCTTTCCTTCTTATGTTTCTTAAAATCCTACTAACACCATCATTATAATTAACATGAGAGGACATAAACATATTTTTGCAATGAATCAATGCCAAATACTTCGTAGGTATTTTGTAAAGCACCTTTCCCAAAGCTTGACAATTTTGAAGACTTTTTTTTCCCTTTCTATCTTTACAGTTATCTTCATTCTCTAGATTTTGTTGCTTTCATGGTGTTGGGATTTTTTGATATTCTTACTTCATTTGTGTAATAGTTCTGTTACTTGCTATCTTGTTTTTGTCTACTTGGCTTAGTCAGGAGTCTCGCTCAATGTGGTTTTTCATTATAATCTGTGAATAATTGCTTAGGGAATGTTCTAGAGTCTAATTAAATTTGACATTAATTGCTTTCTAACTCTGTGAGTTGCTATAAATGAAAGTGAGCATCTCATGGAGTAATGGAGGTTTCTTAGGATGAATTGTGATTTAAAACACTGAGAATCACATTACGGTCTTTTCCTACAGAATCTGACATTACAGAGTATAACATAAAATAATAAAACACAAAAGCAGAACTAAATCTAAAATATTGGACAAGGACATAAAATGAAAAACCTGAAGCAAATGCAATAAAAAATAATCTTTCTTCAATTAATCATTCCACAAACGTGTATTTTTTTAAAACTTAATAAAGCAAACACTTTCCTTAGTGCTATAAATTCAGAGACATGTATACACTTTGGTTTTGGGCAATCCACCATGTGACAAAACTGATATACATGAAATAATAAACTCTATTAAAGTTAAGTTGGTGAATATGGTGAACATGAAGTGTTCAGGAAATGAAAATATCAAGTGTAGGCAAAAACAGATCTGGAGTGAAGAGACTATATGAACCTTCCCACAAATGACAGTGATAAAACACTATATCAATTATTTTCAAAAACTCATTACTTAAACGTACTAGAAAACATTCAAGCATACACCGAAACCCAAGGAGCATTTACTCTGGAAAAATTTCCACTAGAAGGGTAAGAATTGTGAGTCTGTGGCTTTCTGGTTATGAGGGTAGAAAATAATAGCACAAGCTGCAGTTTACTGATGTTATGAGAGAAGTACTGGAATGAGATCCAAAACCTGAATATAAAATCTGGCTGATTCCAGGAAGGCAGCTACAATACGTGGACACAAGGGAGAGCCCAGGGGGCCCAGTGATAAACACAGGGACCACTTCTTAATCTTTACAGATAAGAAAGGAAGTTATGCTAAAACCTGTGAGTTTCTTTTTTTTTCTTTTCTTTTTTTTCTCTTTTTTTCTTCCTTCCTTCCTTTCTCTCTCTCTCTTTCTTTCTTTTCTTAACAGAGTGCATTTCCCAAGCTTAACACTATTTAGAGAACAAAATTGTGACCCCTCACAGATTTGACATCTTAGAAGATAACAGTGAATTAGCAAAACAACTGGAAATTTGGAAGTCTTAGGAGCCAGAATCACAAAGAGAAAAAGCCCCCCAAATATGACTAAACATTTGCTCAAGTCCTTGGCTGACCTGCAAATTATGCAGGCACAGAAGAGGAGGTTCACCTAAAAAGCAGAATTAATAAAAACGAAGCAAAAACATTAGAAGCTACATGATACAGGGAACAAAAAAGTCTGTAGTTTGAATGTAGGCAACTTCTGTATCTACTAGAACAAAAAAGCAAACGAAGGATCACAGAATAGAAAGCTGAAGCTACATATTATCTATGATGCCGTTTTCTGTATTTCAGGTAAATATCCTCAGATATTTACATCTGTTAACTAATTTGATTTTCAGAATAACCTTATGAGGTTGGTAGTGACATAACCATTCACATCTTACTCATGTGGAAATGGAACACTCTGAATTTTTCTTTCCCCTTGGAAATGCTAGTAAAGTCTATACTACTTAGATGGGAGACTTTGAAAACTCACAACCATAATGAATGCAAATCTGCTTGAAGCAAAATCATAGGCATTCTATTTGCCAAATAATATGAGTAACAGCTTTCATATTTCTAAAACAAGTGCATATTAACATTGGTAATACTTCTGTGATCAGAGAAGATAGATTAACTCAGAGGTATTAGAGTTATATCTATACATTATCT
Source organism: Mustela nigripes (assembly GCF_022355385.1). NCBI lineage: Eukaryota > Metazoa > Chordata > Mammalia > Carnivora > Mustelidae > Mustela > Mustela nigripes. The sequence goes on along the minus strand of NC_081562.1, from coordinate 44,056,693 downwards.
CTAAGCTTATATTTCTAATTTATATATTTTGGTATACTTTATAAAATATAAATGATAAAAATACTTTTACTTTAAAATATAGTGGTGTAGGCATATAGAATATATATCAGGTCTTTCATACATGTTTTAATAGGTCTTATACTGTTGTTTTAAAAGTTTTGCCTGTCAAATCCCATTCATTTAGAAGTGGAGTGACTTTCTATAAGATCAGAATATAAATCAAATTAACAATTACTTTTTATATGAATATCAAATTATTCCAACACTTAGATACAAGAGCTATAGTTCTTAACTTTACTCTGAATAAGAATCTCTAATGATAATGTTAAAAATAAACTTATCACCCTACTCCAAAAGTTTCTAATTTAATGGATCTGAGTGAGCTTTGGAAGCTGATTTTTAACAAGCTATTTCATATGCACTGCATTTCAATGAACAGTAAATAACAATTTACCAGTTGTTTCTTGATGCCTTACTTTTATTTATTTTCAGGTCTTGTTTCAGGACCAGACATAATTTTGGGTTTTTTTACAAATCACTTTAAAACAATGGTTTTCAAATAAAAAAATATCTACAGGTATGATTAAAATTATACAGACTTGGTTTACCAATTCCTGACAAGATGAGAAATTAGCGTGATCATTAGTCTTATTACTCTGAAACTCAACACTAGGATTGCCACAAATGGGAGAGGGATCTTGACTGGATGCAAGACTAAAACAAAACAGTATGAGAAGTCCTAGGAGAGTCCATTTTGTGAGGGAAATAACAGCTCAATGCAGTGCCAGCAAATATAGATGGGGTACAGGCTGGAGAAGAATTTATAAATTGTCTTGGGGCACTTAGGTGGCACAATTGGCCAAGCCTCCCAACTCTTGATTTCAGCTCAGTTTATGATCTCAGGGTTGTGAGATTGAGCCCCAAATCCACTCTATGCTCAGCAAGGAGCCTGCTTGAAGATTCTCTTTCTCAAAATAAATAAATAAATCTTAAAAAAAAATCATCTAGTGACATTTTGCCTCCCCCATGTTATTAATATATTTTGCAAAAGTGGTTGGACTAACACCGGATTCTTGAGAGGCTGTGAAGAAGGGGCATTAAAAATTATTTCAGGGGGGCACCTGGGTGGCTCAGTGGGTTAAGCCTCTGCCTTTGGCTCAGGTCATGATCCCAGGGTGCTGGGATCTAGCCCCACATCGGGCTCTCTGCTCAGCAGAGAGCCTGCTTCCTCCTCTCTCTCTGCCTGCCTCTCTGCTTACTTGTGATCTCTCTCTGTCCAATAAATAAATAAAATCTTAAAAAAAAATTATTTCAGGTAGTATTATTTTGGGTCTGTGTGAATTCTCTCTTCTCAACCTTGACTTATTCTTATATCTAAGAATAATAGCCAAAATATCTTAGCCAAAAATAGCTGACAGTCTCAGGAAGTATACATTTATGGAGAAAAATGACAAGAGGTTTAAGGAGTAAACACCGTTAAAGAAAGATAATAAATGGGAAATGAAATCTCTACCAGTAAGTGACACCAGTTCAAAGAAAAATATAAGAATAAACACTTCAAGTCACAAATTTTAATGCACTTATATGGCGAAGTGATAGAATATTCGGATGACATTATTAAAATATGTAGACTATATAAATAACACCATTAATAAACCTTAAGAAACTTAAACCTACAATATTCTAAAATGTTTCTTCACCTTGATTACTTAAAGAAAAAAATGTCAAATTATTTTGATAGATGTTGGAAAATATTAGATAAGATAAAACACTTATTTAAACAAATCTATTTCACAAACAAGTAATATAAGAAAACATCCTTAAGATAAAAGTCATATCTAAAAATATCCAGTAAGAAACATACTTAACGGTGAAATTTTTAAGCAGTCCTTCTAAAGACAAACACAAGAAGCCCCTCATTACCACTATTGTTCATGACAGTTACAGATATTCTGATCAATATAGTAAAATCAGAAACAGAATAGTATACGTAAAGAGTGTAATGGAATAGAGCACAGTGTCATCATTTATAAATAACATAATTATACTGAAAAAAAGTAAATCAATGAACAAAAATGTTTGACATAGTAGAGGAGATTTTAGCAAGGGTCAATTTATAAAATTTCATATATTTCATATTTATCAGCAGTAACCAATTAAAAATTTAAGTGGAAATCTAAAAATTATAGGTAGCAACAACAAAAACTTACAAATTACCATGAAATTAAATTCATGTGATTTTGATGTAAATTCATGTAAATAAAACAATTTACATGTAAAAACAATTCATGTAAATTCATGTAAATAAAACAATCGAACAGTTGTTCAATTTGAGTATACAAATACTACTATCTATCTCTTTGGATACTACTATATTATCTCTTTGGATAATAAAATAATGTCATAAAGGAGAAAGAAGATAATATTTAAAATAGAAAAATTGATAGATGAATACGAAAGATTCAGTTTATAAAAGGATACTAGACCAAATTTCTAAGGGCTAACAAGAAAAATATTTGCAGAGTATAAAATAAACAAATGGTTAATATCTGAAATACTGTGGAGCTCTCTCTCCAGTGAGAGTGTAAAGGGAATGAAGGTTAAAAGCAAGAAAGAAAACACAAGGAAAAAAGGAACAAATATTAGGAATATGAAATTCAAAGAAGAGAAAATAATACTTACTAATATAGACAAACACGCATTATCTATAAAAAATCCAAATTGGCATAATAATAAAATACATGTATAAGACACTAATTTAAATAAAAATACTACCTACACATACCCGTTTTCAGTATTCACCAGCAACTAGAGATACATAAAGAAAAAAGTATACTAAATATCCTAAAGTAGTTATCTATGTGGGATTAAGGGCATTGAAAATTGAAAATGGAATGGGACGGAGGGGGAAATGTAACTTTAAAAGGTGGCTTTGTCTGGACTAGTCATGAAAGTAAGCCATAATCAGAAAGATGAATACCTGAGGGGTTTGTGTGTATGTGTGTGTGTTTTAATTCCTGAGATCCTTAAACAGAAAAATAAATGAAAATATTGAGAATTGACTCTTGATCTACTAAAGTAGAAGATTCAAACATGGGATGCCTGGGTATCTCAGTGGTTTAAGCGTCTGTCTTCTGCTCAGCTCATGATTCCTGGGTCCTGGGATCAAGTCCTGCATCAGGTTCCTTCAGTAGGAGAGCCTGCTTTTCCCTCTGCCTGCTACTCCTATGCTTGTGTTTTTTCTCTCTCTCTCTGGCAAATAAATAAATAAAATTTTAAGAAAATAAACTCTGTTCTCTAGCATAAGTAATCAGGGAGAAATAGTCATGAGTCTACACTGATATAAAGAAATGACTGAATAAATGAAATAAAAGAGACAGTTCTTTTTCTTATAGAAGAATCAAATAATATATGTAGATACTAACTCCTCCCTGAGTATGATTTGGTTTTAGTTACTTACTTTGCAGGAAGAATATGAAAAGGAGAAAAATAACTTTATAGTGGAGAAGCTTAACAGACACTACCTTAACTGGGTAAGGAAGGATAATATCAGTATCAATAAGTCATATTGATAGCATGTATCATCTGATATGTTATGATGGAAAGGGCATCGCAGGAGCATAATGTTCTTTAAGAAAGAACCCTAGTATAATCATGGGGAAAACTTCAGACAAACCAAAATTGAGGAACATTTTATAAAATACCTAGCCCACACTCTTCAAAACTGTCAGGGTCATTGAAAGTGAGGAACCACTGTGAAACAGTCCCGAGGCGACTAAGGAAACTTTACTAAATGCAACATGGTATCCTAAATTGGATCCAGGGAAAGAAAAAAAGACATTTGTAGAAAAAGTAAAGCGTAAAGCAAATTAACAGTATCAATTCAAGAGTAAAGTTTAATAATAAAAGTGAATAAAAAGGGCCCCTGCGTGGCTCAGTTGGTTGAGCGATTGCCTTCAGCTCAGTTCGAAATCCTGGAATTCTGGCATCGAGTCCCTCATCGGGCTCCCTGCTCAGCTGGGGATCTACTTCTCCCTCTGCCCTTCCCCCTCTTATCCTCTCTTTCTCTCTCTCAAATAAATAAATAAATAAGATCTTTTTAAAAAGTGAATAAAGAGTAAATTCTAATTAATAATATTGTACTAAATGTTAATTTCTTAATTTTGATAAATATTCCATAGTGATAAGATAGATAAGGGAAACTAGATAGCATTAGGGAGAACTAGGAGGTATATAGGAAACTTCTCTACCATCTTTGCAACTTTTCTATAAAGTTTAAATTACAAAATAACAAGTTTATTTAAAGAAAAACTGAGAAAAAGGACAGCCACACACACACACACACACGCACAGCTCAGAAGAGTTGACTAAGGTTTGCTGACCTCATCTTAGAAAAATAACCCTTAGTCACTGGGAAAGAAAAATTGCACAGGAAAGAGCAAACAAACAAGCAAAGGAAGATTTTATTCAGGTCTCTTGAACTAGAAGGTGGAGGTTTAACTCAACTCCCTGCAAAACAAAAGGTAGGAGAGTACTTAAGAACTAGGTTGAGTTCATAGGAAAGTACTGGGTTTGGTGGGAAGTGGGAGGTTGGTTATTGTACTAATAAGGTCATCGGTCTGCTAATTGTCATCCAATAAAGTTAAAGCTTTTACTTTCCTAGAGTCTGGGGAAAAGGGACACTCTTCCTAGATGATCACATTTCAAAGGGATGCCCTTTAGGTTCTTAAGGAAGGGCATTTTTAGACTGTAAAAGTGGCATGAGGCTAGGAAGATTTATACCTGCAAGGGGGAAGAAAAATAATTTGCGATTACAGGTTTCCAAAGTAAATGGTTAGATAGAAGAGAGGTCAGGGGCCTATCGTCAGGAAGAAATCTGTGGTAAACTTCAGACAAGCTGAGAGAATATAAAAGCTGTCTTGATTATTCCTATTCTTTATGTTTCCATGTAGAGAGCTTTCCTTTCCTATAAAACTCCATGTCTCCCTTTGCTCCCTTACTAACTCCTGCCTAGAGGAGAAAGCTTAGCTGTCTGACTGGCAAGTCTGGGAAATAAACATAGGCATGAGTCCTCAGCCTCTTACTTGAGCTCTTGCTCAGTTTTGGCTGCTTGCTTAGTGCCTACATCCTTCTTTGTTCTCTGTTAGGAGTCAGCTCTGTAGATGTTGGTCTGTGGTTTCCAGATGTGGTATTTTAAGGAAAAATTTGTTCATATTTGCTCTTTCCTTCTAGATCTTTACCATTGTTTAATCCTCCAGACCTTGATACTATGTTTAGCTATACACTTGATTTGAGCAATGTAACCCAGAAAGATGTGACAGGCTTGAAGAGGAATCCTGTGATTCTATTTGCCCCTCCTACACTTCTGACTTCCTCAATGAGAAGAGTATGCTCTGGGTAGCCATAATTCCTAGAATGAGAGACAAGTGGAAGAGAGCTATCTCTGACTTGCAGTCTGAAGCAGAACCACTCCAGCTAACACACAGGTTATGAAGAGGAGAAATAAATCCTCTATTATCTCAGCCACGAAGACGTGGGGTTATTGGTTTTACAGTATTATCACATGAGCAATGCTAAGACTAAGTAAATAAGGATACCTAACTTTGGACAGGATTTGAAGGCAGAAAACATTCTCAGCAAGTCCCTTAACTGTAGATGTAAAGCCAAGTCTTATCCTTAGTAATTCTGAAATTTTTATTTTATCTTCTCTGAAATTTTATTTTATCTGTGAGATAATTTTATTTCTTACTTGGTTAATTCTTTTTTTTAAATTTCAGACTGATTCACTAGTGGAACAATCAAGAAAAAGAAAGACTTAAAAAGAAAGTAATTTTAAAATAGAAATGTTTAAAAAGTAATATTGTCACTCATACAAATTATGTTAGAAAATTTAAAAAAGAAACATTTTCTAAAGAATTTCTAAAAATAATCTTTACAATACACTTTGTAAATAATTAAACAGAAGGCACTTAAAAGGCAATTTCATTTATGATTTTAAAGTGAGCACTGATATAAAAGCAAATAATCTTGTGATTAGATACAGAAAAATGCAAGATCAAATTCAATGTCCATTCATGACTCAAACTTTTATCAAACTTAAAAAGGAAGTGTCCTTACTTTGATAAATATATCCATAAAAGTCTATATTAAACATCATAATTAATGATGGAATGCTTTCAGCTTTCCATCTGAGAGCCAAAATAAAACAAGGATGACTAACATAACCTCTAGATACTGAATATATTCACCATTTTAATGGAGTTCTTAGTCAGTGTAATAAAAAAAAAAATGAATAAATAACATTATATATATAATATAATTAATTAATTATCATTATTTGAGAATTATCCTTAGTATTATTAAGTATATTTAAAACATTTTCTAGATAAAGAGACAGCATAAAATAATCAATCATATTTCCATATACCAAGAAAAATAACTGGGAAAATAAAATTTAAGTAATACTTATTGTAGAAAACCATTTAATAAAAACAAGTTAGGGAGGTTTTAATATCTACCTATAAAGTACTAGAATTAATAAGTACATTTTACAGGGTTGCTGGATCAAGGTAAATAGATACAAATAAATTGCATTTCTATATGCTAGCAAGAATCTGCTTGAAAGGAAAATTTAAATATATCTTGAAAAAACACACACTGATTTAAGATTCAGAAAGATTTTAAATAGAGAAATGTAAAACTTATAAAGTATTTCTCCTCTTGAATTTTCTGAAACCTAGTAGACATCTCTTAGCACTAACCTGAATGAGAGATCACTGTTTTCAAGAATACATAATTTATCTTTAGAAACTGTCAGACCTTGACTTTCCTGTTTTCAGCTTCAATTCATTCTCTTAATAGCATTTTAAAGCAATCAGTTATCTAGATATGTGTAGCAATATTAACTACCATGAACTGAGTGAGCAATGTCTCTGCCTCTCCATAATTACATATCAGATGTCTGAATTCCAGAAGCAAGATTTCAGCTTCAAATAACCTAGATGAAATGTTGACTAGATAGATGCATTTTGCTGTTGGGGTGTACATTTCCTGCTCTTTTTCTCCATAAGATTTATTTCCATCTTACAAATGTTCTCAGGAAAAAGGAGAATAGAAACTGGTAGATACAGCATCATAAAATTCATCAAGCATTAGGTAAGTGACCACTACATAGAAAAATAATTCTATCAGTTTTGTTATATTACTTCTCACAATATTTATCAAAAATTCACAATAGAATTGATTTTCCATTCTGGACAAGTCAAAGCTGATTGGGAGATTTAAAATTAAAGAGAGAATATACTCTGCAAGTACTCAGTGGTCAGTCAAGAAGGTTAAAAGATTTAAATCATTTGTGAGATTGAGTATAACATCAACAAGACAGAGTCCTAAAATACACCTTCTTTAAACTGAAAATTACATGTCACCTCCATGATAGTTTCCCTTAACTATGTTAATTTCTATTGGGCCATTAGCTCAAATATTTTATTACAAATTACATCATATCCTAAATGTAATTTTGAGGAAGAACTGAAAATGTGTGATTCATTGAGATAAACTGCCTCTTTCTGAATATTTGGGCAGGGGTTAGAGGATCAGAAGTTCAACAGAGAAGACCAGGTATACCGCTATTATAACCATTGATGTTACGGGTCACATTCTCTGAATTGTCATATTATGATTCCTATTTTTTTCATGATTATAAATAATAAAATAAAGTCTCCAGATATTCCTTACCCTCAGTGTTGAGGCTTCAATTTTCAAAACCCAGTCACCAGTCTGTCATTTTCTTTCCCAGGATAGTTTATAGCAAGGATATTCATTGTTTTCAGAGAAAATATCTGTTTTTATCACAGAATGTGTTTGACCCCAAGTTCCAGTGTAGTTCCCAGAGTCTAACTTATTTAAGCTTAAATAGTATAACATGATGGACTCCAAGATTCCATCCCAGTACAGAGTGTAGCAGAACTAGTCTAGTTAAAACTCAGTCTTGTCTCAAATGTGAAGTAAAAAGCATATATGGTTTACATGACCCTTCTAGCATTATTCTCCCCTCAAAATCTCATGTCAATAAATGTAGGGATAATAAGAGCTCATCTCTCCCAAGATCACTGTCCCTAAAGCCAAAATTTTTAGGCTCCCTCAACTGTAAACCCATATTCTAGAATCTATAATACATAAAAACTTTGTCTAACACAGCTAAAGATGCACTCAATTTACATTACTATATACAACTCATAACTTAAATCTGAAACATCTACTTTCAGATTAATTAGTCAATGTTTATGCCAAGAAAACTATAGGTGCATTTGCTTTATATTTCTGTAACAGAAGGGCCGATTACAGTGCTTTAGAAAGTTCTTTTGTTTATGTTATTGATCTCTGCTTTCTGGAGGAGAAATGATCATATTAATTACTTGTAAACACATAATCTTCCCTGTAAGCACAAGAATGATTGGAAATCCCAAATGTACTGTGTTGTAACCTATTTTTAAAATTGTATCAGAATCCCAGAATTCTCCAACAGCTCACCTACAACCTCTGACATTGTTTTTGTTTTCCTATTTTTTAAGAATAATCCTACAATTTAGAAGCCATATAAACAATTAAAAGGGGATAGATCCCCTCTTACTACCAGTTACTTCCTTTTTTCAATAACAACCTTTATTAGAGGTATATCATTTAATTAAGTTTTCTCAGTTAGAATTATGAAAGACAGCTGATTTTATTTTTCTTTAAAATAAAATAAGTATTCATGTGAGTGGCTTTAATTGTTCACTCAACATAATGTGTTTTCCTAAAGGAAATGGATTTTATAAATTATGTATATACACATATACTACATATTTGCATATATGTATACTTATGTATACCAGAATAGATCTTTGTTCATTCATTCACTTTCAATCTTGTATTTTTGTCCAATGTGAGATTTTTTTAACCATTCAATTCACTGTGATCACTGATACATTTAATATTAATTCTGCCATATAATTTTATATTTTCATATATCCCATTTGCTTTTCAAATTTTTGTAAAACTAATCATTTTAGTTAATGTTTTCTTTAGATTTTTTATTTTAATAATGGTTAACTTTAAACTCTTGACAAGACATTATTTGAACTTACAAAATCCTCTACCCAAAATATTATATTAGGTTCACATAGTCACAATATGCTCAATGTAAGGAGGAAATACATACAAGTATGCACATAAGATCATAGGTGTATTCATCATATTCTCCAATGATACCGTGCTGACTTCCCTCTAATAAGTGCTGACTGCCTGTTAGGTGATATTATTCTTTGAAATAAATATGTTTAGAAGGCGACAACATCAATATTCCTTACACCACAGTTGCCTTCTGTATCAAAAGCATTGCAAGTCCCAAGTTTCTCTAATTAATGAAAGAAAAATATATATATATAGTCATAAAAATGTAAACATGATCTTGAACAGAGAACCTTTGATCGATTCTTAAATCTATTCTTAATTTCTATTTGTCATAAGAACATCAGGGTTCTTGTGTGAAGAATACAAACACTTATAAATATAAGATGATGGCCTTTAGATTATCTCCTAAATTCCACAGGCATTCCCTAGCATTTTAACTAGAGTTTGGAAATGACTTCTCAATATCATGTGAAAGTTAATTTATCTTGCCTTCTCTATCAAATATTTCTGTTTTATCCTTGGCTATTTTTGAATGCAGATTGGAACCCAAAGAACAGTAGTCTTTTATATAAGTCAGTCTTCCTGCATAGCATCTAATGGTTAGATTTATCCCTGAGGAAGGATGTAAATTCATTGCAAATGATACTTTAATGGAGCCCAGCTTTTTTGTCATGCAAAGAGATCCAAATGAATGTGGCAGCCAGCAGCAATTCCTATGGGAAGCTGTACAACAGAAATAAGTAAATAAATATTTCTCGCTTTACCATTCTAACAATTTTATCCCATCAAAGAAATGCAGAACATGATTTACATGTTGTTGATAATCTTTTTAAAGAACAAGTTCAAGTGCTAGGGTTTGTTTGAACTTATTGTAATAGATGTGACAGGTGTCTTATTCATGATATACTAGAGAAAATATTGACTCCCACAAAGTTGCAAAATGCTTATAAGTAAATATACATTCATTTACTTTAGATAAATGACCCTTTTCATTGCCACGGGTTATGTTAATTTGTTGGGTGTCTCTTCAAAAGCACTGTATGCTATCTTTTTTACATATAGTTTCCTCCACATTTGATCATACCTTATAATAATAACACCCACAGGTTTGAAGGAATTGATAAAACGGTGAAGTTTAAGACGGAGACCAATATGAAGAAGGGAGAGGAGGAGGAAGAGGAAGAAAAGTAGAGTCAGCACATAACAGTAATGGTGAAAAGTCTTCAGTCTCTATCATCCTGGCTAACTGGAAGGTAGTTCCTACATAGAGAATTCTTTAAACTTAAGAATAAATGAAACAAGATGGGATTGGGAGGGAGACAAACCATAAGTGACTCTTAATCTCACAAAACAAACTGAGGGTTGCTGAGGGGAGGGGGTTTGGG
>NC_081562.1:44026491-44046034 GCF_022355385.1 Mustela nigripes | reverse complement strand
GTAGGAGGGAGACAAACCATAAGTGACTCTTAATCTCACAAAACAAACTGAGGGTTGCTGAGGGGAGGGGGTTTGGGAGAAGGGGGTGGGATTATGGACATTGGGGAGGGTATGTGCTTTGGTGAGTGCTGTGAAGTGTGTAAACCTGGTGATTCACAGACCTGTACCCCTGGGGATAAAAATATATGTTTATAAAAAATAAAAAATTAAAAAAAAATCTCTTAACCTTACTAAATTAAAATGGGTAGTGAGTTTGTTACAGTGATTTTAATGGTAATTACTTGAAATCATTTTGAATAGCTAACAAATATAACAGTCTACTAATCTACTGCTGAATTACTAAGGGAATGATGTTGCTGTGAGAATTTACATGGACGACAGTTAAAAGTCTGGGATATTGTAAAAGTTTTATCTAATCCTAAAGTCCTTTTGAAAGCAGGACAAATTAGCTACTCATGTATGAGATATATAATCCATATAGAAAAGCATATAAAGTGATAGGTAAAAAACCTCATAACAAGAAAAAAGTTTGTAACTATATATGGTAATGGGTATTAACTAGACTTATTGTGATCGTTTTGCAATACATATAAATACAGAAGTATTTCACACACATGAAGCTAATATAATGTTATATGTCGATGATACCTCAATAAAAAAGAAAAACATATAAAATAGACATAGGTAATTTAAAGAATAATTATAATGTGGTCATATATGTACTACCACACAGGTCAAGAAAAGGAACATTGATAATACTTCAGAAGCTTACTATGACCACCCTCCTTAACACAAATCCCTTCATTCCTCCAGAATTAACCAGTATTATGACATCTGTGACAATCATTTTTCCTTTCTAAGAACAGTTTACCTCATATGCATTCCTTAATAATCATATAATTTAGATTTCTTTAACATTTTTATATTTATGCTGCATGTAGCTATCATTATTTCATTTTTATTACTGTATAGAATTCTACTGTATGATCATCTTAGAATTTGTACATTCATTCTGTGTCATTTCCAGCTTTTATAAACAATACTGAGCTGTACTGGTGTATATGTATTTCTGTGTGTTTTGATAAAAGTGGGGTGTGTATGCAGAGTGGTGTATAAATTTTTCTATAGAGCACTGGTCTTCAAAGTGAAGCCGGTGGACCAGCAGCAATGGCATAACTCTGGGTACTTGTGCATATTTTTTTAGTTCTATCTCAGAAACTGAACTTGAGGCCAATCTATGTTTTAACAAGTCTAGTTGATTCTGACATAAGCTTAAGTTTAAGAACCATGTATAGTTGTTAAGTGGAATAGCTGGATTATAGGATGTGTACATCTATGACTTTAATGATTTTTTTTTTTAATTTATTTGACAGACAGAGATCACAAGTAGTCAGAGAGGCAGGCAGAGAGAGAGGGGAAGCAGGATCCCTGCTGAGCAGAGAGCCCAATGCGATGCGGGGCTCCATCCCAGGACCCTGAGATCATGACCTGAGCCCAAGGCAGAGGCTTTAGCCCACTGAGCCACCCAGGCACCCCGCATCTATGACTTTATTAGGTAATTCCAAATTGTCTAACTGGTTGTAGCAACTGACGAAAAACTCCAGTTTACATTTTTCATGAACACTGGAGATACATTGTTCAGATCCTTTTGGAAGAAGAACTCCTGGGCTCAATTGCTGTCAGGTCTGACAGTGGATAACCTTCAACTGTAAACTCCTTCCAGAATTGCCTCAGCTACACAGAACTTTCTCTCCATGGTCACACCATTCCACAAGATAGCCTACATCCAGTGACTTATTCAGGTGCTGGTGTAAAAGCCTAGCCATTTCAACCTAATGTAGGACAACTCTGATGAAACATTTTAGCTGCAGAATACCCTGTAGCTTCTATGGAGACTGTCTTCTGGACTTTCTTCACAGCTTGACATTCCCAACTTCCTGTTTTGCTAATTTTCTCTTCCTTCTTGGAAAACATCCTGAATGTTAAACACTGTCACATGTCTACTTCCCAGAATATCTTAACTGCTACCATATTCTCTTAAATTCTTGGCAATAAACTAAATCTAATATTTTTTCTGTGTTTTGGGGTTTTAATAATACTTAATTACACTTTCCTGATTACTACTATTGTTGGGCAGTATTTGATTTATAATTTTTCTTTTGAGAAGTCTCATTTCAAGTACTATGTCCAATTACCTATTGTGTTGCAAGTCTTTTTTATTTTTCTTATTAATTTGTAGAACTTTTCACATATGCAAGATATTGGATATTAGCTATTACAAACTTTATATTTTCTCACTTGTATTATCATTTGTATTACTATTAATAGTGGATAATTACTAAATTTTAATAAGGCTGAATTGTTCAGTCTTTATATTTACATTAGGCAATTTTGCATTCTGTTTTAGAAATCTTTTCTTAACCCTAGGACATGAAAACCTTGTGTGAATCTTTAGGCAGATTAAATAGAATAACAGTTTGGGGATGATATAACTCTTCACCATTCTTTTTTAAATTGCACTATGATTAAGATACAGTGTGATATTAGTTTTAGGTGTAAAATATAATGATTCAACAATTCTATACACTACTCACTGCTCATAAAGACATTTATTCTTTTTTCTTTTTCTTTTTCTTTTTTTTTTTCTCGGTCCTTTTCCTATTTGCATTTCAGTTTTAGAAGTTTCTACTGGCATATCCTCATGCTCACAAATTCTCTCCTCAGACATATCCATTTACTAATGAGCCTATTAAAGTCCTTCATTTCTGTTACAGTGTTTCTTATGTCTAATAGATCTTTCTTATCCTTTCTTTGAATTTCCATTACTCGTGTTTTCCTATATGTTGTTTACTTTTTAGACATTAGAACCCTTAGGACCTAGAATAATAATCACAGTTTATTTAAATTTTACATTCTGACAGTAAGCTCGCAGCTTGGAGTGACCTTGAACAGGTCGCAGGCTCGGTGAGCTCGGAGCGCGGCCCGAGGTCAGGCAGACAGGAGTAACTGGGCGCTGTTCTCTGAGGGCGCACTGAGGAGTGTGGCCCTGGGCTCTCGGCTCCTCGGGCCAGAGACCAGGAGGCCGCCATTTGTATTCCCGTCCTCCGGAACTCTATGGAAAGCGCTCAGGGAACAAAAGCTCCTGAAAGCAAACCTGAGCGGATTACTCACATTCTGTTATTTCCAAAGTTCCTGCCACATCTGAGTTTAGTTCTGATGTTTGCCGTGTCTCTTCTGTGTTTTTTTCATTTTAATACGCCTTGTAATTTTTTTGCTGCAGGCTGGACATGTGAAGACATTTATCTGAGTAAATAGGTCTACTAATGTAGCGATAGACTATGTATATAGGAAGGAGAGTATTCTATAGTCCTGTAATTAGATCTCAGTCTTTTAGTGAGCCTGTGCTTGTAGGCTATGAAATTCACAGGTGCGTGTCAGGTTTTTTCCCTTTGCCTTAGGTGGAAAGTATGGCTGGTGAGGGCTGGAGTTGGTAAATCCCTTCCTCTTCATGGAAGGCTAGAGCAGACTGGATGGGGCATATTTCCATTTTACCAGGTAGGTTAGGCTCTGATAGTACCCCAATAGATTAAACTCTGGTAAAATAGTTTCTCATAAAAGCAACCTTTGTTTAGAACAGAATATCTGGTTATTTCAAACTGGTTACTTTTCCTCTCCCCCCATAAAAGCCAGAATTACTTTTTCTAGTATATTCACTGTGGGAACCTGGTTGAACTCCAGGACATGAAACCCACAAAATTGTGGGTTGCTTTTCCCTTCTTCCCTAGTTTTTAACTCTCAGATTTGTCACACTGACCCTAGAGCAATTCTTCCATTACTGTTCATACTTACCTTCCCAGGTATTGGCTCCAAAGGAGATTGGACCTTGTGATTTTCTGATCAGGTAAGTTGTGATTTTCTGTATCTTCCTGCCTCTCAGTTTTGGAGGCAGTGGTATGCTCTATGACCTTACTTCTCTAGTGGATCTAAGAAAAATTGTTGATTTTTCACTTTGTTCAACTTTTTATTTATTGATAAAATTATGACTTCCAAACTCTTTCTATGCCAGTTTAGAAAACGGAAGTCTGGATGTCTTGTCTTGAATGTGTGGGTTGATTAATTTTATCCACTCTAGAAAACTTTCAGACATTCATTCCCTCCAAATATTGCCTTTATTCATTCTTTCCCTACTTTTTTTTAAATTTTTTGAAAAAAATTATTATTATTTTATTTTAAAGGTTTTATTTGACACAGAGATGGAGAGTACAAGAAGGCAGAGCAGCAGGCAGAGGGAGAGGGAGAAGCAGGCTCTCCGCTGCGCTGAGCAGGGAGCCCAATGCAGAGCCCAGTCCAAGGACCCTGGGATCATGACCTGACCCGAAGGCAGCTGCTTAACCAACTGAGCCACCCACGCACCCCTTTCTACTTTCCTTTTAAAACCTAATTAGAGATATGTTAAATCTTTATCTCATGCCCAGCTTTCTTTACTTTTCTCTACTTTTATTTTTCATCTTCCCATTTTCATGTGTTGTGTTCTGTGAAAATTATTTTGACTGATCTTCCAGCTTAGCAGTTCCTTTTTGATGTGTGGCCTGTCTAATCTGATGTTGAATAGGTTCATGGAGATTTTTCTTTATTTATATATTTCTAGAAGGCTTATTTATTTTCCATAAATATGTAATTTTTTTGGTAGTTTTCATTTCTTAGATTTTTTTTAATATAATTTTTTATTTTTTATAAACATATATTTTTATCCCCAGGGGTACAGGTCTGTGAATCACCAGGTTTTCACACTTCACAGCACTCACCAAAACACATACCCTCCCCAATGTCCATAATCCCACCCCCTTCTCCCAAACCCCCTCCCCCCAGCAACCCTCAGTTTGTTTTGTGAGATTAAGAGTCTTAGATTGTTTTTAACATTTCTTTTCTTTGTATATGGTAGAACAGCTTTTCTCTTTAGATAATTTGCCTGATAATTCTAATATTGAAGTATATTCAGGTCTGTTTTGGCTCTTTACTTTTTAAGCCATTTTCATGGGGTTCCAATCATGATGCTTATATGCTTGGATACTTTCTGTATGTGAGCTTCTCATTTTCCTCATTAAATTATTTATGAGAAGTGCTTTTCCTATTTATTTAATTTTTAACTTTTGCTTTATTACTGAGAATCATGCAAAGAAAATACTTTAGAAAAAGAAGAGAAAGGATGAGAGAGAGAGAATTAAATAACAAACCTCCTTTTATCTTGACTCCAGAACTCTGTGCAATATGTAGCTTGCACAATCAGCATTTCTTTCATTTCTTTGGGATGTTCAATTTTTTATCACCATAATTTCTGAGGATTTTTTCTTTTTATCAGTGTTCCTTATGAAAGTGAAATATTTATTTTTTCTCTATATATACTTTTATTAAACTATGTATTAGCTTTCAGCTTTCATATAAGTACAAAGTATATAGAGTACATATTGAGGCTTACTTTCACCTTAGTCAATACACACCAATTATAGATGAAAAAGTCCTTCAATTTTTGAATTAGCAGTTTACATCCATTTATATTGTTTTAAAGACTGTATGGAGTGAAGAAAAGCATATGCAAAATTTCTATAGTAAACTTATGGAACAGATACAGAAAAAGGTAAAATCTTCAATATGTTCATTCCCTTCTTAAATATTTTAATTTTCTCTCCGTTGCCTTAATAAGGCAATGTGCTTATAAATAGACACTCTTTAATATGCTATTAAAGTTCTTTACTCCTCTGGATCTTGTTTGTTCTTATATCATTCCAATAAGAAAGCATTACTTTTTGACCTTGTTCTTTCTCCTTATCACCCCAAAATTGTGCTTCAGCTCTGTTGATTTATTTTAGTCTCAAACTCTTGCTACTTCTAAGTATGCTTACCAGACCACATTTCCAAACAAGAGAAGAAATAAATGTCAACTTCCTAATTTTCTCAAGAGTAGAACTACAGGTCTACCTACATTCATACAACTTTTACTATTTTCTTTTATTCACAAAAGAGGAACTGTCTAGCCTACGGGAAAAAGCTCTTCTCTTTCTCTATGCTTTGGAGACAATTTATTCCAAACATTTAAGAAATTCTCCACTAATAGTTATTCCTTATTTTTCCAACCATTGAAAGACAGGAGTAGAATTTCTCTTCTTCTATGTATCAGAGCTAAGTGGTTTTTGTCCTCCCTGAGATCTTTTTAGGACAGCCTACTAAATGACAGATTGCCCCAGAGTATGTCATCTTCAATTTCTGTTTTTGTTGCTGTTGTTGTTCTTTTGTGCAATATCATCACTTTAAAGTCTCTACCAATAACAAATCTGATCACACATCACACCATCCCCCTTCCCTTTTCCCT
The DNA here is from genome assembly GCF_022355385.1 of Mustela nigripes. NCBI lineage: Eukaryota > Metazoa > Chordata > Mammalia > Carnivora > Mustelidae > Mustela > Mustela nigripes. Next base: position 44,039,667 of record NC_081562.1, on the reverse strand, counting down.
ACTCCAGACACAGAATTCTCCTCTTTTCGCTTTTTCCTTTCCATCAAGACCAACGTTATTGGGGAAAAAAAATCATATATCCACATTTCACTGACTCCGTATCCTCTTTATTTCTTACTCTAAATTTGCTTCCCTACCAATCTCAGCCATTCATATATATATATATATATATATATATATATATATATATAATTTTTTTAATATATATAAGCTCATGAACTTACAAATTTATTTCTCTAGCCCAGAACTTTGGTGAAACTCATACCCCAAATCCTTCTTTACATCAGAAGTAATCACTTCTTTTACCTGGACTCAGACTTCCTCTCAGGTCTTCCTTCTAAATGAATGCCATAAATATCTGTAATTCTAGAATACTAGGATCTTCCTATACCCATTTCTCCATATGAAAACTATTTCTAAGTTTTATTATTTACTTTAAAAGCTTTTTTCTTTAAAGTAAAATTCATATACAGAAAAAATATAAATCCTCAGTATATACAACTCAATGAATCATCATATAATTGACAGTACTGAGGAAATCTACTTGTGTCTTTTCCTAGTTATTTCTCCTCTATCCTCTCCAAAAATAACTACTATTCTGATTTCTAACACCATAGATTAGTTTTGAGTAATTCCGAACTATAATATTTATATTTTTGTTCCTGTCTTTTACCAGTCACATTATGTTTGCAACATTCATCCATAGTTTGATTACAGCAGTGGCTCATTAATTTTTCATTTCTGTAAATTATTTCATTGTATGAAAATAGAAAATTTAATTAACCATTTTTCTGTTGATGACTTTATTAGTTATTTCCAATTTTTGGTTATTACACTAAGCCTAATGTAAACATCTTTTTGTGAGTTTTTGTGCCCATACATACATATATTTCTGTTAGGTTTATCTATGAGTCTACATCCCAGATTATAATGTATACATGGATTTGACTTTAGTAGACAATGACCAGTCTGAATGACTTTTAATACTTGAATAGTTAAAGAATATATTTCCTTTCTGTCTATCTATATTTCTATAACTTTTAAAGATAGTAAAACTACTGGGGTGCCTGGTGGCTCAGTCAGTTGAACATCCAGCTCGGTTTCTGCTCAGATCATTATCTCAAGGTAATGGGATCAAGCTCTGAATTGGGCTCCATGCTCAGGATTGAATCTGCTTGTCATTCTCCCTCAGCTCCTTCCTCTGCTTTCTCTCTCTCTCTCTAAAATAAATACATATATAAAATCTCTAAAAAAAAATGATAGTAAATCTACTAAATTGATGCAATTCATCTCTAGTCTTTAAAATCAAAACTGGTTCCCCTTCAATAATATCACCTTACTATAGACTCATTAATATATTTTTTAAATGAATATATAACCCTTACTTACACTTCCATCACATCTGAATATGCGGTACCCTACTCTCCACTTCCACACTTTCTATATAACCATCACTACAACCAAAGTATTTGCCTACTCACCCCCATCCTTCCACTTAAATTATTGCTCATATCTGTTTGCATTTGTAGTATAATGATATAACATAGCTACAATTATACATATACTACTGTGATTCTTTTATGTGTGTTTCTCTTTATCACAAGATTATAAATTCTGTGATGGCAGAGATTTTGGATTATTCTCCTCCAACTTTGGATCTCTAATGTCTAAAACAATGCATAGGACATAGTAAGTGTACAAAGCAGATGGTTGTTGTGCAAATACATTCATTCCTGAATACATGAATAAATGAATGCTATTTACCCTCTACGGAAAATTCTTTCTCTTCTTCTTCATCCTTCTCTCACTTTGCCAAGCAAATTACAATTCGTCCTTCCTATTTTGCCCAATACATTGTTGGCTAAAAAAACTTCATTAATATACCCTTCCACTGGTTCTTATTCTATTTTAGTATATTATGTAACAATGTCTATCTTCTGTCTATTTTCCTCACTTGTTTGTAAGTTCCCTGAGATAGAGGCTGTGTCATAGTTATAAGGAAATCCCAGTTCCTAGAACAATTACTAAAATAACAGAAAAAAAATCTTAAAATTTTCTTTTCCTGACTTGGCTCTGGCTTTTTCATTTAAAAAATTAAGTAACATCTTTATTTTTATTCAACCTAAGAGTATCATATGAATCATTACATTAGTTTCATAATAAATATGAATTATTTCTAGGAATGACAGTGTCAAAAGAAATTCATTATCTGCGAAGATAAAGATGAAGAGGAAGAAAACCAAGAGGAAAGGAGGAGGAAAATGGGAAAAAGGAGGAAATGGAGAAAAAGAGAAGAGGAACTGGAAGGAATGGAAAATTCGTAATATAAAGATAAAAACTGTTTTCCCTCCTCTCGTCTTTTCACCTGCACTGACCTCAGCTTTCAATATTCCTAACTTTCATTGCTTTTTCACTCCAAAACCCCATCTACAATAAACTGTTCTAAAATGCGTCAAGAAAGATATTACTTTGAAGTATGTCTATCAGAGTCAGTACTCAGGTGATTGACATGGGACAACCTACATTTCTGAAATTTGATAGCTCCCCATTTCTAGAAATGACTGAAGACTAAATAAACAAGTGAGTATAATTCATTTGCCGTGCTTTATATTTATATAGATTCTATAAGCTCATCTCAAAGTTATTTTGTCCAACTTCAACAACTTGAAAAATTCATTAATAATGGTGACCATAATTATTTTCCAAAATTTTAAGAATTCTACACATTTAACCTTTGCTTGTCATCTATTATGAATCATTAAATGTATCTCATGTTGCTAAATTATACAACTGTTACAAGTTGTTTAAAAGAGAAAGAGAGTCTTGATTGCAATTTAGAATATCAGTGTTGGTTGAAATGGGAATTATGTCCTTTATACAAAGATGATATTTTTTTACAGATGGTAAAGATGATACTACTTAGTAATATGACAACTATAATACACAAATAAGAGTAATAGTAAGCAATCTGTAGTTTATGAGGACATTATCAGAGTGAGTTAAGGGTTAAGAAACCTCTGAGAAGCTAATGATCAATAACTGTCTGTATTTATATTGATTAACTATATACAAAGCACATGGTAAAGTATTTGAAGATCATGCTATAAAATATATCCTCTGGGCAATAGAAATATCATTACAATTTGAAGAAAAAGATAAGATTGACTCTCATTTGATTTATGTTATTTAAAAGCTAAAATGTTTTAACATTAATGATTACTTTCAGAATTAAAAAGATTACAAACATATACTAAAATTTTAAGTTCCAATAACTCTTCTATTTTCCAATAAATTAATACAGTCTTACTAATTGAACTTGTAATATTTACTCATAAAATATGTATTAGGGTAAACACAAAAAGTGATTATAAAATTAGATTTTATGGGAGTCAAATAGCTGTGGCTAATCTAAACAACATAAGTATTTATTATTATTGAATATCATCAAATGAATCTAATGTTATATTTTTAGATTAAAGGAGCCATAAGAAAAAGTAAGTCCTTTATAATAACAGTATAATTGTATTCTGTTTGAAACAGTGAGCTTTATTTTTTATTTTTTTATTGTTTTTAAACTTGTATTTATTTATTCATGTTTACTTAATTTATTCATCCATTCATTTATTCATTTTATTTAATCACCCACTCATTTTATAGTCTGTTTGCTGCCATAAGTGAGCTTTAAATTATTCAACAATATGTTTTTCTCCAACTAAAATTTTTCTTATTCAATTATTTCCATATAAATTAATATTATATGTTTATTTCTATTAGAATCTTTAGTTTTATCTAAAAATATATTTTTATTCTCCTCATTAACTCAATTAAGGAACAACATTTAGGGGAATTTCTGTCATTAAGATAATACAGATAGAGTTCTTCATAATTTTCCAAAGATAACTGTACACTGTACCTCATAATCTTTAAAATGATGATCAATACTGGAAATTTATGTTTTCTATTCTTGAATATAGACAGAAATCATAGTTTTATGTGTATGATTACAGTAAAACAATAAAAAAACTTTGACTCCCAATACAACCACCCAATACATTTTATGGTTTGGTCTCTACAGTACTATAAAATTAAAGTCAATAAAATGCTGAAGCCCTACAACTTTGGATAACCTCATGTTCTCCTTATTCACACATGGTGAACACCATTACTGCAAATCAAATATGCAGATGTAATACTGTATAGTCTTAAAAAATACAACTGTGAAAGCTATTAAAATATACTTCTTACTCTTTCATACGTGATTAAAATCATATCTAACCCCATGTCCAAAGTACCTGGCAGGAAATCTCTCTTGATCTCTAAACTTTGTCAAAAAATTATTTCTTATTGTCTCTTCTTTCTGTAGTTGGCAATGCCCAAACTGTTACCACATATTTTAGGAATGGCTAGAGATTTGGTCTTTAAAGATTCACTTGGAATTTTGTGTTGATATGTCCTACTGTGAAGATATATGCAATCATGGTGATATTCATCAAAAATAATATCGAGGGAAGCCTGGGTGGTTCAGTAGATTAAGCACCTGACTTCAGCTCAGGTCATGATCCCAGCGTCCTGGGATCCAGCCCTGCATCAGGTCCTTGCCAAGCAGCAAGGAGCCTGCTTCTCTCTCTGCCTATCTCTCCCCATCCTTGTGTTCCCTCTCTCTCTTTCTGAGAAATAAATAAATAAAATCTTCTTAAAAAGGGGGGATGGGAGTGAGGCTGGTGGTGGGTATTATGGAGGGCATGTATTGCATGGAGCACTTGGTATGGTGCCTAAACAATGAATTTTGGAACACCAAAAAAACTTAAATTAAGTTTTAAAAAAGGTAATATTGAACTACAGATCATGTGATGTGAATATAGTAGTAGAACTTATTGACAGTAAAAGATAAAAGGCATGATGAAATATCAATACTTAAAAAATATTATAAAAACTCAGTCATGGGGCACCTGGGTGGCTCAGTTGGTTGGGCAACTGCCTTGGGCTCAGGTTATGATCCCAGACTTCCAGGATCGAGTCCTGCATCAGACTCCCAGCTCCTTGGGGAGTCTGCTTCTCCCTCTGACCTTCTCCTCTCTCATGCTCTCTCTCTCACTCATTCTCTCTCAAATAAATAAAATCTTAAAAACAAACAAACAAACAAACTCAGTCATGGCAGTAAACTCTATGAAAACAGTAGAGTAGTGAAAAGTAAAAATAATGATGAATAACCAAAACCTGTAGTATATTAAACTGCATTAAAAAACTGTGAGAATTACTGATTTACTGGATAAGTACTGGGATCAAAACTGACTAGTTGTCAGAGCCATGCTCAATTTCCATGTTTATTACATAATAGACAGAGTTTTTGGTTTTACCCATCTTTCTTCTGCTAGTGCTTGTTTTCTGGCAGCTGTATCCTACTGTTGCCCAAGGCTGTCTGTATAGTGGGTACTCTGTTTATGGGGCGAGGGCCTGAAACTGCAGTGGAATCTTGGTCCAAGGGAAATGCCTCACTTCCAATCAAGTTGCCCAAATTAAGAGAGCCACGGTCTCTGGGAGGCAGGAAGGGCATGTCATGGGGATCAGGGTGTCACTGGGATAGTTGAAACTAAGACAAGTATCCACCCTCCCTGATCCTAACCCCAGGCCACCAGGACCCTTCTGCTTGCCCTGTTCTCTTCCCCAGAGGCCGTTCCAAGGTGACCAAAAATAAGTGCAAAATACAGGCACCACCCATGTGGACCTATCCCAGGTAAATAGTGTGGGGAAGGAATTCCCTTTTTTGTTGCCTAAATACCTACATAATATCATCTATCTTTGTCCCTTGGCCTGCAAAAGCCTAATATTTACAATCTGGCTCTTTAGATTTCTGTGATATTGGTAGAAATCCAATTAATTTTCATATTCAGCAATCACAGATAATGAAGGATTCATTTTTTTCTCAAGAGACTTACTGCCCCATGATTAAGTCTGTGCTCAACTATCTGGGACAAGGACAGCATTTTCTTCCTATGTGTGATTGGGCTTTTCCTTCTTTCCTTTCCTATCTATAGTGGAATAAAACTTTACCAAGAGGGGAAGAAATTGAGGCATCTATGAGGTAAGAAAACCCTAGAGCCAGACCACTAATGAAATAGCTTTATTTCCTGTTCTTTCCATTTTTCTAAATTAATTGGGTTGGCACAGAGAGATGCTTGGATAGAAATGAACAGACCATTATCTTCTTGCAGAACAGGAACCCTACAATTAACATCAAAGTTAATAGTAAAAGATTGAATGTGTTCCTCAAAAATCAAGAACCAGATTAAGAAGTCTTCCTATCTAACGTGGTACATAATATAGCTAGTTCAGTAGGCAAAAAAGGTAGTGAGGAAACAAACAAACAAACTACACTTTTTTAAATTTGAGTATGACATGATTATCCATGGGGAAAATTCAAAGGATCCACAGAAAAGCTACTAGACTATGTTATTTAAGCATATTTATACAAGTTCAATAATTATAAATCTGTTCTATTTCTATAAGCAAATAACAAAAAAATTAGAAATTAAAACTAAAAAAGCTTTCCCATTTATAACAGCAACAAATAGTAGGACATTCTTACGGATAAATTTGACAAAAGATGTGCAACACTTAAACACTGAAATCATTGCATTTAGTGGTCATCATTCTTTAATTTTCTTTTTCCAGTTGAATTGAGGTTGATTACCTTCCTCAGAAGCTACTACCACATTTTAGTGTTTGTTATGGCAGTATAGTACTCCAATATCAAAACGGCATTTATTATCAATTGCTCTGTAAAAATTTCCTAAATATCTACTTTAGCAGTCTGCTGGGAATGTAAACATCCCAAGGCTCTACTAGGGAAAGAAATGCTTTCAAGCTCACTCACCTGATTTTCAGTAGGACTTTGTCCCTTGATTGGCCAGAGGATGCCCTCAGCAGTTCATGATGTGGCAACTGGCTTCATCAGAAAAATCCTGAGACACACTGAGAGAAAGAAAGCTAGAATGAGATGCAGCAAGACAAGTCTTTTGTATCTGAATCTTAGAAGTGACACTTGATCACTTTTGCCATATTGTAGTAGGATTACAGAAGGATAGGTTTGTACTGGGAAGAATTTTCAAGACTGCCCACTACAGTTTTCCTCTGATCTCCAATAATTTATTTGTATCCTTTCCATGCAAAAGCCATTCACTTCCCTCTCAAACTCTACAAAATTTTCATCTCATTATGTCATGTCAAAGTTCACATCTAATTATTTAAATCAGATCCAGGTGTGCATAAGGCTCCTAGAGAAGAAGTCTTATAGATTTGAAAAATCTGTGAAAATAAAGAAATTAAGCAAGTTATTTGCTCTCCTCACCCTACACAGACTTAACATACCATGGTAATACAAGGATGAGGTAAGTGTTATGGATACTTCCGTTCAAAAAGGGTAGTGGGGACAGGAGACACAAAAAACCCACTAATCCATATCAATTCTAAAGTTTGCCTGGATAAATTTGGGTAATATGATTAGATTTCAAGATCTGTGAATAATTTTCTATGGTTTTTAGCTCTTAAAGGGCTCTTCTAATTGTCCTCTGAGTCATCTTTTCTTCTGATGCGTTTACAGCTTAGTTGCTCAGTTAGCTCCCTGCTGGTAGAGTTTTGGGGGCCCTAGAGCCTCTTTTATTTTATACTGTTCTTGTCTTTTTCAGTTGAAGCTGGCTGTATTTCTAGTTTTCTCATAACCTTTGTGGATGTCTGTGAATATTTTTGGGGTTCATTCAATTAGATAAAATCCCCACCCCCATATCCCTTCAGGATAATTTTTTTCCCCACCATGGGATCCTGTTCAGATGGCCGAGAAATAATGCTTTTAAGCTTCTTAGAAGGCCTATTTTTTGGCTGAAAGTATCTGTTAGCAAACCCACTACCTTTTTCAAGACCCCTTTGTATGAATGAATAATACTGATTCTTTTACCATTCTGAGGTCTTAATAAAAGGTTGTATGTTCACACTTTTGGGTTAGTTATTGACCATATATTTATGGCATGCTTCAGAAACCATTTCTTAATTTTAGTATGCTTTCCTATCTAGAGAGGCTGAAGATTTTCAAACCACTAAGTTCTGGTTCTTACTGGTTTAAAGGTTGTCTTCTGAGTTTTATCTCTTTCCACCTATATTTTACTATAAGCAGCAAGAAGAAATAAAGAATCCATACCTTCAACTCTGCTTTGAAATCTCCTTTGTCACATCACTAAATTCACTAGGCACATGTTCTGATTTCCACATAACTGCAGATGACCATGTTGTAATTTCTTCTGCTACTATGTTATAAAGATACAGCCTTCTGTAGATTCTAATAACATGTTCCCCACTTCATCTAGAATCCTTACTAGCAAGTCTTCAAACCTCATATTTCTATTAACAGTCTGTACAGAACAAGTTAGGCTATTCTCTAACATGTTCTTCAAAATCCTTACAGTTTTTACACACTATTTTCAAAGCCACTTGCACATTTTAACTGTTTCTTATGGTGTCATCTAATCAAATGGTATATTAGTATACCATTAAAATATATAAAATGGCATTTGTCTTCTATTGCAGGGTAAGTAATTAAAAAATTAATGGCTTTAACCCACAACATATTGCTTCATGGTTTTATAGGTCAGATATCCAAGTATAGGTTAACAGTGTTCTCTAGTTCAGGTTCTCTCAAGGTTGCAATAATGGTGTTAGCTAGGGGCCTCCGTCATCTTAAGACTCAACTAGGAAAGGATCTAATTTCAGCCTCAGTGAGATGGACTGTTGGTAGGACTCAATTCTTCATAAGCTGTTCATTTGAGGCTACCTTCAGTGGCCATGTGGGCTTTTCCAAGGCAGCTCACAATTAGGCAGCTGGCTTCACCAAATCAAGAAGAATGAAAAGAGTGTAAGCAAGACTGAAACTATTTCTGAGCTATTATTAGTGACATCCCTTCTCTTTTATTGCATTCTATTCATTAGAAGCAAGTCAAAAGGCCCGGATTATACAAGATGTTATAATGGCATGAATGCAGAGGTAGAGACCACTGAGAGCCATTTCAGAAGTTACCCACCATACAATCCCTGTAGAATTATACAACTACTTTCCCCATAACTGTTGGGGAAAAGCACCAATTTTTAAATTATTCCAAGGAATTATAGAGGTGGATGAGAAATATTTATACAAAAGAGGCTATTCTATGTAAACGGAACTAAAAATTCATCAATGGCCTTATCATTTGTTATCTTTCTAGCAATGGAGAAGAGCAGACAAGGTGAGCTTGATGAGCTATTCTACTTCTAGAATGTACATAAACTTAAGGGTATTTTGATTTTATGGAATACCAAAACAAAATTTTACTACACTAATGAACTTTTCACTTTCCCTTTCCCAAAAAATGATAGCTTCAATTCCTATAAAGATTAAGGATAAAACTATTAAAGAAGCCTAGACCTTTCACTGTTTGGGAAAAAAAAATTGTTTTCAACCTTTTAATTCTTCAGCAATCTTGTTTAAGTGCTAATACATGTGAAATAGTTAAACAGATACATAAAATGATGAAATGAAAGATTCTTGTTATGATCTAAAATTTGGGGTCCTTTCCAAATTTGTATGTTAAAATCCTAACTTTCAAGGTGATGGTTTTAGGAGGTGAGGCTTTTGAGAGGTGATTAGGTCATGGAGGTGAAGTCCTCATAAAAGGGATTAGTAACCTCATAAAAGAGGCCTCAGAGAGCTAGCTTGCTCTTTCTACCATGTGAGGATATAGTGAGAAGGTGCCACGTGTGAACCAGTATGCTTGCCTCACTAGACACTGAATCTGCTGGGATCTTGATCTTGAGCTTCCCTGCCTCTAGAACAGACAAATGTTTATTTTTTAAAGCCTTCCAGTTTATGATATCTTGTTATAGTAGCATGAATGGACTAAGACAGATCTGAAATATTATTTTTTCATTGGTATTAAGCCTAAATGTATACACTGGAAAGGTATACAATAACCTTTAGGATTAAAGGCATTTCTCAGGAGAAGAGAGAGAAGGAAGTAGGGAACTATAGAAAAAATATTTTATATGTTTCTGCACTATAAGGGCCTTCTGAGCAAATCTTACTGAAACCTGGAACCTGAACTAAAAGAAAAGCCTTGGAGGTTAATTTATAACTGAATAGATACTGAAAACTCTAGGGAGGGGTATGTGTTACATTTCAAGGGAGTAGAAGTTACAGGACCATAAAGACATCTTTTGGTTTTAAAGGTGGAGGCACTGGTCTTATTTTTCCCCTGGAGAGATTTATTTAAATTCCAAAGAGTGAGGACCCAGAATTTTTCTTGTTACATTTTCAAGGTTATTACCTCGGAAGCTGAGGGTAATAGTTGCCTTTCTCTCCTATATAAACTTTGAGATTCCTTAGATCCTTAGAATTTGTTTCCTTTCTTTTTCTTTTTCTTTTCTTTTCTTTTGTTCTTTCTTTCTTTCTTTTTTCTTTTTTTTTTTTTTTAAGGTATCCTTGCCTACAGTAGACTCTCTTACATTGGGTGATATTTAGTTCTGATTGCATTGCCCAGGAGTAAGAAAAGAACTGGGGCAATTATTGCTGTAAGTAAATAATAATTTCTTTGCTTTATAAGTTTCACATGTGAATTTAGGATGATATTTGCAAATATAGATATATTAAAATATGCACAGATAGAGGAGTTAAGGGAAGTTATAATGTATCTATATTATTATCTAGTTTTTAACAAAATAAGGTTTAAAACAAATATAAATATTACCATGTTAAAAATATGGTTGAACTAGGGACAGCTGGGTGGCTCAGTTGGTTGGACAACTGCCTTCGGCTCAGGTCATGATCCCGGAGTCCTAGGATCGAGTCCCGCATCGGGCTCCCAGCTCCATGGGGAGTCTGCTTCTCCCTCTGACCTTCTCCTTGCTCATGCTCTCTCTCACTGTCTCTCTCTCAAATAAATAAATAAAATCCTTAAAAAAAAATCTGGTTGAATTAAAAAAATAAAATCTGGTTGGGTGTATAATGACTGCTATATTGGCCTCATAATTTTAAAAGAAGCAAATTTAAAAAAAAAAATACTCTTTTGGCCAACACTTTGGTAAAAAGCCAGGGAGTGTGTAGGAAGATGAGTTAAAGAAAGTTTTGACCTTTACATACATACATTCTTCCACAGTAGAAATATGAAGGCAGTAATTTCACTCTAAAATATATAAGGAGACTGCTTTTCAAGGGAGCAAGATGAACTGCTTTGTACTTACAGCTTTGTAGGAAATAATTCAGTGTATTAAATATTCTGATTAGGGATAGCTTCCTTGGAAGATTTTAATTTTAATTAATTGTTTAAAAAATAAAACAAGCAATTTTTTAAACAAGATTCAAAAAGGCTATTATTTTCTTGGAATTAATTTTAAAAATTTTGAAATGGATGATTTGGGCTATAAGGATAAAATTGTCATAAAATGTGCCGAGAAGTCAAGTGAGTATGTAATCATGAAATTTATGTCACAAACTGCTCATGGAATTAAAAAATACATGTATTTTATATATATAAATATATATCATATATATAAATATATACAAACTTAGTAAATAACTCTAAGAGGTCATATGCTTCCATTTGCAGCAAATTACAATGCTAATTTTTAAATAGAACTTCTCCAGATTGGTATAATTTCCCTTGAATAGTTTAATTACTAATGGTATACCCACAGTCTATCTATTAATTGCTTGAGCTGCTCCCAAATCCCATCACTTGTCATTATTTTTAACTTTAATATGATTGAAGATTTACCTATGGGGATCTATTAAGGCAAAGGAAAAATTTCATCATATAACTCCATTATTCTTAGGTCACTAGTCAGCTTACCCAGTAAATCAGTTACTAATATGTTCATCTGGAAATAGTAGATCATGGAAATTTATTTGAATCACCAAAAAGATATTGAGAAACACAGTCTAGTAGTCATACTGTGTGGCTTGGTGATGTAATCAAGGGCCTAAAATCTTCTCGAATCTTTTTTCTACCTAACATTAATGTAGTTTCTATTCCCATGTTTGATGCTTCATAGTTTCTGGATGGCTCTTGTTGCTTTTAATAATTGGTGTTACAGGTAGAAAGAAGATGGAAAAGGAAGGCAAATAAAGATCAAACCCAGACTGGGGGTGGGGGCTGGTGAGGGAACAACTTTCTAGACATCCTCAGCTTACATTACCCTGACCAGAAATGTGTCACATGATTGCCTTAGCTCAGGGTGTCTGATAAAGACAGTATTTTGGGATCAGAATATTGTTGCGTTGTGCAAATTTGAGGTTTTGTTATTAAGGAAGAATGGAAAATTGGTACTGGATAAGGAATCCAACACTATGAATTAAAATAAGCATCTTCTCTAGGTTATGGTAAATTTGTATTATAGAAAATACATCTCATTAGAAATATTAATTTACACAAGGTAGAGTGTAATAATACTCAATATTAACTGATAACTTATTCTTTTAATTAAAAGATGTCAGTACTTTGTAAGTATTAATTAAAAACAAACACTTTATGCAATGGGAATCATTACCCCAGGCACGCACATGAGAACCTGGAACATAAATAACTTGTATGTATTACTCAGCTATTAAGTAGTGAATCAAAGGTTTAAACTAGATATTGTATTTTCCCTAGCTTTAACGTCCTTCTTTGTACAATGGAGAAAATAATGGTACATATTCATAGTGATATGAAAAGGATAAAAAAATCATAGATGAAAATATTTTAAATACTAGTTCTCAGTAAACTTCAGCTGTTACTACTATCCCAGCTGCTTCATCACATTTTTAAAATAGAAAAAAAATCATGTGCCTAGATTAGTTTTTTCATGTATACTCCATTTTTCATATATACTCCATTCTATCTATCTATCTATATATATATCTATAAATGGATAAAAGCTTTTATCCATTTAAAAGCTTTTCCATAAATATATTTAAAAACAGATTCATTAAAACTTTAATATAGTTTGTCTCCTTCCCAAACCCATCTTGTTTCATTTAGTCTTCTCCTACCCACTTAAGCCCCCATGTTGCATCACCACTTCCTCATATCATGGGAAGGAGACAAACCATAAGTGACTCTTAATCTCACAAAACAAACTGAGGGTTGCTGGGGGGAGGGGGTTTGGGAGAAGGGGGAT